>NC_062547.1:89190448-89492544 GCF_016906955.1 Phacochoerus africanus
GGTAAATGGCACTCCCGAGGAGGAGCAGCCATTGCCCCCATACTAGGGCAGGCGCACCTCTGGACCCCAGCTCTCCCCAAAGAGGTCTCGGGGTGAGGGGTGGGGGAGTCCGGGCCAAGCTGTGCGCCCCCAACAGGCTTCGGGGACCCAGCTCCCTGCCCCTGTGGAGCTCGCATTTGTCGAACCAGTGGCTACAAACAGCTCCGCAGCCCGCACCAACCCGCCCTCCGCACTCAGCTTGCACCTCCCGCAACCCGGCTGCCTGAGGCACCTGCGGAGACGCGCCCAAGTCGGACCCTCAGACCCGCGCGCTCCTGCGACCGCGAGCGCGCCGCTCCCACTGCGGCGCTAACTCGCGCCCGCGAGGCCCCTGCCCGGATCCTCCCAGCCGCCGGCTGCCCTCAGGACTTACCCCGCACTGCAAGGCCAAGAAGGAGGTGAAACCAGCATGCCAGAGGGGTCCAAGCCCGCGCCGCCGCAAAGCCGGAGCCGATAACGGGCGGGGATTGCCAGAGGCGGCAGAGTGGGCTCCGTGAGGCGCGCCCGGGAAGGCGGGGCACAGTCTCTGGATAGTGCCCAGCGCTCCGGCGGCCCTCGGTGGATGCCAGGTCTCTGTAGTGACAGGGTGCGCGGGAAATGCTGGCTCCCAGGGCCTCAGCGTACCAGGCGGGGCGCACGGAGGTCGCCAGGCCCGGGCTGCGTGTTCCGCGCCCTCCTCCCGGTAGCCAACAAGCTAACCAAAGTTTCCCCAAGTGCAGCCCCGCACAGCCGGCGCCGCACCCTGACCTGAGAGGCGCTGCCGAGTCGGTGAGGCGCCTCTTTTCTCCTTTGCTCCGCTCGGACTCTCCGCGCCGGCGGCCCCAGAACACCGTCCGGGCTAGCTTGTGGTCTTCGGTGGCTCTTCGGGGGCTCGAGTTGCAGCGTCGCAGATCCCGGTAGGTGCCGCCCTGTTCCCGCCCCCGCTTGGCGGAGAGAGGCTGGCGGCAGACCCCGAGCGGCTAAGCGTCGGAGAGGGGGCCGGGAGGCGCGCACCTCGCCAGACGCCGGGGCTGCGCCGCGTTTCCGCTGGGAGTGACGCGCTGGCTCCCGGCTGTGCTGCAGGTGGGGGTGGCGGGGCCAAAGTCTTTTATGGCCCCGGAGGTCAAAGCCTGGCCTTTGAAGCTCCGCCTTCTGTCCCCACAAGTATCCCGCAGCCCCTATTCCCACACCGCGCTTTGGCCGGGGCGACTTGGTCCAGAGCAGGGGCGTTGAGTCTTTCCACTGCAAAGAGAGGGTCACCCCTACATCGCTCCGTCCATGTCTGTATCCCTTCTCCCAGCTCATTTCCACCCGGCTGGGCTATGTGTCTGTCCCCCACGGGTCCCTGGTCCGTACCCTTTCTTGGTAAAGTCGGAGTCTCAGTTCAGGTTGAGGTGTTGGTGAAGCAACTGTTCTTTTTGTTTTTATGAGTTTATAACTTTATGATACTATTATTAGAACATTAATGCATATTAATTAACCACATTCCGCAACATATATTTTATGTATTAAACTCCACTGTGATTTAAAAGAGACAGAATTAAGAAGCAGTGGTTTCACCTCATTTATCAGGGATCGACTGGTGGAGAAAAGGCCATGACCATTTTTGTTGTTGTTGTTCAGATGACGTCAATTAAAAATAATTTACGGAGTTCTCTTGTGGCGCAGAGGGTTAAGGATCTGGCCTTGTCACTGCAGCACCTTCGGTTGCTGCAGTGGCCCCAGTTTGATCCCTGGCCTGGGAGCTTACACATGCCCGGCTAGCCAAATAATAATAATAATAATAATAATAATAATAATAATAATAATAATAATAATACTTTGGGATCCATGAGGATGCGGGTTCCATCCCTGGCCTTGCTCAGTGGGTGGCCAATCCAGCATTGCCGTGAGCTGGGATCCTGAGTTGCTGTGGCTGTGGTGTAGCCCGGCAACTGCAACTCTGTTTGGACCCCTAGCCTAGGAACTTCTATATGCTGTGGACTGGCCCTAAAAAGTAAAATAATAATAGTAATAATAGTTTGTAATTTTGAGTCCTCAAAGGGGGAAAGTGGACTTACCTCTGGGCAGGTTTCCTTTATTTAGGAAAATAACCCACTAGAACTGGCCCTTTAGTAAATAGTTCTTAAGCCAATTCACAGGACATTTAAGTCCTAGTGCTGGTCTCTAGGAGCTGGAATCCTGGATCTAGGTTGCCAGTTGACCACACCTGCTTGTTTGCGGCTATTGGAGATTCCCAGGAAGGGACTGGGCAAATTTGCGCGAAGGCACAGTTATCCTTTCCCCCATTAAAAAGTTTTTTATTAATGTATAGTAGATATTAATAGCTGCACATTTCACAATTTCAATGATTTTGCTCAAAGAGAAGCATCATTAAGATCCAGAGACAGAATATCACCATTTCTCCAGAAGACACACATATTCCTCCCTTCCAGAGAGGGGCTTCAATCAGTATGATTACTTTTGCTTGTATTTGCACTTTATAGCAATTGAATCGTACAGTATATACCCCGTTTCTGGCTTCCTTCATTCAATCTGATGTTGAAGTGATGCATACTGTCTATGGATTTAGCGTGTTCATTCCTTTTGCTATACAGTATTCCACTTTGTGAATGTACCTCAATTTATTCATTTTATCACTGATGTGCGTTTGGGTGATTCTCAAGTTTGGGACATTACAAATAATGCCACTAGGAACATTATAGCAGATGTCTTTGGTGAACATATATACACATTTCCATTGGGTACATCCCTAGGAGGGGAATCGCAAATCATGAAGCAGGCGTATATGTTCAGCTTCTGTAGATGCTGCCCAACAGCTTTTCAAAGTAAATGATTTAATGTTCACTCTTAGTTTATTAGTTTCTTAATGCTGCTTGTGACAAATTACCACGACCTTAGCTTAAAACAACACAAGTTTGTTTTCTTACCGTTCTGGAGGTCGTGTCCAAGTTGGGTTTTGTGTGACTAAAATTAAAGTGGCTGGATTGCTTCCGGAGGCTCTAGGGGGTAATCCATTTCCTTGCCTTTCCTAGAGGCTGCCTGCCTTCCTTGGCTGGTGGCCCCTACTCCCTCCATATCTCAATTTCTCACTCTCTCAGCTCTGCTTCCATGGTCACATGTCTTTATTTCCCTCTGCTTCTTTTTATCCTCTTGCTTCGCTCTCATAAGGACCTTTGCGATTACACTGAGTCCGCTCAGGTGATCCAGAATAATTGCCGATGTCAAGATCCTTAGTTTAATCACATCTTGCAAAGTTCCTTTTGTGACATATTCATAGATTCCAGGGATTAGGGTGTGAACCCCTCTTTGGGGAAGATATTACTCGGCCTATCCTGCCTATCAGTGGGGTATTGAAACCCATTGGATGGATGGAGAGAGGCTGGACTGGGTGGGGTGGAAGAGTGAACAATGAAGCCCTGAGATGCAGTTCACCTGGAGGATCAGTGCTGTTGACTTGAGTTCTGTGTCAGGGCTGGTAGGCAGGGGAGGGAGACAGAGGCTGAAACACTGCAATCCTGGCACCACCAACATGTCCGAGGCAAAGGGCTTTCCTATAGCAAATGAGAGACCAGATCAATTTGGGCCTGGGTACCTTGCTGAGCGATACATTAGGGAAGGCAGACTCTCCTCTGTGGGAGTCAGGAACTGCAAGAAAACAATGGAGAACAGATCACATTTGATAGCGAGGGCAAGGCCCTGTCAGGGGACCCTGCCGCTAATCCATGCCATGTCCATGTCTTTGTTCCAAATTCTCAAGGAGAGCATCAGATCTTTGGAATCTCCTTTTACCTCACTCTTTTCAAATTGTGATTGACTGCTTGATTCTACTGGATGGTTCTGTGTCTCCTCTTTCTTAATTTATTTCCTCTATTTGTTGGTACATATACCAGTAACTTCCTAGAAAGTGTATGTGAAAGGTAAGTTTTGAGACCTTGCATTTCGGAAAAGGTCTCTATATTCCACTCTAACACTTGTTTGATAATTTTTCTGGGTATAAAAATTCTAAGTTGGAAATGGTTGTTCTTCAGAAATCTGCAGGCATTCTTCCTTTGTCTTCTAGTTCCCAGAGCTATTGAGAGAAAACCTGAAGCCATTCTGATTCTTGATCTTTTAGTTTGGACATCTTCTTCTCTCTCTCTTTGGAATTATGCAGGATTTACTCTTTTCTACAGTGGTTTAAATTTCACTGTTATTTGCCCTAGTCTGAGTCTATTTTCTGTAATGTTTTAGGAACTTAATAAGCCCTTTATATCCGGAAACTCATGTTGTTCAGTTTGGGGCAGTTTACTTGGAAAGCAAGATTTTTAACTTTGAAGACAAAGCACAGATGACTTAATTGTAATTGCAGAAGAGAATAACTTTTTATCAACCTTAATGATGTAAAAATAAAAGTACAGGAGTTCCCTGGTGACCTAGTGGTTAAAGATCCAGCATTGTCATTCCTGTGGTGTTGTGGGTTCAGTCCCTGGCCTGGGAACTTCTGCATGCTTCAGTGAGGCTGGTTCTTCCCTTCCTTTTTTTTATCCCCCTCCTTCTCCCCCCTTCTCCCCTCCTCTCCCTTCCTCCCCTTTTCCCCCTCCCTCTTACCCCTTCTCTCCTTTCCCCTCTCCTTCTCCCCTCCCCCTCCTCCCCTTTCCCCTCCTCCTTCTCCTCTCCCTTTTCCTTCTCCCTCCTCCCCCTCCTCTCCTGTCCCTTCCCCTTCCTCCCTATCACCCTTCCTCTCCCCTCTTCCTCCCCTTTCCCCCTCCTCTCCTTTCCACCTCCCACTCCCCTCCTCCCCTGTCCCCCTCTTCCCCCTCTCCTCTCCCTTTTCCTTCTCCCTCCTCCTTTTCCTCCCCTTTCCACCTCCTCCTCCCCTCTCCCTTCCTCCCTTTCCCCCCTTTCCCTCTTCCCCCTCCCCCTCCTCCCTTTCCCCTCTCCCCTCCCCCTTCTCTCCCCTTCCCCCCTCCTTTTCCCTCCCCTCTTCTTCCTCCTTCTTCTCTCTTTCCCCCTTCTTCCCACTCCCTCTCCCCTTTCTCCCTCCCTTCTCCTTCCTTCCCTCCCTTCCTGGGACACCCCTCAGGAGGGCTGTTCTGACCCCAGTTCAGACCAGGAGGAGCTCTCTCCCTCTCAGCCTTGCCAGCCCAGGACCCACCCCCCCCCCACCTTCTCAACGATACAGGAAAATATTTAGTTTTAGCTCTTGAGATGCAAATACATGTTTCAAGACCACTTTCACTTAAGATTCAAACGCAGTGACTATTATCTTGGGTGAGGATTCTCTTTGGGATAGGAAAGGCTGTAGGACAATCTTCAGTGCTGTGCCTCTTGTCACACTGAGCAAAAAAGAGCTTGTTTTGCTTCCTATACTTATTATTTTCTTCCTCCCGGTTCCTGTCTTCAAGTCTCCCCTTTTCCGCACACTGTCCTAGCTTGAGGGGAGACCCCTGGCTGAGCCTTTCCCCAACCTTTTCTAAACCTTCGAAGCTTAAAGTGGAGATAGGCTGCTATTTCCAAATTGCCAGCAGTTTTCTGATTCATCCTTTGGAGAAAATTGCTTTCCTGTTGTGGGAAGGCAGAAATGCTCCTGATGTGCTAAAAAGATCAGAAGTTAGGGCTAACACCTCCATTTAAGAGTTCATGCTTATGTACAGCAGAAATTAACATAGCATTGTGACTCAACGATACTTCAATTAAAAAAAAAAGCAGTCGGAAGTTCACACTGTGGTGCAGTGGAAACAATCCAACTAGGATCCATGAGGACACAGATTTGATCTCTGGCCTGGCTCAGTGGGTTAAGGATCCGGTGTTGCCAAGAGCTGTGGTGTAGGTGGCAGACGTGGCTTGGATCTGGTGTTGGTGTTGCTGTGCCTGTGGTATAGGCTGGCAGCTGCAGCTCCAATTTGACTCCTAGCCTGGGAAATTCCATATGCTGAGGGTGTGGCCCTAAAAAGACAGACAAAAACAAAAACAAAAAGAGGCCATGCTAAAATCCATGAGCCTGAGACTTGAATGTGACTGGTCTCCCCCAAACCCCCCTGTCCACAGACAGGTCCCACACAACTCATGATAGGAAGGAAGAAAAGTTGTCATGAAAGAAGAGCTTTCTAATAGCCTTTGAAGGTTACCAGGTACCTATTAAGTATGTTTTACATCCAACATGTGGTCCTTAAGCCGCATTCCATGGGCCAGGCCATCTTCCCTGGTAACAGCTAGGCCTCTGTATCTCCTCCATTTCTGAGCAAATGAATATTGAATGTGGCACTTTTGGTTTGAAGACTAAGCCCTTCATTGTTGAGAGGTCCCTCTATACATTGGCTTCTATACATTGGTGATATTAAAAAAGGTTGGAATTTTTTTTTAATTTTGTCTTTTTGCCTTTTTTTTTTTTCTAGGGCTGCACCCGTGGCATATGGAGGTTCCCAGGCTAGGGGTCTAATCGGAGCTATAGCCGCTGGCCTACGCCAGAGCCACAGCAACGCAGGGATCCAAGCCGCATCTGTGACCTACACCACAGCTCACGGCAGCACCAGATCCTTAACCCACTGAGCAAGGCCAGGAATGGAACCTGCATCTTCATGGTTCCTAGTTGGATTCATTTCTGCTATGCCACGATGGGAACTCCAATTCACAGAGGGTTCCTTAACCACTGAGCCATGAAGGGAACTCCCTGCTTGTTTTTTTCAATAGAACAGCAGTTTTCCTTGGTGCCTACCCTATGGTTTCCCCTTGCATTCATTAGCTTGCATTGGGTCATACCTCTACCATAAGGAAAGCAAGATTTTTTTTTTTACTAAGTTCAGTGAAATTATGATAAAACCAAGGTTCTGTTGGTAAAAAAGGCACCACTGGTATAGGTTTATAGTTGTGACTCTGGGTAATTTCTTACCTCTCACCTTTCAACTGGGCACTGGACTATTACTGTGCCTATTCCAGAAGGTTATTGTGAAGATTAGATGAGTTAATTTTTTTTTTGTCTTTTTGCTATTTCTTTGGGCCGCTCCCACGGCATATGGAGGTTCCCAGGCTAGGGGTCGAATCGGAGCTGTAGCCACTGGCCTACGCCAGAGCCACAGCAACGCGGAATCCGAGCCGTGTCCGCAACCTATACCACAGCTCATGGCAACGCCGGATCTTTAACCCACTGAGCAAGGGCAGGGACCGA
This sequence comes from Phacochoerus africanus, assembly GCF_016906955.1. Taxonomy (NCBI): domain Eukaryota; kingdom Metazoa; phylum Chordata; class Mammalia; order Artiodactyla; family Suidae; genus Phacochoerus; species Phacochoerus africanus. The sequence continues at coordinate 89,197,614 of NC_062547.1, forward strand.
ACCCGCAACCTCATGGTTCCTAGTCGGATTCGTTAACCACTGCGCCATGATGGGAACTCCAAGATGAGTTAATTTTTATAATACACAGGACATAGCACTAATAAAGTGCTTATTAAATATATTAATAAAGGGGAGAGTATTCCCTGAATGATGGGCAATTAGTAGGGCCTAATGTGAAACATGGCTGTTCTGCATGGTCATTCTCTTTTTGTTTGTTTGCTTGTTTTTTGCTTTTTAGGGCCACACCTGTGGCATATGGAGGTTCTCAGGCTGAATCAGAGCTGTAGCTGCCAGCCTACACCACAGCCACAGCAACTTGGGATCCCAGCCACATCTGCGATATACACCACAGCTCACGGCAACCAGGATCCTTAACCCACTGAGCAAGGCCAGGGATCGAACCCTCAACCTCATGGTTCCTAGTTGGATTCGTTTCCACTGCGCCATGAGAGGAACTCTCCATTCTCTTTTGTAATAACAGTCTGTTGAACATTACAACCTAATATTAGCTGTGCTTTAGGGCTTTAAGGGAAGGACTGCTGTCCTCACTTGGCAGAGGTACTTGGCAACAGCTTGGAAAAGTATTGTAAGGTGATCTCAGAGAATGGGCCAAGGGTTAAACTTCCTAAAGTAACAAGGCACAACCACAAGAGTCATGGCAAAGCTATAATGGGGCTCTAGCTGCATTTCCTAGCTTCTTTCGCAGCTAGTGTGGCCATGTGACTAAGCTTTTGCCAATAGAGAGTGAGCAGAAGTGAAGTGCACATAGGGAATATCCCTGGCCTCTTGCCTCTGTGCCTTCCCTCTTCCATTGGCTAGAAGGGTAAATACTGGAGCTATGCTGTGAAGACTGTAGAGCTGCCAGGAGGCCTGGATCCCTGAATGACTGCATGGAACAGAGCCACCCCCTGACCTGGAATATCTTCCCTGGACTATTGTATGTGAAAGCAAGGGATTCCTATTTTGCTTGAGCTGTTGCATTTTGGGACTTATTCATTCCAGCCTTTTACCTCAACTAATCCAATTACTTTTATAATTTAAAACGATATCCTTTAGGAGTTCCCATTGTGGCTCAGCGGAAATGAATCCGACTAGCATCCATGAGGACGCAGGTTGATCCCTGGCCTTGCTCAGTGGGTTAAGGATCCAACGTTGCCCTGAGCTGTGGTGTAGGTCACAGGCGCGGCTCAGATCTGGCGTTGCTGTGGCTGTGGTGTAGGCTGGCAGCTGTATTTCCGATTCGACCCCTAGCCTGGGATCCTCCATATGCCACCGGTGCGGCCCTAAAAAGACAAAAACAAAAAAAACCCCAAAAAACACTGCAGGAAATAAAATAAGGAACCACCTTTAAAGAAATAAAAATAAAATAAAATAAAATAATATCCTTTAAAAGTATATTTGCTTATAATATGCATAAAATATCACTAAAATGATATTTAAGAAATTGTCATCATAGGCTGCCTATAGAAAGGGGAACTGAGAGTCTGTGGGAGAGTGGTAGGAGGGAGTTTTGTTTTGTTTGACTCTGTATCTATTTAAAATTAGTGAAGTTTGACCCATATTAATGTAATACTTAATTCAGAAATTAAAATAAAAGTTAGAATTCCCTCATGATGTAGTGGGTTAAAGATCTGGTGTTGCCACTGCAGCCGAACAGGTCACTGCTGTGGCGCAGGTTGGATCCCTAGCCTGGGAATTTATGTATGTAGTGGGCACGACCAAACAAAGTTAAAATAAGAATTGATGCATTAATTAGAAATGTCGCTGTCGCACCACCGTACTTTGTGCCATTTCCTCACTGCTGGTGCTCAGCCAGCCCTTGACGCCATTATTCGCTGAGTTGATGACCAGTGAAAGGAGAGAGGTGATGGGTAAAAGCTGGCAGAGAGGAGCAGCCAGGTGAATTTCTGAAGAGAAGGCAGAGCTGCAGTGCTGAGTCTGAGCTCAGGGCAGCTCATCTGGGCTCCAGCGATTGGACTCCTCCTGTCTCATCAGACTGTGCGTCAGCGTGAAGGAGGTGGTCACTGCATACAGATTAATGTCACTTCCATTTCCTGAGCGTCCTATGTCCCAAGACGGTATCTTTTAATAGGGGGCACTCCAGGAGACTTGTCCTGAATTTTTGGTTGCATGAGCAAGGTGGCAATTTTTTCTTTTCTTTTTTTTTTTTACAGTTGAAGCAGAATTCAGATTTCTAAAAAAAATCACCTTTTAACTTGAGGTGATTTTTCCTGCTTCCTGTATTTTATGGTGGTGTGAAAGGATGATTTATTATTTTCCTATCCATGATTTCCAACAAGATTCTGATTTCAAAGCCAAAAGAAGAGGGACAGTATACTCTTGGGTAATTTCCTCCTCAGGGATGACAATGGGAGTTTCTTAGTTAATATGAAGCAAGGGAGGGTGTTGTGTGATATCTGAGAGTGTTCCCCAAATCTAATGAATATTTGAAATTATTTTTTTCTTTCTTTTTTGCTTTTTAGGGCCGCACCCGCAGCATATGAAAGTTCCCAGGCTAGGGGTCGTATCGGAGCTGTAGCTGCCAGGCTACGCCACAGCCACAGCAACACAGGATCTGAGCCACATCTGTGACCTACACCACAGCTCATGGCAACGCAGGATTCTTAATCCCCTGAGCGAGGTCAGGGATTGAACCCGCATCCTTATAGACACTGGTCGGATTCATTTCTGCTGTGCCCCAGTGGGAACTCCTGAAATAATTTTTTTTCTTGCTTTATGTTTTCTTTTACCAAACAATGTTTTCTTTTATAAACTCTGGCCCCTGGGAAAGCGCTAACCCTCTTGGCTGGAGTACACTGATGACACTTCCCCCTCCTTGGCATTCTTGAACTCAATGTATGTTTCCCAGGAGAGTTTATCAGGTGAAATATTTGGTAAATTAGTAAGAGCAAAAAGGATCAAATAGCTTCAGAAACCACTCTGTAATTGTTTGAAAGTTAGAGAATTAAACACCGGATTCATCATTAGTACCAGTTGAATTGTCCCCTTTGGTTCCTGGGGGGCCATTGGACTCAGACTGAGCTTAATGCTGGACCCTGAGGGTCCCTCACAGCCTGACACAGGCCCTCCCAGGCTAAATGCCGAGGCCTGGCTGTGGAATTCATCTGAAGCCACTGCCAAACTTAGAGCTGCTGGTTCCTGGGTACATATGGCCCGTGACTCACCTGTCTGATGCTACCTTGTCATGAAGAACTGTCCGCCTAGTCAGAGGCTGCAGCCACATTGTGTGGCTTCTCTAGGGTCCTTGCCTCCGCCAGCCTTATGTCACAAGTACTGAGGTCAATGTTGCATGGCCTTGAATGAAGAAGGCAGGTCTTAGTCATCTTTGCCTCTCTGCAGGCTCTAGTGCTGGGCCCGTGGTACCTGCTCATCAAAGTGAACTGTACTGAACGTGCAGAGGCGCTAAAGAGACGAACAAGTGTACTCTCTGACAGGGGCTGGCAAACCATAGCCCATGGGCTAAGTCCTTTGCTTTCACATTTTTTCAATGTTTGGAGACAAGCAAAAGATGGATATTTCATGACTTATGAAAATGACATGAAATTCACATTTCAGTGTTTATAACATTTTATTGGGACCCAGCCACACCCATACGTTTATATTGGTTGTTGCTGCTTTCCTACTCCCAGGGCAGAGCTGAGTAGTTGCAACAGCCATGATCTGGCCTGCAAACCTGACATGTACCGTCGCTTTATACACAAAATTTGCCAGTCCCTGTTCTGTAAGCTAAGGCCTTTCAAATGGAAATATGCCTTTTTGCTCTCTTCCAAATCTGCCATTGTGTTGGGGGCATAAATGGTTACCATTTCCCTGTTTTGTTTTGCCTTTTTTTTTAGGGCCACGTCTAAGGCATATGGAGGTTCCCAGGCTAGGGGTCCAGTCGGAGCTACAGCTGCCGGCTTATGCCAGCCACAGCAATGCCAGATCCAAGGTGCATCTGCGATCAACACCACAGTTCACGCAACGCTGGATCCTTAACCCATTGAGCGAGGCCAGGGATCGAACCCAAGACCTCGTGGTTCCTAGTGGATTTGTTACCACTGCGCCACAACAGGAACTCCTGTTTTGCTTTTTATAGTATTTACTGTTTTGAAATCTTCTGAGCAACATCCCTGTGTATGATAAACTAGAAGTATTCAGTTCCTGCTACCTTCAAGAACATTCAGCAAAGGTATATTCACTATATCAAATAAGTATCTGTGATGTGCCAGTGGGAGGTGACTCTATGGGCATAAGTGGATGAGCAAAATATATACCATTTCTACCCTTGTGTTGCTAATCTTAACGTGGGAAAAAATTACACAGTCCATAACACATTGTTTTGATAGAGAAGTTAGAAGGTGCTCAGAGAACAGAGAGCAAGAATATTGTAACTTGGAGTTCCCACTGTGGCGCAGTGGTTAACGAATCCGACTAGGAACCACGAGGTTGCAAGTTCGATCCCTACCCTTGCTCAGTGGGTTAATGATCTGGTGTTGCCGTGAGCTGTGGTGTAGGTTGCAGACGCGGCTCGGATCCCGCGTTGCTGTGGCTCTGGCGTAGGCCGGTGGCTACAGCTCCGATTCAACCCCTAGCCTGGGAACCTCCATATGCCACCGGAGCGGCCCAAGAAATGGCAAAAAGACAAAAAAAAAAAGAATACTGTAACTTGTCTAGGAGGCATCAGGGAAGGCTTCTCAGAGGAGGTGACATTTCCAATGAGACGTGAAGGTCAAGTAGGTATCATATCAGTGAAGAGCAGGGGGACTTTTATAGAGAGAGAAACAAACTCCTTGCCTGTTTAAGCTTTGTCCTTTGAGGGTCTCTGTTACATGAATTGATAACCTATATCGTAATGGATACATTCTTTGCACCAGAACAGATATTTCCTTGAGCAGTTGGCAAGACTCACTTCTCCTGTGGAGCTGGGAGTCAGAGCCTCTGGGTGGACCAGTGCAGGGAGGCACTTTGTGTTCCAGGCTGCTTATTTCTCTTTAGGGAGGTTTTCTTTGTTTGGCTCCTGAATATCTTAAAAACATAAGGAAAACCAAAGGCCTCTTATGTGCCGATACCCCAGCAGTTCCTCAGGCAAATTCTCTGAGCTTACTGCTTATTCCAGAAGACTGTCCCAGTCTTTTTTTTTTTTTTTTGTCTTTTTAGGGCTGCACCCGAGACATATGGAGGTTCACAGGCTAGGGGTCAAATCGGAGCTGCAGCTGCCGGCCTACACCACAGCCGCAGCCACAGCAACTCAGGATCCGAGCCACGTCTGCGACCTACACCACAGCTCACGTCACTACTGGATCCTCAACCCACTGAGCAAGGCCAGGGATCGAACCTGCGTCCTCATAGATACTAGTCAGGTTCCTTAACCACTGAACCATGATGGGAACTCCTTGTCCCAGTCCTTGAGCTTGCTGACGAAACTCTCTTCTGTTGCGTTGGCCTTGTGAGGGGTCTCACGTAATGACAGCAATCTGGTGGGAGCCTTCCTGCCTTCTTGTTTTCAGGGTGGAAGAACTGTTTCTGACGCTTTAATGGGTTTGTTCTAGAAAGAGGCTGGGAGACTGAGCTTAACTGTCTCTTCTGACGCCTGTCACCTAAATTCCACGTAACTCAGACATCCCAGCTGATCTATAAAACCAGGACAATGCAGTGTCCTAGGGAAACTAACATCAGTTCTGTGAAGAACTTTAGACCAGAACTAAATACCAGAGAGTTTTATTTTTACTTTAATAATCAATGACGTGAGTTCCCATTGTGGCGCAGTGGAAATGAACCTGACTAGTACCCATGAGGACAAGGGTTCAATCCCTGGCCTCGCTCAGTGGGTTAAGGATCTTGCATTGCTATGAGTTGTGGTGTAGTTTGGTGACCACTAGCCTGGGAACTTCTACATGTGGTAGATGTGGCCCTAAGAGGACCAAAAGAAGAAAAAGAAAAATCATTGACAGACTGTGCTCAGAATGAAGATGTGTGTGTTTTCCCGGTGATTCATTATTCATTCCAAATACTCATTTTGTCTTACAGAAGAGCCATGTAAATATGAAAAGCCAGCCCAGTAAATTAGTCAGCAGACCGATGAATATGTTTTCATTAATTGGGCCAACTACTGATTTGTGTAAATCGCTGAAGAGATAAAGTAATGCTGGAATAATTGATCAGATGTAAACCTCTCCATGACATGTTTAACCTCTTACATATGCCTCCAGGATGTGTTAAGTTTGTTATTATAAGTGAGAAAATGGTGTCGTCAACGTTTCTCATTTTGAGTTGTTCAGCATCCAAACACCGTTTCAATTTTGGCAAATCCACCATGAGTGAAGGCCAAAGTCTGGCTTCTCACTTTGGAACCTGAAGCAGAATAGGAATCTCTCTTTTCAAAAATATACATATATATTTTAATTTTATTGAAGTTGATTCATAATGTAGTGTTAATTTTCTACTGTACAGCAAAGTGACTCAGTTGTACGTATATATATTCTTTTTATTTTCTTTTCCATTATGGCTTATCACAGGATATCGAATATAGTTCCCTGTGATGTGCTAGACAGTAGGACCTTATTGTTTATCCATCCTATATATAATAGTCTGCATCTACTCCCAACTCCCAAACTTTCCCTCCCCCATCTCCCTCCATCTTGGCTACCACAAGTTTGTTCTCTGTGTCTTGAGTCTGTTTTTGGCTCTAAGTTATGTTCATTCATGTTGTATTTCAGATTTTACATGTAAGTGATATCATATGGTATTCGTCTTTCTCCTTCTGACTGACTTCGCTTAGTATGATACTCTCTAGGTCCTTCCATATTTCTGCAAATGGCATTATCCCATTCTTTTAGTGCCTGAATAATATTCCAGTGTGTGTGTGTGTGTGTGCGTGTGTGTGTGTGTGTGTGACATCTTTATCTGTTGATGGACATTTAGGTTGTTTCCATGTCTTGGCTATTATAAAAGTGCTGCCATGAGAACAGGGCGCGTATAAATTTTTGCATTGTAGTTTTGTCCAGATATATGCCCAAGGGTGGGATTGCTGGGTCACATGGCAATGCTGTTTTTAGTTTTTTTAGGAACCTCTGTACCGTTTTCCATAGTGGCTGTACCAATTTATATTCCCACCCGCAATGTAGGAGGGTTCCCTTTTCTCCACACCCCCTCCAGCGTTTGTTATTTGTAGGCTTTTTAATGATGACCAAGATAATCACACTTTGGACTTCTTAGATCTGTGTGTGGACATTTGATCAAGGCTCAGCCACTTGGAGACTCTTTACAGAGACTTTGAATGTTCAGAGAGTGGCAGCAAGGCTAGAGGCAGTCTGAGATCCTTCAGAGTGACTGGGTAGAATTGAGACATTGATGGATGGTGACCAATATCCAGGGCTGATGATGCTATGCTAGCACCTTACACTGACTGAACCTCTGGTGGGCTCTTGACTGGTCCACATCCCCTGAGTTCCTGTTTCCAAGGCTAATTCTCCAGTCTTCCTGAAATTCTTTGAGATATCAGATATCCTTTCATATGAATTTCTTTTTTTAGATTAATCAGCCGGTGTTCATTTTATTATTTGCAAAAACACTGACTTTTATACACTCTATGTGAGAGCAAGATACATGATATTATTCTGAACCTGGTCCAACTCTAGACCAGGAAGAATTAACTTAAAAACTACAGTTAACTGGAGTTCCTGACATGGCACAAACCTGTCTAGGAACCATGAGGTTGTGGGTTTGTAGGTTTGATCCCTGGCCTCGCTCAGTGGGTTAACAATTGCCATGAGCTGTGTTGTAGGTCACAGATGCATCTCGGATTTGGCATTGCTGTGGCTGTGGCACAGACCAGCAGCTACAGCTCCGATTCAACCTGTAGCCTGGGAACCATGTGCTGCAGGTGCGACCCTAAAAAAAAAAAAAAAAAAAAAAAAAAGGAACAACAAACAAACAAACAACAACTACAATTACTTTTAGAATCCAGCTGACGAGAAAGCATATATTTTATAAGGGATGTTGTGTTCTAACATGTTTGTTGAGTGCACTTAATTGCTACTCACCCTTTCAATGGACAAAGGACTAATTGGGGTAGGCTACAATCTCCAACAGTCTGACCGAAAGGCAGTGGTATTTGAGAATTCAAAGGGATCTTTGAAACCATCTCATCCAAACCCCTCATTTTACAAATAAAAAAATTGAGGTTCAGACTGGCTAGATGATTTAACCCAAATTGTATAGCCAGTTGGCAAAAGAGCAGGGGTTATAATCAGATACCACTCCTGAAGGAAAGACAGGCAGAATGGGGAAGGGAGTGGCAAAGACAGGGATTCAGTTTGCAGAACTGAAGTCAAAAACTGTCTACTTGGTTACGAGGCCAGGGCAGTCACAGAATAGGGTCATGAGATCAGAGCCTTGCCCCACAGGAAAGCTGAGTAGGTGTTGAGATGCTGCTGGAATGCAGGGTTTGCTAAGAACAGGATCGGCTCAGAGCCAGGGACAAATCTGAATTTCTCCTCTTGGCCCAGGCAAGTGTGAACAGGGAGTCTAAGTCTTTAAACATTTTCCCCCAACCCTATGGGAACTTGTCACTTTTTTTTTTGTCTTTTTGCCATTTCTTGGGCCGCTCCGGTGGCATATGGAGGTTCCCAGGCTAGGGGTCGAATCAGAGCCATAGCCACCAGCCTACGCCAGAGCCACAGCAATGTGGGATCCGAGCCGCGTCTGTGACCTACACCACAGCTCAAGGCAACGCCGGATCATTAACCCACTGAGCAAGGGCAGGGACCGAACCTGCAACCTCATGGTTCCCAGTCGGATTCATTAACCACTGCACCACGACGGAACTCCTTGTCACCTTTTTAAAACTCATGAATCCAGCTTCAAATTCTGGAACTTTGGTCCCTTCTTTTGATCATGATATTGTCATGCCTAGTAGAATTTCATTGCAATTGAACTTGTCACCAGATGGTGACACTGGTCATTAGAGAGAATTATTCCTCCAATTTGAGGTGTTTGCTTTACATATTGGGCTGATATTAGTTATATTCTCCCTCTGCCAAAAAAATAAAAGTAAAAAAAAGAGCTAATAAATCACTTTGAAGGACAGAAGTTGGTTCATTTAGGCTTGAAAATCGGTAATTAAAATAAAATCGCTTTCTCAGTCATCACTGCCATGCAGCATGCTTTAATGTTACATTATTATTATTATTATTATTTTTGTTGTTGTTGTTGTAGTTGTTGTTGTTGTTGTCTTTTTGCTATTTCCTGGGCCGCTCCCGTGGCATATGGAGGTTCCCAGGCTAGGGGTTGAATTGGAGCTGTAGCCACCGGCCTATGCCAGAGCCTCAGCAACGCGGGATCCAAGCCGCGTCTGTGACCTACACCACAGCTCACGGCAACGCCGGATCGTTAACCCACTGAGCAATGGCAGGGACCGAACCTGCAACCTCATGGTTCCTAGTCGGATTCACCAACCACTGCGCCACGACGGGAACTCCTAATGTTACATTATTGACAGATGGGATGTGTTGAAATCACTGATGTGTTTTAGGATAATTCATCTCTTTTCCATGTCATTGCCATTTCAGAGTTGCTTTTTGTTTATCATTTGATTTATGCTCAATATCTATCTTCTTACTATATTTTAAAGTTTCGCTGCTGGATGAGCAAAAGATCTGCAGTGGAAAAAAAAAAAAATCTCCAAACCAAGCTGGTTATATAGAAGGAGGGGGTGTCCTAGAACAGAGAAGACTAGAAAATCCAGGCAAAACTAGGACAAGCTTTAGTGGGAAAAGACCAGCAACATATTTTTCCAGGAAAAAGGAGCATTCAAAGAACCATTCCTACAAGGCTGAGGTTGTAGCTCCTATTAACAAATATGTAGAAGGAAGAAAGAAAACTAAGAAGTGATCACCTGGTTAAGATACAAGATTTAAAAAAAAAACTTTTTAACTTTGAAAATATTTTGTGAGTGTTTTTATATAGCACTGTGATGAAAATAACCAGTTGTTATATTCTGTATTAATGTGTAGGGAGTTCCCATCATGACTCAGCAGTAACAAACCCGAGTAGTATGCATGAGAATGCAGGTTCGATCCCTGGCCTCGCTCAGTGGATTAAGCATCTGGCGTTGCCATGAGCCGTGGTATAGGTCACAGATGTAGCTCCAATCTGGTGTTGCTGTGGCTGTGGCTGTGGTGTAGACCAGTAGCTGCAGCTCTGATTAGACCCCTAGCCTTGGAACTTCTGTATGCTGTGGGTGCGGCCCTAAAAAGACCAAAAAAAAAAAAACCCCCAAAATGTAATGTTTAGGTGATAATAACTAATCATTGAGTAATATGACACATTGATAGTTTATGGATTTAAGTTGAGGATGTTCTATTTCTTAAGGAATGGGAAGGTTAAGAATTAATGTTGCTTTCAGTTTTGCTTCTAACTCAAAGGAAATCATTTTAAGCATGAAATGTTAAAATGGGTTTTGAGGCCTTCATAATAATGTAATATAGTCCACTTTAAGTTCTGTGGAAAAATACCTCCATGTTAAATTTTCTTGGAAAAGAAAACCACCTTTTTGTGATTTTCTGGTGGCTGAATTTTAAGTGTGCCTTGATCCCAGTTAAGATTGTTTATACTTGTGATTCGATAAGATGGTTCACCCTGGATATTACCAAAGCCTTAGTCTGTGCAGACAGTTTTCAAGATATTATGTAAAGTGAGGCAGTGACTGAATTGTAATTTGAAAAGAACAGGAAGATATTTTTAACATCTTCAGACCTTCTTGCCTACCATCCTGAACAGCATTCAGTAAGGAGCTAGTTAATGAGTGTGGATGGAGTTACTGTCACCATTGGTCAAGACATTTCTTAGAAATGAACTGGAGACCTTTCTTCCTCTGGCCCTTTGCTTGCTCATTTTGTCCTTTCTGCCGCCTCCTTCCCTCTACTTTTCTAAACCTTTACCTCTCCTTGGAAACCCAGTTCACCTCCTTCATGGAGCCTTGGGTGACCATGCCAACCACCGCGGCATATGCTTTTTTTTAATTCCTGTGATACTTACATGGTAGCAGTCACTTGGTCCTTAGTTTGTGTGTAGATTCTTCTTTAGGTGCCCTGCCTTCTTAGCAAAATTCTAAGCTCTTTAAGGTTCAGGGTCATATCTCTGATCTCTAAATCACTGACGGTGCCACCTCAATACAGGTGATGGGCACTGGATGACTGATTGGCAGCTTCACTCAACATGATGAGTCCTTTTAACTTTGCAGAGAGAAGAAACCAACATGCAGAGAAGAGGGCTGCCTTCAAATTTCCAAACTCAAACTCAGCCTAAGAGTCATGTTGGGATTCCTGAGATATCCCCAAAACCTTATAATAAATACCCCCTTAGCTTAAGCCAACATGAGAAGTCTTCTGTTATCTGCTACAAAGACACGTGCAATTGACAAAATGAAATCAGGTCTCTGAATGGAGTTGTAAAAGGCAACAGCCAGCTTCTCAGATGTTATTCAGTGATATCAGTGTTGGAAGCAGGAAGATTCTAGGCATGAGTAGAGTAGACGCTTTCAGTGCCCCATGTCACATCCCTTTGGACCACCTCTAATTTCAGCCAGGTCCCCATTACCTAATAGTGATCTTGAGAATGTGTTCTTTAAATATTTTTCCTCCTTTCTTTATGCTCTCATTTCTGCTTCCTAGGATCACCTCCCAAATAAACTATCTGTTCCCAGACCTTGTCAATGGGGAACTTGAACTAAGACAGAGAGCTATATAGGATATGGTATTTGCTCATGGGGTCTTACAAAAGTTTAGATGGAATATTTGGACACACATCCCTGGAAAACAGTAAAATGAAAATTTAAAGGCAGGCTTCAATTAAATGATACACAAGTAGTACAGGTTTTAGCCCTTTTATAGTTGATATAGATTTTATTAATTTTTAGTGATAATTCATAGGGCTCTGATAACTCTAACTAGGAAGATTTGGTTCTTCCAGAATTATTATTTCTTTTGATATTTTAATAATCTCATATACCACTGAAGCACTCTGTTCTTAGCTAAGTATGAAGAGGTGGGATTGGGTACATTTTGTACAGTATCCTTAGTGATCTGTAATTATATCCTGCCATTCAAATGCTGTTCTATTCAACTTCACAGAATTTAAACATCTCTTAACATTTTACTTCTCCTAATACTAACGGGAACACTTAGGTCTTCACAAAATTGTCTTGGAACATGTCATGAGAGTAATAAAAATGAATTAAAGTTATCATTTTGTACTTGGGACCAAATTTTAAAGGAAAAAGAAAAGGAATTTTTTTGTTGTTGTTGCAAAACTAATGTAACAATATTAAGGAGAGTTTGATGAATAAAAACATCATCAATAGAAATACACTATCAAAACTTGTTATTGTAATTTTGTAAATTTTTGTGCTTGGCCGTATTACAGATATATTTTTTACACAGTTGTACAATTGTTACAACTGAGTGTTATGTAAAAAATTCACAACACTTGTATTCCTTCCTTTCTCAAGAGAATTTTGGGGGAGTTCCCTTTGTGGCTCAGCAGTTAATGAACCCAACTAGTAATCATGAGGTGGAGGGTTTGATCCCTGGCCTTGCTCAGTGGGTTAAGGATGTGGCATTGCGGTGAGCTGCAGTGTAGGTCGCAGATGAGGCTCAGATCCCGTGTTGCTGTGGCTGTGGCATAGGCCAGCAGCTGAGCTCTGATTCGACCCCTAACCTGGGAACTTCCATATGCTGCAGGTATGGCCGTAAACCCCCCCACTACCCCCCCCCTGCAAATAAAGAGAGAGAGAGAGAGAACTTTGGACCACCAAGAAGTCACCTTGAGAAACTTGCTAGTTGCATGTAGTTTTCATAGACAGTCAGCAGGTCCTTACTATCAAGGCTATTTTCCTGGTAACCTTTCTCAAATCACCTACTCTGTCTTCTAGTCTTGTTTAAAACAGGGAATCTTGGTTTCCGTATTTATGAAAGAGATAGCTATAGAATTCCTCAAAATATCAAGATTATAAAATATTTTAATTTTTTTAACTTTGTTAAGGAGAAATATGTGTTATGAAAGCAAGGCACTGTTTAGATTTACATTTCAGAATCTGGGAAAGACTCTTCCTTACTGCTACACTTTGATTTTTGCTTTCTTCCAAGCCCAATGATGATAAGAATTTATCCTCAGAGACAGTGATGATGCGCCTTACTGTAGGTCTTTATTTTTGCTGTACTTTCAGTGGTAATCTCCTTCTCTTTTTCCGCTTTTGATGGGATTTTCTCATATTTTTATTTCAACTTCCTAAGAGATTTTTTTCATTATTAACGTCATATTTAAATCATTTATTGGTTTGTTTTTAACAACTAAAGTTTATTGAAACTATCAAAAGAAAATACTTCATATACAGTTGTCAGCAAAATCCAGGCAGCACAGTAGTATAATAAAAAGTGGTTTAACAAACAGTCTATTGAATGGAGCATGCTGCCAAGGATGCTTGAGCAGAGCAGTGATACACTAATCATTGTTTGTTTGTTTTTGGTGGGCACTAACATCATATTTTTTACTTTACAAGAACTCTTTTTTGGGCATCTGATTATTCTTTTCCTATAGTGTCATCTTATTGTTTCACAGATATATTATCTTCTTTCATCTTTAAGGCTATTAATAAGATCATTTTGAAATTTTCTTCTCTTCTGTTCGTTATTTTTGAGTTCATATTTTCCACATCACATTCTCACAGTTTTGAACCTAATGGGAGACTGTCTTCAAAAATGTGAACAATCGCAAATCAAAACTACAACGAAGTACTACCTCACTCTGGTCCGAATGGCTGTCATTAATAAGTCTACAAATAACAAATGCCGAAGAGGGTGTGGAGGAAAGGGAACTCTCTTACACTACTGGGGGAATGTAAGTTGGTATAACTACTGTGGAAAACAGTATGGAGGTTCCTCCGAAAGCTAAATATGGAATATGATCCATATGATCCAGCAGTCGCACTCCTAGGCATATATCTAGGTAAAACTATAATTCAAAAAGATACATGCACCCCTCTGATAATAATGGCACTATTCACAATAGCCAAGACATGGAGACAACCTAAATGTCCATTGACAAATGAATGGATTAAGAAGATGTGGCGTATATACACAATGGAATAGTACTCAGCCATAAAAAGAACAAAATAATGCCATTTGCAGCAACATGGATGCAACTAGAGATTTTCATACTAAATGAAGGAAGTCAAAAAGAGAAAAAACAAATACCATATGATATCACTTATACATGGAATCTAAAATATGGCACAAATGATCCTGTCTCTAAAACAGAAACACACTTGTAAACATGGAGAACAGACTTGTGGTTGCCAAGGGGGATGAGGGAGGGAGTGTGATGGACTGGGTGTTTGGGGTTAGTAGATGCAAGCTGTTATATTTAGAGTGGATGGGCCATGAGGTCTACTGGATAGCACAGCAAACTGTGTACAGTCTCTTGGGATAGAAGATGATGGAAGATAATATAAGAAAAGGACCGTGTGTGTATATATATACACGACTGTTCACTTTGCTGTACAGCAGAAACTGGCACAACACTGTAAATCCATCAACTATACTTTAATTAAAAAAATACAAAAAAAGAGGAGTTCCTGTCATGGCTCAATGGTTAACGAACCTGACTAGTAAACATGAGGTTGCGGGTTCGATCCCTGGCCTCGCTCAGTGGGTTAAGGATCTGGCATTGCCCTGCCCTGTGGTGTAGGTTGCAGATGTGGCTGGGATCCTGCATTGCTGTGGCTGGGGTGTGGGCTGGCAGCTAAAGCTCCAATTAGACCCCTAGCCTGGGAACCTCTATATGCTGCAGGCACACACAGCCCTAAAAAAAAAATGCAAAAGACAAAATAAATAAATAAATAAAAGAAAAAAAATGTGAGCAATATTTCCAGAGTTTAATCTCATTGCCCCCGATTAGCTCAACGGGTTATTTGCTTTTTCTTCACCCAGTCACTGAATAGGGAGACCATAGTTTTTCACTTGACTGGGAGTCAGTGTTCTTCCCCTAGAGCTAGACAGAGTCAGCTCTATCAGAACTGAGAGTGAGGTAAGAGTGGGCCTCCACAGCGAACTAGGACTAGGAAAAGAGCAAAGGGATATTGGATGGCCACCAAAATAGCAAATATATTTTACATAGCCTGATATAAGGGTTTCCTCTGTAATAACCTGGCCTAGAACTCAAAAGCTAATCCCCAAATTCCTGTAGCAACCAGCCACTCACAATTTCAGGGCAACCCAGTATATTCACAGGTAAATCTTTTTAATTTATTTATTTTGTTCGTATTGTCCATGCCCATGGCATGCAGAAGTCCCCAGGCCAGGGATTGAACCTATACCACAGCAGTGAAAACACCAAATCCTTAACCCACTGAGCCACCAGGGAACTGCAATAATACTGCTTTTTAAAAAAGATTGATGGAAAATTGATGTATAATATTATATAAGTTTCAGGAGAATGACATAGTGATTCGCAGTTTTTAAAGGTTATATTCCATTTATGGAATATAGCCAAAAAGTTGGCTATATTCCTTGTGTTGTTCATTATATCCTTATAGATTATTTATTTTATGTGTAGTAGTTAGTACCTCTTTATCCCCACCCCTATCTTGTCCCTCCTATCTTCCCTCACCCCACTGGTAACCACTAGTTTTTTTGCTATGTCTATGAGTCTTTCTTTTTTGTTATATTCAGTAGTTTGTTTTATGTTTTAGATTCCACATATCAGTGATATCAAACAGTACTTGTCTTTTATCTGTCTGACTTATTTCACATGACTCAAAACTCTCTCAGTCTATACATGTTGTTTGCAAATGGCAAAAATCCATTCTTTTTTATGGCTGAGTAGTAGTCCATTGTATGTATATGTGTGTACGTCATCTTCTTTATCCAGTCATCTGTTGATGGACATTAAAGTTACTTCCATGTCTTGGCAATTGTAAATAGTGCTGCTAGGAACACTGGGGTGTATGTATCTTTTTGAATTAATGCTTTATTTATTTATTTATTCCAGGAATGGAATGCTCGGTCATATAGTAGTTCTAGTTTTATCTTGGGGGAAACCTCCATGCTCTTTCTCTCAGTGGCTATACTAATTTACATTTACACCAACAGTGTATGAGGGTTCCCTTTTTTCTACATCCTTGCCAACATGTTATTTGTGTTCTTGTTGATGTAGTCATTCTGACAGGTTTGGGGTGATACCTCATTGTGGTTTTAATTTGCCTCTTGGCAATCTGTATGTCTTTTTTGGAAAACTGTGTCTTCAGGTCTTATGCTCACTTTTTAATCAGATTGGGTTTCTTTTAATATTGAGTTATATGAGCTGCTTATATATTTGGTGGGGATTACCCCACTACTGGTCACATCATTTGCAAATTTTTTTTCCAATCATTAGGTTGTCTTTTCATTTGGCCAAGGGTTTCCTTCGCTGTGCAAAAGATTTTAAATTTATTTATTTATTTATTTATTTTGTCTTTTGTTGTTGTTGTTGTTGTTGTTGCTATTTCTTGGGCCGCTCCCGCGGCATATGGAGGTTCCCAGGCTAGGGGTTGAATCAGAGCTGTAGTCACCGGCCTACGCCAGAGCCACAGCAACGTGGGATCCGAGCCGCGTCTGCAACCTACACCACAGCTCACGGCAACGCCGGATCTTTAACCCACTGAGCAAGGGCAGGGACCGAACCCGCAACCTCATGGTTCCTAGTCGGATTCGATCACCACTGCGCCACGACGGGAACTCCAAGATTTTAAATTTAATTAGGCCCCATTTATTTATTTTTTCTTTTTTTCTCTTTGCTTTAGGAGACAGATCAAAAAAAAAAAAAAAATTACCGTGATGTATGTCAAAGAATTTTCTGCAGCTAACACTGCTTTTTAAGAAAGTCTTAGACGCGGCTCGGATCCCGCGTTGCTGTGGCTCTGGCGTAGGCCAGTGGCTACAGCTCCGATTCGACCCCTGGCCTGGGAACCTCCATATGCCACGGGAACAGCCCAAAGAAATAGCAAAAAGACAAAAAAAAAAAAAAAGAAAGAAAGAAAGTCTTATACTGCACCAAAGTATAGCTTCCTTCAGCTGTCATCCATGACCCTAGCTCTGCCCTTGGGTGTACCCTTGACTTATGTAAAGCCAGCTCTCATGTTCCAGGTCTTCCTTTTCAGAATTAGCATCACCTATAGCTATTCCTAATTTGACATCATTTTTGTTTTTGTTTTTTTGTCTTTTTAGAGCTGCACCTGAGGCATATGGAGGTTCCCAGGCTAGGGGTCAAATCAGAGCTGTAGCCACTGGCCTACACCAGAGCCACAGCAATGTGGGATCCGAGCCATGTCTGCAACCTATACCACAGCTCAGGGCAACTCCAGATCCTTAACCCACTGAGCAAGGCCAGGGATCGAACCTGTGTCCTCATGGATTCTAGTCAGAATCATTTCCACTGAGCCACGATGGAAACTCCCCTGACATCATTTTGAATCCTTTCTCCATCTTTCTTTTTTCCTATGGGTTTCTGCATTTTGGTATAGCACAAGTGGCCTAGATTATAAGAGCATCATCTTTTAGTACAGTTGATTCAAATTAGTTTCTGGTCTAAGAATATGTAAAGTGTTCATTTTTCCACTCAATACGTATTGAGCTTCTACTACAATAATGGTCTAAACCTCTGTTTCACGAAGGAAACGTAAAACGTAAAAATTCTGACACCCAGGCCACATCTCAGATCAAAATTGGACTCTCTGGGAAGAGGGGATGGGAACTCTGGTGCTGGTATTTTTTTAAGGTCTCTACATGATTCTTCCCCCCCCCCCCCCTTACAGCATATGGAAGTAGTTCCTGGGCTAAGGATCAACTTGGACTACAGCTGAGACCTACGCCACAGCCACAGCAATAGCAACACTGGATCCAAACTGCATCTTCGACCTACACTTCAGCTTGCAGCAATGCCAGATCCTTAACCCTCCGAGTGAGGCCAGGGATCGAACCTTCATCCTCACGGACACTATGTCCAGTTCTTAGCCTGCTGAGCAATGACAGGAATTCCCCTTAGGTGATTCTAATGTATAGCCCAAGCCAGGAACCACTACTCTACTATGTGACAGACCTCCGTAAAAATACGATCTCAGTGGTTATAGGTTTCCTTAAGGTATGCTTTTAAGAAAATGAGTTGAGGCATATCGCCATTGTTTGCCTCTGGCTAACCCTGTTCACGCTCTGTGAAGGATTATTCATCAAGTCTCATCAGAGAAAGCAGCTTGAGGCAAAACAGCAAGTTGGCCAAATGTAAATTTTTTCTAGGAAAAGTGGTTATATTAATACTAGGTAAAACCTTGATTTTTATGTAATTTTCTCAGTTTGGTTGATAACTCCTACAGAACAGTGATTGAGTTTATTTCACTGACCTCGTGCAGCATCAAAAAGCTGCATGATGTTCTGGTGGGAACTTAAGAAGAGCTTTTGAAAATATTTTCAACCAAAAAAATATAGTCCTGTCTTTGATGAGTATGGATTCGAGGCCATCTGTGAAGCTGCTGAGTTTTACAGAAAAGCCTTCATTTAGACTGACATTTATCTTGTAATGGAGCAGTAGAAAAAATTCTGAAACATTTGCAGAACAAAGGTTAAGGCCAAACTTTCTCCATGTAATGTTTATAGAGAATAAATCTGCACGAAAAAGGGTAGATGTAATATTTATGCTTAACTACAGATCTACTGTGTGTTTAAAGATTTCATATGGAATAAAGCAGGTTCGCTGAGGAAGAAAGGGAAAGAGGGAGGTTGAGAATGAGGGAAACAAATCTAGTCAATCATCCCAGGAGCCTTCTATAAACTATCTATGAACTGTCACTTCTTGACTTCAGTACATTTCCTCCAATTTTTATTCTGAATATTTTCAAACGTGTAGAAAAGTTGAAAGGATATTGCAGTGATACCTGTGGATCCTTATAGACCCCGAAGGCCTGAGAACCAGGAGAGCTGATGGTGTGGTTCTTGTTCAAAGGTCAGTAGCCTTGAGACTCAGGAAGAATGAATGTTTCCGTTTGAGTTTGAAGGAAGGGGAAAAAAGCTGATGTCCCAGTTCAAAGGCAGTCAGGCAGGAAGAATTTTCTCTTATTTGGGGAACAGTAAGCTTTTTTTGTTCTATTCAGGATTTCAACTAATTGGAGGAGGCTCACCCATTGCTCTACTTGGTCCACCTACTTAAATTTTTTTTTTTTTTTTTTAGGGCTGCACCCCTACCCTGGGCATGGAAGTTCCTGGGCTAGAGGTCAAATCAGAGCTAGAGCTGCTGGCCTACACCACAGCTCATGGCAACGCCAGATCCTTAACCCACTGAGCGAGGCCAGAGATCAAACCTGCAACCTCATGGACACTGGTCAGGTTTGTTAACCCCTGAGTCACGATGGGAACTCCTA
Organism: Phacochoerus africanus; assembly: GCF_016906955.1. Classification (NCBI taxonomy): domain Eukaryota; kingdom Metazoa; phylum Chordata; class Mammalia; order Artiodactyla; family Suidae; genus Phacochoerus; species Phacochoerus africanus. The sequence goes on from NC_062547.1 coordinate 89,217,061, forward strand.
CCTCCTTAAATGTTAATCTCATCCAGGATTTATTGTTTGTAGACTTTTCGATGATGGCATTCTGGCCGGTATAATGTGGTACTTCATAGTGGTTTTGATTTGCATTTCTCTAATAATGAGTGATATTGAGCATCTTTTCATGTGTTTTTTGGCCATCTGTATGTCTTCTTTGGAGAATTGTCTGTTTAGATCTTCTGCCCATTTTTTGAGGGGGTTGTTTGTTTTTTTTAGTATTGAGCTGCAGAAGGTGTTTATAAATTTTGGAGATTAATCCCTTGTCAGTTGCTTCATTTGCAAATATTTTCTCCCATTCTGTGGGTTGTCTTTTCATTTTGTTTAGGGTTTCCTTTGCTGTGCAGAAACTTTTAATTTTAATTAAGTCCCATTTGTTTATTTTCATTTTTATTGTCATTACTCTTGGAGTAATGAAAAGGATGAGGTAAAGAACACAAGTTGCAGGAGTAGGAAGAGGAGAACTTGGAAACAGAAATCATAGCGGGAAGACTTGACTCTTGTGTTTTACCACGTTGAGCCTCTATTAAGACATCTTTAGAGGAGGTTATGTTGGTAGACAATTAAGTAACTTTATATATGTGAAAATGTTTGGTGAGTTAAGGCAATTTGTGTTACCACAGTGCTGATGGGTGGGAAAGACACCCCCTATGCTTAATGAGATTGTTTTTTCATTTTGGAAAACTGATTCTGTTATAATTATATAACATCTCTATTTTTGATCACTTTCCTTTGTTCTGAAGTCTGTTTTATTTGAGATCATTGAAGTTATTAGCGATTTTCTTTGATTAGTGTTAGCCTGGTAAATTTTGATTCATCTCTTAAAAAAAAAATGCTAATCTCATCCAAAGACACCTTCATAGAAACATCCAGAATAACGTTTGAGCAGGTATCTGGGAACTCTGTGTCTCAGTTAAGTTGATGAGATTAACCATCACACCGTGTTTTAGTTTTCTATTGCTGCACAAAAATATCATCACAAATTTAGCATCTTAAAATAGCACATATCTATTCTCTTACAGTTTTTGTGAGTCAGGATCTTGGGCATGGCTCAGCTGGGTCCTGTTCTTAGGGTCTCATGAGGCTGTACAAGGTGTTGATTGGGGCTGTGGTCTCATCTGAGGCTTGACTGGGGAACGGTCTGCTTCCAAGCTCACTTAGGTTGTTGGCAGAATTCAGTTCTTTGAGGTCTTCAATTTCTTCCTGGCTGTCAGCTGGAAGCCATCCTCAGCTCCTAGAAGCTACCACAGTTCCATGCCATGTGGGGCTCCCCAGCATGGCCACTTGCTTCCTTAGAGCTGGTGGGGGAGAGAGCAGTTCCTCTAAGACAGAAGCTACCGTCCTATGTAACTTAAGCACATAATCATGTGCACATAAATAAGTGCATCCTGAACCTTTGCCATATGTCATTGTCTTACAGCAAGGCACAGGTCCTGCTAATACTCAAAGACAGGAAGTTACATAGGAACATGAACTCCAGGAGGTGGGGATCATGGGAGCCACTCCAAGCCTGCCCCCATAATTCTGTTTAGACTCAAGAACTGTTGGAGTTCCCATCGTGGCTCAGTGGTTAACGAATCTGACTAGGAACCATGAGGTTTTGGGTTCGATCCCTGGCCTTGCTCAGTGGGTTAAGGATCCGGCATTGCCGTGAGCTGTGGTATAGGTCACAGACTTGGCTCAGATCCCGAGTTGCTGTGGCTGTGGTATAGGCCATTGGCCACAGCTCTAATTAGACCCCTAGCCTGGGAACCTCCATATGCTGTGGGAGTGGCCCTAAAAAAGACAAAAAAAGAAAAGAAAAAAAAAAGGAACTGTTAACATTTTGCCACATCTGCTTTCTCTGTCTTGCTCTCTGTGCATATATACAAATGCATACACACAAACATTTTTGTTGAGTTATTTAAAAATGCTTGTCATGATTAAGATTACTCTCTAAATACTGACATTGACCTCCTCAGAGTAGCACATTTTTACCTCCTGCAACACTATTATCAAACTGTTTTCAAGAAAATTAACAGTAATTTCATTGAATCAGTTAATATTCAGATCATGTTCAAATTTGCCAATTGTAAAAACATGTCTTTTGTAAATATTTAAAAACGAAGATTCAGTAAGTTTTCATGCATTGAATTTGGCTGTATCATTGTAGTTTCTGTTAGTGTAGCTCAGTTATGTTCCTAAATTTAAAAATTTGTGAATTATACTAAACATATAGAAAAGGAGAAAAATCATGGGAATTCGTAGCCTGCATTATAAGCAAGAAAAGGAAAGAATGTCTAAATATTGAAAAAAAAATTGGAAAGGAAGAAAGAAAACTGTTTTTACTTATAGATGACATAATTATATGCAAAGAAAACCCAAAATAGTCTAAAAAGGATTAGAATAAAGAAATTCATCACGCCCCTTGATATAAGGACATTATGCAAAAAGCATTTTTTCTGCCCACACCTGTGGCATGCAGAGGGTCCCAGGCCAGAGATTGAGCTCACACTACAGCAGTGACCTGAGTCACAGCAATGACAATGCCAGATCTTTAACTGCTAGGCCACCAGGGAACTTCCCCAAAAGAATTTTTATATGCTAGCAAAAAAAAAAAGAATGTAAAAAAATCAACTATAATACTATCAAAAAGCACCAAATTCCCCAAAACCAACCTAACAAAAAATGTATAAAATCTCTCCTCCCCACTGAGAAGTATAAATTTTTTTTTTTGTCTTTTTGCCTTTTCTAGGGCCGCTCCCTCGGCATATGGAGGTTCCCTGGCTAAAGGTCTAATCGCAGTTGTAGCCACCCGGCCTACGCCACAGCAACAGCAACGCGGGATCCGAGCTGCGTCTGCAACCTACACCACAGCTCACGACAACACCGGATCGTTAACCCACTGAGCAAGGCCGGGGATCAAACCCGAAACCTCATGGTTCCTAGTCGGATTCATTAACCACTGCGCCATGACAGGAATTCCTTTTTTTTTTTGTCTTGAGAAGTATAAAATGTTGATGAGAGAAATTAAAGAAGACCTTAAAAAAAGGAAAGGTATTATTTCTATATAATTTTTTTTTTAAATCTTTTTAGGGCCTCGACCTCGCCATGTGCAGGTTCCCAGGCTAGGGGTCAAATAGGAGCTGTAGCTCTTGGCCTACGCCACAGCCACAGCAACGCCAGATCTGAGCCGTGTCTGTGACCTACATCATAGCACACGGCAATGCCTCATCCTTAACCCACTGAGCCAGGCTAGAGATCGAACCTGTGTCCTCATGGATGCTAGACAGATTCACTTCTGCTGAGCCACGATGGGAACTCCCTATTTCTGTATAATCTTTGGATTCATAATAATTCCAATTAAAATCTCAGGAGGTATTTTTATGGAAATTGACAAGGTGATTCTAAAATTTATGTAAAACTGCAAAGCACCTAGAATAGGCAAGACAATGTTGAATAAGAATCACATCTGGGGAGTTCCCGTCGTGGCTCAGTGGTTAACAAATCTGACTAGGAACCATGAAGTTGTGGGTTCGATGCCTGGCCTTGCTCAGTGGGTTAATGATCCGGCGTTGCCATGAGCTGTGGTGTAGGTCACAGACGTGGCTCCGATCTGGCGTTGCTGTGGGTGTAGGCTGGCAGCTACAGCTCCGATTTGATTCCTAGCCTGGGAATCTCCATATGCCACGGGTGCGGCCCTAAAAAAACAAATGACAAAAAAAAAAAAAAGAATCACATCTGGAGGATATATTCTATAAGATCAGAAGACTTTCTATAAAGCTAGAATAATCAATGTAGTGTGGTATTAGCTCAAGGAAAGACAAACAGATCAATGGAATAAAACATAGAGTCCAGGAATATATGCAAACACGTATGATAAAAGCGTCACTGCAGTAATGTTGGGGAGGGGGAAAGTATTACCTTTTTAATAGATGGTCTCGGAGTAATGGGGTATTTATATAGAAAACAAAATAAAATTTGAACCCTACCTCACAAAACATACAAAAAGTAATTCAAGGTAAATCATACACATAGATGTTTAAAGTGAAACAATGAAATTTCTAAAAGAAAACAAAAGAAAAAGTCTTCCTGACCTTAGGGAGGCAAATCTGTCTAAAATAGTAAACAAAAAGTATTAACCTTAAAAGAAAAAAAAAAACCATGATAAATTAGACTTCATTACAATGAAGACTATCTGTTCATCAGAAGACATAATTAAGAAAGCAAAAATAGGAGTTCCCGTCGTGGGGCAGTGGTGATCGAATCCGACTAGGAACCATGAGGTTGCGGGTTTGGTCCCTGCCTTAGCTCAGTGGGTTAAGGATCCGGCATTGCCATGAGCTGTGGTGCAGGTTGCAGATGCGGCTCGGATCCCGCATTGCTGTGGCTCTGGTGTAGGCCGGGGGCTACAGCTCCGATTCAACCCCTAGCCTGGGAACCTCCATATGCCACGGGAGCGGCCCAAGAAACAGCAAAAAGACAAAAAAAAAAAAAAGAAAGAAAGCAAAAATAGGAGTTCCCACTATGGCACAGTGGTTAAAGGATCTGACATTGAAGCAACTGTGGCGTACATAGCAGCTATAGCTGGGATTCAGTCCCTGGCCTGGAAATGTCCATATGCCATGGGTGTGGCCAAAAAAGAAAAAAAAATAAAATAAAAGAAAGAAAGTCACAGTTTGAAAAGATAGCCTCAGTGCTTATATTTGGCAATGTTCTCAGAGTTCCAGAATATCCAGAAATACTACATATCACAATAAAGAACCCAAGCTTTAAAAAAATGGACGAAAGAATTAAAAAGCACTTTACAAAAAAAGATATCCAGATGACTAATATATAAAAAGGTGTTAGACACCATTAGTCATAAGAGAAATTCACATTAAAACCACAATGAGGTACCATTATACACTCATCAGAATAGCTAAAATTAAAAAGATGACAAATCCAAGAGTTGAAGAGGTTATGGAACTATTAGAACTCTCATATATTTCTGGTAAGAGTCAGGTTGGTACAACCACTTCGGAAAATTGTTTGGCAGTATCTGCGAAAGCTAAACATAGACCCATCAATGACCTGGCAAGTCCAGCCTTAGATTTACTCCCAAAGAGAAATGAGTGCCTGAGTCCACCAATGATATGTACAGGAATTATCCATAATTTGACACTAGAAACAACCCAAATCTCCACCAACAGAATAAACATAATGTGCTATATTCAGACAGTGGACTATTACACAAGTTTAAAAAATCCATTGACACATAAGGATGAACCTCATAGGTGTTATGCTGAGCAAAAAAGTTCAGACAGATGTCAGGTGAGTTCAGCACATGAAACACTCATCCAGTGGGATAGGAGTCAGAGCAGTGATTGTGTGTAGTGTGTGTGTGTGGTATAGACTGGAATGAGCATCATGCAATTTTCTGGGATGGTGATCTGGGTGGTGGTTACAGGGTGCACATAGATGTAAAAATCCATCTAACTATATATATTAAGATTACTGTACTCTATGCCCTTCACTGTATATGTTACACCACAGTGTTGTTTTGTTTTTTTAAGTTTGAAAATAAATCAACCCAAATCCTAAGTTTACGACTGAATTTTCACAAATTGAACAGCCCTTGTCTCTTCTCATCACTGTCTCCCTAAGGGCAACCAGGATCCTGACTTCTAACACCATAGATTAGTCTTCTGTTTCTTTTACTCAGCATTATATTTATGAATTTTATTCTGTTGTGTGTTGTTAAAGTTCCTTCATTCTTGCTATATAGCATTCTAATGTAACACTGTACCAGAATTTATCCATGCCACTGCTGATGGGCATTTAGGTTATTTCTAGTGTGTAGCAATGATATTTTTCAGAGTCCAGTTCAGTTTTCTTAAAAAAATATTCAATAGCCTGGTTTTATGAGAATACCTTTTGACTTATCCCTTTATCCCTTGTGTTTCCAATAAATTAGAATTTGAGTCTGGGGACTTGATTCAATTCAGATGAAATTTTCCAGCAAAAGACTACACAGACAGTGCTATGTACTCCACTTTGCCCAATTTCCCTCCAGCTTTATGGTGCAGTTGTAGTGGCATTTTTCTTATTTTTAGTGATGTGAGCAGCTTTTCATATATGTAAGGGCCATTTATATTCTTTTCTGTGACCTTTTTGCCCTTATCTTATGTGTGTCACTTTTCTCTTAGCTCTTTCTTCCTTTTCTTCCTATTCTTAAGTACTTTTTTTATATGATGGAGACTGAAACTTTTAAAAAATGTATTTGCTTGCCCAAACCTCAGTTAGCCCTTGTGTTTTCGTATTCTCTATGAGCTATTCCAGATTTATTTTTATTTTAGTATTTTATTTTATTTTTTTTGTCCTTTTGCCATTTCTTTGGGCTGCTCCCGCAGCATATGGAGGTTCTCAGGCTAGGGGTCTGATCGGAGCTGTAGCCACCAGCCTACGCCAGAGCCACAGCAACGCGGGATCCGAGCTGCGTCTGCAACCTACACCACAGCTCACGGCAACGCCGGATCGTTAACCCACTGAGCAAGGGCAGGGATCAAACCCGCAACCTCATGGTTCCTAGTCGGATTCGTTAACCACTGTGCCACGACGGGAACTCCCTATTTTAGTATTTTAAAATTGTTTATTTATTGGCCACACCCAAGGCACGGGGAAGTTTCTGGGCCAGGGATCAAACCCGTGTCACAGCAGTGACAACACCGAATTAACCGCTAGGCCACCAGGGAAGACCTATTTGAGATTAATTAAAGAGAAGTGATGACCTTCCCTGGGTCCTTTTCTATGGAAAGAAATTGGAATATAGGAGATGTCCACTTTCATCCCCAATTATACATGACCTTAACAGATACTCTATACACTTTACTGCAGATAAGCATCGGTTTGCTCTTTGTATATCCACGGTCCCTTGCCCGCTCGATCTCACATTGCTGCCTGCTCTGGAGCCCACACTGCATAAGCAGTGCTCCCTGTCCTCAGAAAGCCTTGCTCCCTCTCTCCACAGTCACAGGGATTTAAGCTGTGCCTGTGAACTGTCTTCCCTTCACTTACCTGGGAAGTTGAACCACCCTCCTGATCCCTTCCTTCTCCAGGACCAACCCCCTCCCCGCTGCTCTGGAGCCCACAAGGGCAGCCTCCCTCTCCGTCACTTCCCTCTCTCGCTTTTGTCTGTCTTCAGTCTCAGCTTCATCAACATCTTTCTTTTCAGCTAACCTCTAAGTACATGTTTCCTCTCATCCTAAATCCTTCTCTAGGACACATTTTTCCCAGTACAGTTTTCTGCATCCACACTGGGGATACCCAAGTATCTTACTAGGAGTTCAGGACTTAGCCAGAGCCTCATGGAACCTAAGAAAGACATGACATAAGAAACTGCTGGGAGAGTTCCTGTCATGGCTACTGGAAACGAATCTGACTAGGAACCATTAGGTTGCAAGTTCGATCCCTGGCCTTGCTCAGTGGGTTAAGGATCTGGCATTGCCAAGAGCTGTGGTGTAGGTCGAAGATGTAGCTCGGATCCCACATTGCTGTGGCTTTGGTGTAGGCCGACAGCAACAGCTCCAATTAGACCCCTAGCCCAGGAACCTCCATATGCCATGGGTGCAGCCCTACAAAAGACAAAAGACAAAAAACAAAACAAAACAAAAAAAGAAAAGAAAAGAAACTACTGGGAACATAAGAAAGACAGCTCAGGAGTTCCCATTGTGGCTCAGTGGAAACGAATCTGACCAATAACCATGAGGTTGAGGGTTCGATCCCTGGCCTCACTCAGTTGGTCAAGGATCCAGTGTTGCTGTGAGCTGTAGTATAGGTTGCAGACGTGGCTTAGATCCCCTGTTGCTGTGGCTGTGGCTGTGGTGTAGGCTGGCAGCTGTAGCTCTAATTAGACCCCTGGCCTGGGAACCTCCATATGCCCCAGGTGAGGCTCTAAAAAGCAAAAAAAAAAAAAAAAAAAAAAAAAAGCCCCCAAAATACAGCCCAGTTCTGAGCCTTTAGAGAACACCTACCATCTACCTCTAATGCCACATAAACAGAGAGACAGACACACAGAAGGACACACACACACACTCCCCCCGCTCCCCGACAGCTGAAATTTTGAAACGACAGGTTATTCTTATCCTGGTCCAGATCAAATTCTTACTTAAGGCAAACACCACTAATCTTTATCAGGGAATAATGATTAGCTCTGTCTCTCTCTAGGGCACACTCCCGAGTGGCAGGATGGTAGTGAGCAGCTAGTCTTGGGGAAGATCGGGTTTTCCTCCAGTTACAGTGAGGCTCCCCTGCAGGTGTCCAGCCATGGTGGCCGCCATGGACTCTCGCTGTCACACTGCACCTTCTCTTGACCCATAGCCTCAGATGCTTTCACCTTTTGATGCCCCCACATCTAGATGTCCTTTGCAGACTCCTATGTTGAACAACCCTGGCAAATCCAGCCACAGAGCCACCCCCATCCCTGTATCTTCCAGAAGCACTTCCAACTCCCCCTGTCCCAATGGAGGCAGCACCTCCTGCCTTGCTTCCTTTCTGAACTCAGTGCATCTCTCCTCCCTAGACTCTCAGGCTAGAAGCCCGGGCGACATTGTCTCGTCTCTTCTTCTTTCTACTTTCGAAATGATCACCAAGTTCCGACAATTCTACCTTCTTACGATCTCTGGAGATGCTCACCTCCTCTCCTACGCGCTGCTCCCTCATCAGATCAGGTCCTCATCAACCTCTCCTTGAGACTGTTGTGTCCGTGTCTTCGCCACATCTCTGCCTCTGTCCTTGCCCCTCTCCAAGCCAGTTTTGTTCTGTCCCCCAGCATGCTTGTTGTGAAAAGGGAATCTGAGATGATTCAGATTAGTGACTGAAATTAATTCACTGCTCTCAGTTCTGTCATGAAGCCCTGGAGGGCATGGGATCAAATTCAAATTACTTAGCAAAGCATCTAAAATACTACTTGATTATTTGCCCTTACTACTTTTCTAGCTTCATTTTGGACCATATATATATATTTTTTCAGCCGCACCTGCAACATATGGAAGTTCCTGGACCAGGGAGAGAATTTGAGCCACAGCTGAGACCTATGCCACAACTGTGGCAATGCCAGATCCTTAACCCACTGTGCCATAGCGGGAACTCCTCAGGACGTATTTCTTAAACTTTGGGTTCCAGCAATCCTAGAGGATTTCTATTTTTTGGAGCTCCCCCAAATTTCTACCACCACTGTGTTATTTTCTTTACTTGGGATGTCTGTAGTCCTTCCTCACCCTACTCCCACTCCACTGCTCAAACACCTAACAAACGTCTGTCATTTAAATCTCAACTCAGGTGTCACTTTCTCCAAGAAGCCTCCTTTGACGTCCTCAGCCAAGCTGAGGTTTCCTTTTCTGTATCGCAAAGCACCTGTGACTTGAGCTTTGGCACCGTCACTATTTGCTTGAGTGTTGGTTTCTCAGACTGTGAGCTCTTTGAGATCAGAAGCCATGTCTTATTTACCTTCGGATTCCCAGTGCTGCTGTGACGTACACTACTGAATCTGTATGAAATCCTTGATGCATGAATGAAGAAAGGAATCTTAATGCTGGGGCTGCAGTGGAGCTGCAGGCGGGAGGGCGGGCCTTGTGTTTTCACAGTTGTGACCTTGTTTGATCCTGGATTGTCACCTCTGTGAGTGCAGATGGACATCAATTTTGATCACTCCTGTGTCCTCATTGCTAAGCACAGTGCCTGGAAAGCACTCAATCAAAGTGCTTTTTTTTTTTTTTCCTTTCCGTCTTTTTGTCTTTTCTAGGGCTGCACTCACGGCATATGGAGGTTTCCAGGCTAGGGGTCCAATCGGAGCTGTAGCCGCTGGCCTACACCACAGCCACAGCAATGTCAGATCTTTAACCCACTGAGCGAGGCCAGGGATCGAACCCGCAACCTCATGGTTCCTAGTTGGTTTCGTTAACCACTGAACCACAACGGGAACTCCCCAGAGTGCTCTATCTGGAAGCTCAGTAAATGCTTTTTGAGTGCATGAGTGATAACTCTGTTGGCTGAGTGCTCCCAGCATAATACAGTTGAGTAACAGGTCTGGGAGAGTTTAAATAACCTGCTTAAGTGTTTTGGGCAAGCCAAACCTCAGAATTCCTGGCTCACCACACCTCTTTAGAGAGGGAAGGAAATGGGCTGCTCAAGGCAGTTGATAGACCAGTGGAGGGCCTTTGTTCCAAACCAGCCAATCCTTACTGGGCTATTGGATTTTGTTGTTGTGGGTTTTTTTTTTTTTTTTGTCATTTTAGGGCCACATCCATGCCATATGGAAGTTCCCAGGCTAGGAACAGAATTGGAGCTGTAGCTGCCGGTCTACACCACAGCCACAGCACTACAGGATCCAAGACTCATCTGCGAGCTACACCACAGCTCCAGCAACGCTGGATCCTTAACCCTCTGAGTGGGATCAAACCCACATCCTCATGGATACTAGTTGTGTTTGTTTCCACAACTACCACAACTATGTTTTGTTTAGCGGGCTATTGTAAGGCCTGACTTTAAAAGTTGAAACGATCATTTTATTGCTTGGGGATTTGATGATAGTAAATGATATAAGAAAAGGAATGTATCATCACTGCTTGCTTGCATGTTGGTTTCTCAAATAGACTGTGAGCTCTATTTGGATGACTGAGTCACTCACTTTGCTGTACACCAGAAATTGGCACAACGTTGTAAATCAATTACACATTAATCAAAAATAAAAAAGACCCCCCCCAAAAAAAAGTGAAAAATGAGGCATTAGTGGTAGGGTCCCAAACAAAAGCCTTTGGAAATGGTAGGCTACAGTTACAAGGGGCACACATAGGAAATCAGATACAGCAGGAAAAAAACCATAACTGAGAACGTTCAGAGCCTCCCCTCCCCACCTCCCCATGGCCTTCACCTTGCTATTTCAGTGTGTATATCTTTATAGTCAATACCCTGTTCCATCCAGTCACATGAGCTGATTCCAATGAGGATTTATTTGGTCCTTGCAACGGAGGTCTTCATTTTTATTTAATTTATTATTGATTATTATTATTTTACTATTATTTATTTAATTTTTTATTGTTGTTCCTGGGCCAGGGCGTGACTCACTCCGTAGCAGTGACAACGCTGAATCTGCTAGGCCACAGCTAAGGTTTTTAATGAACTTTCCAGTTAGACCCGGGATTGAAAGCCAGGTCTTCTCTCGCTGAGTCCTGTGCTCTTTCCACTATTTCAGGGCTGCGGATATTGTCTTTGTGCAGCAGAAGGCATACAAAAATGGTGCACATTAAATGTATTTAATGACAATAGAAAGAGCTGTAATTGTGAGTATGAGTGGGAGGAAACAGCCCGTGAGGCGCACCAAATCCCCTCTTAATTTAAGCTAGACCAGTCGGAGGGTCCCGAGAAACCAAAAACAGGCCTTTAGGGGAGTGCTTGCTTGTGCAACGCCTCCACCTTCTCTGCTCTCTTTGGACCTAAATCCCTGGGTTTCTGGCCGCCGCCTCCCGCCACCTCCACCCGCTGATAGGCTTGCCAGGCAGGTGGGTGGGAGAGGTAGGCAGGTGGCCACCTGGGCCTGTGGGCTTTTGCCCTTGCCATCTCAAGGCTGCAGCGCACATAGGATGCCAAGGTCATGGTTTCCATCCACGTGTGGCCTTTTGACACACAACCTAATGAATATATTCCAGGTACAAATCGTTCTTTCCCATAAGCTGTTTCTGCAGGTCTCCAGCGAGACAATTACCAGCTCCACTTAACAGAATGACTCAAGGACGGATCTGAGGGCTGGCTCATGTTGAAGCTTGGCTGTTTTTCTGCCCTCTTCCCTGGCTTTACAATTACTGTTGAAAAATTAAAATACAAAATGATGAAGCTCCCCGGATCACACCCCACGCACCTGCCTATGGGGGCAGTAGGCTCCATGGCTCCTCGGTTGGAGGCTCAGCACCGCTTTTCAGTCACTGAATGGGCAGGTTGATGACTCTGGGCAGTGTCTTTGCAGGCCCAGAGGGAGTTGCTCACCCCTTTGTTTCTCTGAAAATATATCTCTATTTGATGATTACCTACCTGGGAGTCATCTTTTGAAACCAACTGAAAAGAGCTTATTTTATAACCAACCTTTCCCAGAAATCACTCATAAGCCACAGGCTATGAAAAGAAACACATTTTTGACAAACTGCATGTACACTGAGTACATTATTGTCAAAAGTTTGCAGAGCTGAAGGCCAACCCTTGGAATATTTTCAGTTTTGATTTTCCAAAGGAATGCTTTTTGAAGCTGCATACGAGAGGCACTGATAAAAAGCAAGAGTGAGATGTTGTATGCATTTATATATAAATAATATATAAAATATATTCAGTAAAATAAATAAATAAATAAATATTTCTGATTGTATGGAAAACTCAGACCTGTTCACTCACATTTATGTACCTGAGTAATAGCTGGAGTTTTCAAGATGGAAATTCAGAACCATTCAATCTGGGTGCACCTGCTTCCTGCTCCTCTGAGTTTATATGAAGTCAAACTGACAGTATTCTTAATTTCAACTCAAATGCCACAAAGTGATGCCTGAGGGAAGTAAGAAGAAAGTTTGGGTTGTCAGGCTACCTGGAGATGCACATAGGAGAACTCTGGGGATGAGAGGACCCGTAGGGAGCATTCACTGAATGAGAGCTGAAGGGTTCAGACTTGCTTTCCACTCACAACCTGAAACAAAAACCTTCCAGGAGCAAGTTTTGAGGACACAGAGGGGAAGTCTCTATGCTACTAGGGCCCCGTTGGGGAAGGACAGGCTTCCTGGTCTAGATGGGAAAGCCAGACAAGAATACATCCCACAACAGGAGTTCCCGTCGTGGCGCAGTGGTTAACGAATCTGACTAGGAACCATGAGGTTGCGGGTTCGGTCCCTGCCCTTGCTCAGTGGGTTAACGATCCGGCGTTGCCGTGAGCTGTGGTGTAGGTTGCAGATGCGGCTCGGATCCCGCGTTGCTATGGCTCTGGCGTAGGCCGGTGGCTACAGCTCCGATTCGACCCCTAGCCTGGGAACCTCCATATGCCGCGAGAGTGGCCCAAAGAAATAGCAAAAAGACAAAAAAAAAAAATATATGTATATATATATCCCACAACAGAAGAACATTTTACCAAGTATCATAACACAGGCAATGAGAAGATAGGTAATATGGAGCTAATATCCAAGCCCAATGTGTAATGTTTAAAAAAAAAAAAAAAGGCTCTTGGGAGTCCTCTTCTGGTGCAGTAAGTTGGGGATCCAGTGTTGTCACTACAATGGCTTGAGTTGCTCTTGTGATACAGTTTGGTCCCTGGCCTGGGAAATTCCATGTGCCACAGGTGTGGCCAAAATGAAAACAAAAACAGAACACATACACAAAAACTGCAAAAAAGACTGAATGACAAAATTATTTCCATGTACAAAATATGGTATGACTCTTTTCATTCTTTACAAGATAGATCTAGTCTCTGCCCCTAAATGTGTCACTTTCCTAAAATATGGGGTTCTTTCCGAAGAAGACTTGAACTCTGTTTATATTTCTAAAGAATAATTCTCATTAACTCCTTCTAGTCTTCTAGTTTCAAACTTCAAGGACTCTTACTAGAAGTAAGATGCATATCCAGACCATTCACCCCAAACCTCTTTATCCCAGAACAAATATTCAAAAATAGAAAAATTGGGAAGCAAAAGTCAAGTTATAGTCTTCTATTCCTGGTATCTTTCTCTTCCCCTTTCTGGCTAGCTGTTTACCAGATCTGTTTTCTTTTTCTCCTGGTTCACAGCTAGACAAAGTTTTGGCCAGTGGAATGTAGGAGAAAGCCCTGTGTGTCAATTCCTAGCCCGCTTTCCCCAGTAGGCCTCCCACATGGGATCCTCCATGTTCTTTCCTTTTTGTCAAAAATCTTGAAAATCCCTAGTTGAAGTTAGAAGATAGATGGAGTGAACCCGGATCCCTGAATCACCACCTGGAGAGCTACCTGCTGATCAGAAACACCTGCACTGGACTTCGTCCGAGCAAGAAATAAACCTTCATTGTGTTAAGTCATTACTAAGATTAGGGGTTTATCTGCTAAGGTAGTGAATTTTTTCTTTTTTGTCTTTTTTTGCCATTTCTTGGGCCACTCCTGCAGCATATGGAGGTTCCCAGGCTAGGGGTCTAATTGGAGCCGTAGCCTCTGGCCTATGCTGGAGCCACAGCGACACAGGATCCAAGCTGCGACTGCAACCTACACCACAGCTCACGGCAACGCGGGATCCTTAACCCACTGAGCAAGGCCAGGGATCAAACCCGCAGCCTCGTGGTTCCTAGTCGGATTCATTAACCACTGAGCCACGACAGGAACTCCCTAAGGTAGTGAATTCTTAATCAACACAGAGCGAACAGCATTGCTTTCACATTTAGTGTCCTGCAGGGAGTTCCCGATGTGGCTCAGCGGAAACTAATCTGACTAGTAACCACATTTAGTGTATTGCAGGGAAAGTGCACAGGTTTTTATTTTATTTAATTTTATTTTCTATTTTTATTTTTGGCTGAGCCCACAGCATGCATAAGTTCCCAGGCCAGGGGTTGAATCCGAGCCATAGCAGCGACAACATAGAATGCCTAACCACCGCCAGCCACTGGGGAACTCCCACAGGCTGTTTTAATCTGTTGATTGGGAATGTGCTTTATAGCAATGTGGCTAATATAATGAAATGCCCCAAATGTGGATACCACATAGAATTTATTTACATGAGATTGAACATATGACAGAAATTAAATATGACATTTCAATTCTAGATTGCAGGATTCCCTCCATACACTAAGCACTGTATTGGGATGCTTTGAGCCTTCATGGTAAATTTTTTATCAGCTGTAGTGAGTGGAGTTGCTGGTAACCAGGGAGGAAAGTAGATGCAGGGTGCCTGGGGGCCATGGGAAGCTGATTAGTTCCCCTCTAGAGGTTTTGCTTACCAAGGTTTTCACACACAGCCACCTGACACAGTGGATAAGAAAGAAATCAGTTACTCAGTTCTCAAAGAAAAAAACCAACTAAGAGACATTTCATTAAAAAGAAATGAGTGTTGCCTTCTACTTACGATATTTTTTTGAAAATAGCTCATTTGCAAATTGATTGTTTAAAAGTTGAGGCCCGCTTTCCTAAAGCAACATTTCCTAAACCAATGTTATACAGGTTCTGAGGTTTCAAAGATGATATACAAAATTCTGTTTAACTTATTTTGGTATCTGGAGTTCCCATGATGGTGCAGCAGAAAGGAATCCAACTAGGAACCATGAGGTTGCAGATTTGATCCCTGACCTTGCTCAGTGGGTCCAGGATCCAGCGTTGCCGTGAGCTGTGGTGTAGGTCACAGACATGGCTTGGATCTGGCATTGCTGTGACTGTGGTGCAGGCCGGCAGCTGTAGCTCCGTTTCAACCCCTAGCCTGGGAACCTCCATATGCCGTGGGTGCGGCCCTAAAAAGACAAAAAAAACCCCCCAAAACTAACTTATTTTGTTATCTGTATTATCTATCTATCTATCTAGCTAGCTATCCATCTATCTATCTATCTATTCATCTATCTATCTATCTCCATGTTGGGAAAGGCAGTCTCATGTGTGCCTTTCAACCCAAACAGCTGTAAGGTACTTATTTTGACCCCTCCTTGGGCACATAAGGATGGGCCTTGGCCTTGAACCCTTTCTTACCAAGAGATGAAGAGCCCTCACAGCCTGTGTTCAGTTTATCAACTTATGTGGGATCATCTTTATTTCAGGGTCATTGTAGTCTCTTTTGTTCTACTCAGGCATGTGCATTAATGACCTCAAGCATGCCCCTGGCTTCCAGTATTTCACACTCCATGGAGGACAGGTCGGGGGTCTTCTAGGACTGCACAAGAGGCATGTATATAGTCCATTTGCCCTGTGTTGGCTGCTAGGGGACCCGATAGCCATGGGGGACCATGTACGCTATTGGAGCTGCTCTTGCTCTCTTTCTCCTCTAAGTGAGTAAAGTGTTATTCCAGCCAGTGCTTGACTATATTGTGTTTTCCTTGGCAACTCTGATACCAAGATGCTGTGGGCAGAAGTGTCTGGAGTTCTGTTCGTGGTGGCTGGCTTTGTGATGATCTTTCTGTCCTCCATAGAGTCGGAGTCCTTCTCAGGCATGGTCCTCCCCAGTGCTTAGTACTCTGCTCATCCATTCATCTATCAATTGATCAATCCATCAATTGATAAATCAATAGTTTTGAGATGCTAGACATCTTGAGGGCAAACAAAGGTAAATAAAATATATTTGTTGTCTTGAAACAGCTGCCAATCAGGCCGTGTTCATGTAAACACATTATTAATTGTAGTTTCATGTCTACCCTCCTTTCTTAGTTGCCAAGATACCACTGATTTTGTTGCTATGGGGGCACTATACTAGCCCCAGGGGATAGATCAAGATTAGTTTTATTTATTATTATTTTTTGTCTTTTGTCTTTTTAGGGCCGTGCTGCAGCATATGGAGGTTCCCAGGCTAGGGGTCAAATTAGAGCTGTAGCCACTGGCCTACACCACAGCCACAGCAACGTGGGATCCGAGCTGCATCTGCAGCCTACACCATAGCTCATGGCAACACCGGATCCTTAACCCACTGAGCGAGGCCAGGGATGGAACCCGTGTCTTCATGTATACTAGTCAGGTTCGTTAATCACTGAGCCATGATGGGAACTCCATGATTAGTTTTAAACCAGTGATCCTAAATTCTGATGTGCACTAATTAGAATTAGATTCATGTCAGGAGAGTTGGGGACAAGTTTTGCTTTCCTGGTGAAAGGGAAATGTGTGCCTGACATCGCTCCTTTTCTCTCTTCTTCCTGCTTGAATGTGCTTATGATTTCAGAAGCAGTAGTAGCCACTTGCAACCTTGAGTGAAAAAACAAATTGTTTTGAGTAAGTAAATCCCATTTTTTTTAAAGTCACTGACAATTGGATTTTCTGGTACTTGCAGCTGAAAACATCCCTAATTGATAAAAGCGGGGCGGAGATGTGAATAACAAACAGCTGTGAGGCAAATGGTGTTTGAAGGCTGTAACAGAGAAGATACTGGTGATCAGAAGAGGGTGAGAAGGAGGGCTTCATGAAAGAGGTAACATTTGGGCTTGGTCAAGGCTCTGGGGAACAGGCATGGTTTAGACTGGAGAATATGGGGAGGGGGAAATTTTGGGCAGAGAGAACTGCATAGGAAGAGCGTGTGTGGGGGAAAGCTTGGGTCTCTTTGGGCATTTGTGAGGAGCCGAGTGTGGCCTGTGTATAATGTGTGGGGAGTGGCAGTCGAGATAAGTCTGGAAAAGTTGATCAGTGTCTTCTGTAGAGGACCTTAAAGGCTGGTGCTCTTTGGTCTTGGCTGGGTGACCGTTAAAGTGGTGAGACAGCAACATAATCACAGTGGCAGTTCAGAGAACTTGTCTTGGTGGCTGTGTTTATGGTAGATTGGTGGGGAAGGAGATGAGATATGGCAAAACCTCCAGTTTAGGTTCCTCCAACGTCCAAGTGAGAGAAAATAAAGACCTGAGCTAGATAAGCTTATGAAAAAGAATATGAGAAGCACAGTGAAGGTGGAACAGGCCCTTGGCACTTGTTGGAGGTGGGGCCTATAACACCTACCCTTCCTTGGTAAGCTTTGTCCTGGCTTTTGGAATCTGATGTGTGGTCAGGCCTGTCAAGATGGCTGCTCTCTTGCTCTCCGTACATCCTCTGCTCGGCCAGTCCCTGCTTCACTCACATGACTATCCAGTCCTCTTAAGTACAGGGCTTAATTAGTCCCTGGTAACTAATGAGGTCCCCTGACGTCAGTTCCCCCTATAGATGGTGGCCTCCTTCTCCCCTGGGTAGTGAAGGACTGCTGCCATGTCCTTTCTCCCATGCGCCTCACACAGTGAGGGGTCCCTCCAGGACTTTTCTTCAGATGTGTAATATCCCTCTGTCCAATAAAGCATTGATGTCTCTGTTGCTGCCTTCTGCCTGACTCTCAGTCATCACCTCTCTAGACCCTTTAATACCAGATTCAGATCATCCCCAATGTAAAAGAGCCCACATGTTCATCAACAGGAAAATGAAAGAACAAACTATGATAGAGTCATATAATGGAATACTACTCAGTAATCAAAAAGAGCAAACCACTGATACATGCAGCAACATGGCTGGATCTCAAATAAGTTAAGCTGAATGAAATAGGCCAGACCAAAAGCATATATCCTGTGCAACTCCATTCATATGAATGTCAGGAATAGGAAGAATTGATCCAGGAGAAAAAAAAAAACAAAACAGAATAGTGTTTGCTTTTGGACCTTGGGAATTGACTAGGAAAGCTATAGGAAGGCATTTTCTGGAGTGATGGACAGAGGTTTGTGTCACACAGCCAGATGCTTTTGTTGAAGGCTTAAAAAATTAAGCTACACTTAAGATTTGCACTACATTATGTAAATTTTACCAAACTAAAGCAAACAGATATTGAAATATAGTTAATAATATATAAGTAGAAGAATCTATGAATGAAATATACTGATATCTACAATGTACTTGATGCATCAAAATATAAGATGCTGATAGGTAAAATGGATGTTTAATGTACAATGCTTTTGACTTTTCTGTGTGCTTGAAACAGTTCATGATAAAATGCTGGGGTGGGGGGGGAACGCCAAGTTTAAGTTTTGCTAATTCACCTTATCAAAGAGGACCGACAGTGAAAAACCAACCTGTGGGCAGACTTTGGCCTTTTGAAGGGGGCTGTGACCTGAGGCTGAAAAAAAGGCAGACTCTCAGGGTCCCTTTCTCAAAGGATTTTGGCTGGTAGATGCAGTCAGAAATCTTTTTTCTCTCCAGTATTTCCTGAGTCCAGCATCATCAAGTCTTTTTTTAAATCTCACTGCAGATTAACTTTCTATTCCTTCAGGTGTTTGTCTTGCATGTGTCCTTTGGTCCTGGGGCGTGGGAGGTAGAGAACACCTAACATTTGCCTTACAATAAATGCATTTTATATTTACTTTTATCTTTGCAAAGTGTTTTTTGGTTTTTCTTTGTGTTTTTAATGAGCTATTTTTTAAGTCATTTTTTTTTAGGGTACACCAATGGCATATGGTGATTCCCAGGCTCAGGGTCAGCACCAGATTCAAGCCACGTCTGTGACCTACACCACAGCTCACAGCTCCTGGTATATAGTGCTGGATCCTTAACCCACTGAGCAAGGCCGGGGATCTAGGCCTTGCATCCTCGTGGATGCTGGTCAGATTCATTTCTGCTGAGCCATGACGGGAACTCCAGCAACGTTTTTGATGATATAGTTAGTAAATTTATTTTGAACAATTAATTTTATTGATTTACTATGTGTTAATTTATGCTGTACAGTGAAGTGATTCAGCCATACATATACACCTATCTGTTTCCCATATATGTTATCACAGAACATTGAGTAGATTTCCCTGAGCTATACAGGAGGTCCGTGTTGACCATCCATTCCATATGCAAATGTGTGCCTTTACCATTTCCAAACCCCCAGTCCATCCCTTCCCCACTTCCTCTTTGGTAACCATACCTTTGTTTTCAAAGTTTGTGAGTCTGTTTCTATTTTTTTTTTTGTCTTTTTGCTATTTCTTTGGGGCACTTCTGCGGCATATGGAGGTTCCCAGGCTAGGGGTCTAATCGGAGCTGTAGCCGCTGGCCTACGCCAGAGCCACAGCAACGCGGGATCTGAGCCACGTCTGCGACCTACACCACCGCTCACAGCAAAGCTGGATCCTTAACCCACTGAGCAAGGCCAGGGATCGAACCCACAACCTCATGGTTCCTAGTCGGATTCGTTAACCACTGCGCCACGACGGCACACGACGGGAACTCCTATTTCTATTTTGTAAGTAAGTTCATTTGTATCATTTTTACAATTCCACTTAGAAGTGATATTGTATGGTATTTGTCTTTTTCTGACTTCAGTTAGTATGATAATCTCTAGTTGCATCCATATTGCTGCAAGTGGCATTATTTAATTTCTACTTTATGGCTTAGTAATATTCCATTGTTTGTATGTGCCACATCTTCTTTATCCATTTGTCTGTTGATGGACATTTAGGTTACTTCCATGTCTTGGCTCTCGTAAATAGTGCTACAGTGAACATGAGTGTGCATGTATCTTTTCAAATTATGGTTTTTCTCTGGATATATGCCCAGGAGTGGGATTGCTGGATCATATTATAGTTCTGTGTTGATTTTTTTAAGGAACTTCCATACTGTTTTTCATGGTAGTTGTACCAGTTTACATACCCACCAACAGTGTTGGAGGGTTCCCTTTTCTCAAAGGCTTCTCGGCGTTTATTTTTTGTAGACTTTTTGATGATGGGCATTCTGACTAATGTGAGGCAATACCTCAGTATAGTGTCATTTTGCATTTCTCTAATAATTAGTGATGTTGAGCATCTTTTCTTGTGCTTTTTGGCCATCTATCTGTCTTTGGAGAAATATCTATTTAGATCTTCTGCCAATTTTTTGATTGGATTGTTTATTTTCTTGATGTAAAGCTGCATGAGATATTTGTATTTTGGAGATTAATCCCTTGTTGGTTGCATTGTTTGCAAAGATTTTTCTCCCATTCTGTGGGTTGTCTTTTTGTTTTGTTTATGGTTTCTTTTGATGTGTAAAAGTGACTGCAAAGTTATTTGAAATACCACATGACAAAGTGATTTGTTCTTTTTTTGTCCCAAGAATAGATTAAAAAAATGTTTAAAATTAAAGCATAGTTGATTTACAGTATTGTGGTAATTTCTGCTTTACAGCAAAATGATACATGTATACATACATTCTTTTAGAGAGATTTAACAGAAATGTCAGCATGTAGCAGTACTCCCTTATCCAGGGTTTCTCTTTCTGCTGTTTTAGTTCCCCAAGGTCACCAGAGCCCCAAAATATTAAATGGAAAATTCCAGACACAAAAAATTCAAGCTTTAAAGTGTTTGTCGCTCTGAGTAGTGTGATGAGCTCATACTGCCTGCTTCGTCCCTTTCAAGATGTGAATTATCCCTTTGTCCTGCCTATTACTACTTAGTTGCTGACTTGGTTATCAGATCAACTGCTCAGGTGTGCAGGGCTTGCATGCTGGTATCCTTTTTTTTTTTTTTGTAAGATTTTTACTTTTTTCTATTACAGTTGATTTACAATGTTCTGTCAATTTCTGCTGTACCAGTAACCTTTATTTTACTTAACAACAGCCCCAAATTGCAAGAATAATGATGTTGGCAATTCAGACATGACAAAAAGGAGCCTTTTTGTTGTTGTTCATGCCCTAGGCATGTGCAAGTTTCCGGGCCAGGGGTTGAACCTGTGCTGGCTCTTTAACTTGCTCTGCCACAGGGGAACTTCCTCCTTAAAGTGAAAAGGTCTCGACTTGATTAAAGAAAGAAAAAAAAATCATTTATGTTGAGGTTGGTAAGATTCAGTAAGAATGAATTTTCTACCCATGAAATTGGGAAGAAGGAAAAAATACCATGCTAGTTTTGCTGTTTCACCTCACACTGCAAAAGTTATGGACAGTGTGTGACAAGTGCTTTGTTAAGATGGAAGAGGCACTAGATATGCACGGTAAGATATTTTGAGGGCAATCATCTCCATATAACTCCTATTACAGTATCTTGTTATAATTCTATTACTATTGTTTTTAATCTCTTGCTGCATGTAATTTATTTATTATAAGTGTTTTGTTTTTTTTTTTAATCTTTTTAGGGCTGCACCTGCAGTATATGGAGGTTCTCAAGCAAGAGGTCAAATCTGAGCTGTATCGTAGCCGCCGGCCTTCACCACAGCCACAGCAACACGGCATCTGAGCCACATCTGCGACCTACACCATGGCTCATGGCAACGCTGGATCCTTCACCCACTGAGCGAGGCCAGGGATGGAACCTGCACCCTCATGGATGTCAGTCAGATTCGTTTCCACTGAGCCACAACAGGAACTCCTCTTACTGTGCCTAATTTAAAATTAAACTTTATCACAGGTGGGTATGCATAGGAAAAACCATAGTATATACACAGGGTTCAGTCCTATTTGTGCTTTCAGGCATCTGCTGGGGGTCTTAGAACGTTACCCCCATAGATAACAGGAGAACTGATGTTATAGATAGAAAAACTTCCTGGTCTACATGAGCTCTCCTGGGGAACAGAAAGGGCAGGAGCAGATACTTAGAAGATCATTCATATAATTTCACCTTTGTCACAGAAATAGAGTCTCATGTAGATTGTAGGACTTCTTCCCTCCATGTTTGGCCAGAGGCTCCATCCCTTTGTGAGCAAAATCTTTTCATTAGAATCTCACATTCTAGTTCTGTTACTCATGTAATTGTTTTTTTGTTTGTTTTTTGTTTTTTATTTTTATTTTTTGCTTTTTAGTCTGTACCCTCAGCATATGGAAGTTCCCAGGGCAGCTGTAGCTGCTGGCCTACACCACAGCTACAGCAATGCAGGATCCAAGCCACGTCTGTGACCTACACCACAGCTCACGGCAGTGCCGGATCCTTTATCACACTGAGCGAGGCCAGGGATCGAAGCTGCATCCCTATGGGTACTAGTCAGGTTTGTTACCACTGAGCCATGATGAGAACTCTTGTATTTCTTTTTTACTCAAAAACTGGAATATCCTTGATCATAGGTTCAATCTTTTAAAGATCTTAATTTTTCTGAATTCTTTTAGCAGCCGTCCAGCCAACTTTTTCCTTACAAAGTCTTGTTGCTTAATTAGGTCATTTGCTTTATGGTTTCTAGTTTATTAACTATTAAACTATCTTGTTGCTGGATGTCTATTATTCAAGTTTGCTTACTATCTGTCTCTTTGGGTTACTGATATTAAATACTTTCATATTTATTTTTATGAAATTTAAGAAATGTCTTCAATTCTTAAACCAGCAGCACATAAATCTAATCTTTACTTTCACTTTTTCCAGTCTCCTACATGTAGATGTATTATTTGCTTGTTTTCTGTTTTGCTTCAGAAGTCCTAGAGATTGGAAATAAAATTTCATTTTTTTTTTTCTTCCTCAGAGTGCAAAAGCACCCTCATGGACTTACAAACTTAGTAGGTTTCAGAACCATCTGGGTGCTTGTTTAAATTACAGATTCTAGAACCTATCCCTGATACTAGAGGACTGAGGACATTTGGAGAAACATGGTGTTGGCTATGTTACATAATTTCAAACTCACAAACATAAAAAGTGCTAACCTGAACATTTAGAACATATGTGCATGCTTTATTATTTACATTTTTCTGCCTCAAATTATCATCCCTTTATAGTGCTGTTTCATAAGTCAATCTGGAAAATGTGCGATCCCCAGTCTTGAAAGATGAACAAATTAGGCATGAGAGAAAGCTGGATGGTTTCCTAACAATTGGTCTTTGGTATTTTGTGTCACCCTTGGCTAATTATGTTTTCCTTTCTCTCTCTCTCTATATATATATATTTTGTCTTTTTAGGGCTGTACCTGTGGCATATGGAGGTTCCTAGGCTAAGAGTCCAATCGGAACTACAGTTGCCGGCCTACACCACAGCCCACGGCTATGCTGGATCCTTAACCCGCTGAGCGAGGCCAGGGATTGAACCCACAACCTCATGGTTCCTAGTTGGATTGTTTCCGCTGCACCACAACAGGAACTCCTGTATTTTTTTTTAATTGTAAAATACTTCAGACAACCTATGTATGGTTTTACACTTGTTACTACATAAAACAGTATGATGCTCTTACATACGTAATCATAAACATAGGGAATGCTTTAAGTGTTTAGCATTTGCTGTGTCTGTGCATGCCAGCATCCTCTTACTGTGAACACCTGGGAACAGCCCCTAATCAATGATGAGTGGGGGATAAATACTTCAGCTTTCTTCCTCTTCGGTTCTCAGACATCTCAGCAGTATACTGAGTTTGTTAGTCATTGGAAACCTATTCACTGATCCTGAACCGGCTTCTTTACTGTTCTGGTTTTACTTGTGTACATACCAATTGGTGCTTTCTGGTATCACTTACTAAATAAGCTGATCTCACTCAAATTCTAGTCTTAGGATTTGCTTGTGGGAAACCCAGTCGAAGACAGTAATGTACTCACTTTCTTGTCACTGGACTTGCAGGTAATTTTGCTTTTCACCATCATAAACAAGGCTTCAACATTCTTCTACAAACCTTTCAATGTATAAGGTTTTCTTAGTATTGAGTGGAACTGCTGGGTTGAAGAGTAAGTGCATCTTCTTCCTTAATAAATACTGTCCACATTTTTACATCTGACACTGTCAGGTGTTGGCGAGAATGCCACAGCTGATGTATGTGAATGGTTACCTCCTTGTAGTTATAATTTGCATTTCTCCAGTTACTAGTGGGAAGGCACATCTTTATGTGTATTCTTTTTTTTTGATAGGCAAAAAATAGGTTTATTAAGATAGAGTGCTTGTGGAGTTCCCGTTGTGGCTCAGTGATGAACAAATCCGACTAGGAACCATGAGGTTGCGGGTTCTGGCCTTGCTCAGTGGTTTAAAGATCCGGTGTTGCTGGGAGCTGTGGTGTTGGTCACAGATGCGGCTCGGATCCCGCATTGTTGTGGCTGTGGTGTAGGCTGGTGGCGGCTACAGCTCTGATTGGACCCCTAGCCTGGGAACCTCCATATGCCACAAGTGCGGCCCTAGAAAATACAAAAAAAAAAAAAAAAAAAAGATAGAGTGCTTGTGAGAGATGCAAGCAGGCAGGCAAGGAGGCTCTTCCCCAAGGATTAGGTGGGCTACATTCTTATAATCCAAGGTGAGTGGGGTTGGGAAAAGACCCTCTTGGTAGCTCCTCCTTGGTATCCGGGTAAGGGAGTATTTGACCCTATAAGGTCAAAAGGTTCTGGAGTCTGAGGGTGTGTCCCATCCTCCTTCTCCTCTGGGATGAGATGTGCTGTTTGGAGGTGGGCAGCCATCTGGGGCCCCCGGTGTCTGGACTCAATGAGGTTCAGGTTCTTCATGCCTCCAGGCAGAAGGAGCAAGTGATAGGCAAGAAATAGAGTTATTAAGATAGGATGCTTGTGAGAGATGCAAGCGGGCCGGCAAGGAGGCTCTGATTGATGTGTATGTTTGGCTATTTGTGTTTCCTCTTCTCTAAATGGTTTGCTTCTTTTTCTTATCTGATATCTATAAATTATGGATACTAATAATTTTCTGGCTATGTTCCTTGCAGAGAGCACCACTGTTTTCTTGTGGGTTTTAAGTCTTATTCAGTACTGATTCCTATTCTTTTTTCCTCTATGGAAGATTTTAGAACATTCCTTTTTATTCCTGATGTTCTGTTTCCTAATTTTACTGCTAAACATAAAGGGCTCAATGTATTATTTTAAGTAATTTCTCATGAAGCTAAGTGTATAATGCTTCAAAAAACTGAATCACAGCAGACATACCTAATGCAGAAAATAACACCCCCAACTCTGATACTGTCAACAGTTTGAGCATGCTTCCCCCCTACATTAACATTTATCAAACACTTTAAGTATTATATACAATTTGCTTCTTTTACTCAGCAATTTGTGTCATGTTTCTGTCAGTACTTCTTTTAACTGCTGCAGATAATACATTTAACAGACCTGCTGGTTATTATTAATCAACATTTGGGTTGTTTCCAAGTTTAAAAAAAATGTTTTAACAAAAACTGTTAGGTTCATCTCTTTGTTCAGGACAAATTTCTAGAAGTGGAAGTTCTGGGTCCAAACCAAGAATATGTTGAATCTTTTTTTTTTTTTGCTTTTTAGGGCCTCACTTGTGGCATGGAGAGGTTCCCAGGCTAGGGATCTAATCGGAGCTACAGCTGCTGGCCTACACCACAGCCACAGCAACGCTAGATCCGAGCCACATCTGCGACTTACACCACAGCTCACGGCAACACCAGATCCTTAACCCACTAAGCAAGGCCGGGGATTGAACCTGCAACCTTAAAGTTCCTAGTCTGGATTCGTTTCCACTGTGCCACAATGGGAACTCTGAAGAGTATGTTGAATCTTACTTGATGTTGCTTACACTCTAAAAATGTTGTACGAATTTATAAGGCAGAAAATGCTATTTTTTTCTAGATATATAATCATGTAAATCTTTGCTAAACATTTTTAAAGGTCTCAGATCTACCCTTTTAACCACTGAAAAGGCTGTTTCAAACCTGCCTCCTTACTGCATCCAAGGACTATCCTGGAGTTCGAAACTTAGATTCCCTGGTGTGAATGAACAGAATTCTTCTCAGATGTGTGATACACATAGAGTAATTCATAGTCCCTCTTTTCTTCTAATTTTAATAACTGAGTTCTAGCTCCTCTGTGTAAAATCTATTTCTCACCTTTGGACCCATCTGTCTAGCTCCTATCTCTACAGGCCCTGGTTTCAACTCATGCCGCCAGGGGACTCTCCCACTCTGGATTGTCTTGGTAGATAGTAGATATTCTACCCCAGGCAGGTGCTGGTAACCTATTCCTGGCTCTTGATGGGCATTCAGACAGAGCAAGAAATGTTTCACAAAGGGTATCTGATACATGTCTTGTTTAGATGAATGGCAAATAAAAACAAACTGCTTTGAAATAGTTATCCAAAGTCAACAACAAAAAAAAAATACATTTTGGGGAGAGGGAGAGGGTGTGAAATAGGTCAGAAAACACTTTCACATTAATTGTTCTTTTCATATACTTCAAATTTGTACTTAATGCCTTTCTCTTCCTGGACATCAGAAGGAACTCCTGAATATCTATAAAGGAAAAAGATGTATAATTAAATATTATGCAAATATACTATACATACAAATAGGAAGAAAAATTTCAAACTCTATACAAAGTCAGAAAATGGAAAGAATTATTCCTTCTTTTCTTCTCATTCCTAATTTTTCTCCCCAAAACTAACCACTGTTAACAGTTTCTTTTATCTTTCCACTCTATCAGTCAGTATGAAATTTAACACCTTTTTGCAAGTCTTACACTTGGTATTGAATTTCTCGTGTGAGCAAAGAAAAAATATAACCATTAGCCATTAGAGTGGAACTGAAGTTATGTGTGGTGCATGGAGATCCTTTTTTTTTGTCTTTTTTTTTTTGTTGTTGTTGTTGTTTGTTGCTATTTCTTGGGCCACTCCCCCGGCATATGGAGGTTCCCAGGCTAGGGGTCCAATCGGAGCTGTAGCCACCGGCCTACGCCAGAGCCACAGCAACGCGGGATCCGAGCCGTGTCTGCAACCTACACCACAGCTCACGGCAACGCCAGATCTTTAACCCACTGAGCAGGGGCAGGGACCGAACCCGCAACCTCGTGGTTCCTAGTCGGATTCGTTAACCACTGCGCCACGACGGGAACTCCCTTTTCTTTTTTTAATTTAAAATTTTTTTAGAATATAGTTGGTTTACAATGTTGTGCCAATTTCTGCTGTAGCGCAAAGTGACCCAGTCATATATACATATACATTCCCTTTCTTTATTATCTTCCATCATAATCTATCCTGAGACTGGATATAGTTCCCTGTGCTATACAGGAGGACCTCATTGCCCATCCATTCTAAACGTAATAGTCTGCACCTACTAACCAAACTCCCAGCCCAAACCACTCCCTCCCCTCTCCCCCTTGGCAACCACAAGTCTGTTCTCTATGTGTGTGAGTTGGTTTCTGTTTTGTAGATCGGCTCTTTTGCGCCTTATTTTAGATTCTGCATATGTAATATCATATGGTATTTGCCTTTCTCTTTCTGACTTATTTCACTGAGTATGATGAGCTCTAGTTGCATCCATGTTGCTACAAAGGGCATTATTTCATTCTGTTTTTATGGCTGAATAGTATTCCAATCTGTGTGTGTGTGTGTATAATCTGACATCTTCATCCATTCATCTGTTGAGGCACATTCAGGTTGTTTCCATGTCTTGGCTACTGTGTATAGTGCTGCTCTGAACATGTGGGTGCATGTCTTTTTGAATTATAGTTTTGTCCAGATATATGCCCAGGAGTGGGAATACCAGATCATATAGTAGTTCTATATTTAGTTTTATGAGGAACCTCCATACTGTTTTACATAGTGTTTCTACCAATTTATATTCCCACCAACAGTGTAGGAGGGTTTCCTTTTCCTCACACCCTCTCCAACATTTGCTATTTGTAGACTTATTAATGATGGTCACTCTGACTGGTGTGAGGCGGTGCTTCACTGTAGTTTTTTTTTTTTTTTTAATATTTTTTTATTTTAGGGCGGTGCCCATGGCATATGGAGGTTCCCAGGCTAGGGGTCGAATTGGAGCCACAGCTGCCGGCCTATGCCACAGCCACAACAACATCAGATCTGAGCTGCACCTGTGACCCACATCACAGCTCATGGCAACGGAGGATCCTCAGCCCACTGAGCGAGGCCAGATATCAAACCTACAACCTCATGGTTCCCAGTTGGATTAGTTTCCGCTGCACCATGATTGGAACTCCTCACTGTAGTTTTTTTTTTTGTCTTTTTGTTGTTGTTGCTATTTCTTGGGCCGCTCCCGCGGCATATGGAGGTTCCCAGGCTAGGGGTTGAATCGGAGCTGTAGCCACCGGCCTATGCCAGAGCCACAGCAACTCGGGATCCGAGCCGCGTCTGCAACCTACACCACAGCTCACGGCAACGCCGGATCATTGACCCACTGAGCGAGGGCAGGGACCGAACCCTCAACCTCATGGTTCCTAGTCGGATTCGTTAACCACTGCGCCACGACGGGAACTCCCTCACTGTAGTTTTGATGTGCATTTCTCTAATAAGTAGTGTGCAAGGTGATTCTTGATTTGTTTAATCAGTGGATACCACACTGCTCTAATTCCCTCCTGTGTAGTTTATTGCAAATCTTGGTGCGAATCACTGTTTATCTGATCTTCTTTGATGCTCACTTAGGTCTGTGCTCCCTCCAGCTTCTAAGTCAAAACCCAGACACACACACACCCAAAAGTGGGTTTGCTGGATCATACAGTAATTCTATTTTTAGTGTTTTGAGGAACCATTATCCTGTTTTACAAAGTGGCTGCACCATTTTGCATTCCTACCAACAGAGTACAAGAGTGCCAGTTTTTCCACATCCTCATTAACTCTTATCTCTTGTTTTCTGAAGTCATGCTCTTGAAGCGATATCTGCACTTCCATGTTCACTGAAGTCTTGTTCACAATAGCCAAGATATGGAAGCAACAGTGACAGATGAAGGGATAAAGAAAATGTATACTCATCCAATGGAATATTATTCAGCATTCAAAAAAAAGGGAAATCCTGCCATATGCAACAATGTGGATGAACTTGGAGGACATTATGCTAAGTGGAATATGTCTGTCACAGAGGGACAAATATTGCATGTTTCTATTTATATGAGAAATCTACAGTGGTCCAACTCATAGAAATAGACTGTAGAGGAAAGGTCACAGGGGTTGGGGAAAGGAGGAAACAGGGGGTAGCTATTCAAAGGGTATATAAAGTTTCGGTGACACAGGATGAGTGTCTGAGATTCACTGTGGTTCAGGTTCCTCATGCCTCCGCAGAAGGAATTCAGCGAGAGATAAAGTGCTAGAGATCTTGTGTGTAACACTGGGCCTATGTTAACTATACTACAATGTACACTTAAACATTTGTTGAGAGTAGATCTCAGGTACCACAATAAAAAATTGTGGTACATGAGATCTCAAGTAGATCTCATTTGTGGTCTCATGTAGATCTCATGTACCACAATAAAAAATTATTTTCTCTGGAAAAACAACAACAACAAAAACTGAACAAACAAAACCCTCTTCCACCACCAAAACCAACACCCAGGTCTTCCACTGCAGGTTGTTCTGACTACTCCCATCTACAACCCTAATCTGGGAACATTTCCACAGCATGATGCCAGCTGTATCCAGTACGCTGGGGGTGGCGGGGGGCGGGGGGGGCAGGGAATACTTGCTTTAATTAGGTTTGTGTTCGACTCTGGCTCTGCTCTGTGAGTTAGCTATTAATACAAAGTCTTCATCCTTACAAAGAGTTTGTGCCTGATAATATACTAAGTGTTCTACAAATGTTATTCATTAAAATTACGAGTTTTTTTCCTCCTCTATTTTCTAAACTCTTTGTAAGAAGAGATAACAAAGGACAAAATTTAAATCTCTTATGATATCCAGCACAGTGCTGAATAATAATAAGTATTAACCTTTTGTTGAGTAATTAGAGATTATGCCATTCTGATAAGAAATATCAATAGAGACCTGAAATAACAATAGCGTAATAATGTATAAGAAAAAGAAAAAGGTGAATAATTAATATTTCAGAGGAAGAAGCCATGTTTCTATTTACTAACAATTTCCTAAGCTGTTTCTGTTCTGCTGTTTTAGTAGCAGTACAGACCTTTCTTTTAAAGAAATGATTTTACTAGGCCAACTTGAAATCACAATTTTAGTTTGTTGAGATGAATCACCAAAAGCAACATTTATATTTGTGTGTATGTAAAATTATCAAGAATATCAAGTATCAACCAAAATCATTTCTAAAACCATAAATAATAATGACTTAGAAATAACTCTGCTATTGGCTGAATATGGTCACTAGCCATGGTATTCATGTTAATCTCTGTGATTCTGCTTAAGATTAATTTTACTTTTGGAGTTCCCGTCGTGGCTCAGTGGTTAACGAATCCGACTAGGAACCATGAGGTTGCAGGTTCCAACCCTGACCTTGCTCAGAGGGTTAAGGATCCGGTGTTGCTGTGAGCTGTTGTGTAGGTCGCAGACATGGCTTGGATCTGGCGTTGCTGTGCCTGTGGTAGAGGCTGGAGGCTGCAGCTCGGATTCGATCCTTAGCCTGGGAACTTCCATATGCCGCAGATGCGGCCCTAAAAATAAAAAAATAAAAAAAGATTAATTTTATTTTCTACAATATTCACATGTTCAGTCTGTTTTAATAATGATTATAGCTACCTCAGAATCATAGTTTCATTCTTTCCTGAAGAAAAAACGAAGAGCCACCTACCTTTCATCCTAAGTTTAAGTCTAACAGGGTTTGAAAATACCACCTACTTGTATGAACCACCCAGGTAGAGACTCCCCTCTAGAATCTTCAAGCATCATGGACACAAATAAATGTGAATAAACATAAGATTCCAACTGACAAAGGATCATGAGAACAATGCCGAGATGATCAGATGGAAGGTCTAAAAAAGAGGCAGAGAGAGTTCTTGAAACAGTTTATCTAATAAGAACCAAATCATAACTCAAATAAAATGACCCTACAGGAAGCACAGGCTCAGGAGGAGAGGGATATACAAATAACAGGGACACACGTGCCAGGACCCTGCTGAACAGTCAGGAAATAACGGGAACGGAAGAGGAAGCATCAGCCCATCTGAAACCTGTTTGCAGCCATCCACTGGTGAGGAGCATCTGTCCCAGCTCTGGAGTCAACTACTTCCTTAAAGTCCTTGTCTGGTCTTTAATCCTCTTTGACTCCATGGTCACAGGGAAGGTTGTTAACTTGAAGGAGAAGCCTGTTTGGGGCTCGTTAAGTGGGAAAACTATTGGTATAAAATATTTTGCCTGGTGGGTTTGGTTGGAGCCTAGTATGAAATAGTCTGAGATAGAAAGCGTTCTTCCAGGCAGGATGAATGAGGGCAGAGCCTCAGAGGACAGGCTGGCATGGTGCTGTCAAAAAAACAATTGCATAGACAATCACCCACTGGTAAAAAAGGGAGAATCAAAGTAAAACCATCTTGCTTTGCTAATACTCTCTTTCTAGACTCTTACCACTTGTGGCTTCATCTACATTTTAATTTAGTTTCTTCTTGCTTCACAGTAGTCCTCTTTCATCTTTATTTCATTATACTAGGGCTTTTATTACCAGGAAGTGTGGTGTTAATAAAAGATAATGTGTTGGAAGTGAAACCTACGTAACCACAAGAAGCCCAGGGATAGGGATAATGGGCGTCTAAACCAAGCGGGCAGCTGCGGGGAAAGAACAAAGGAGAGCAAACAATGGTTCAAGTTCATTTCTGGACAGCAGGGAGGCAATTCTAAGTTGCTCAATGTACACAGATTTGGAAAGAAAGCTCCGGAACTGAACAATGTTACAGACTTCCAGGGACAAAGTATATTTTCTTTGCCCCAGAAGTTCCCTTTTTCTCTCTTTCACGAAAGACTGATCTACTTCAGGTCTCCCTTTCTTCCTTAAGAGGCTCCCTCCACCCCATGTTACAGAGGCTCTCAGTATGTCAGTACAAGCTTGGAAGGACAGATGAACATCACATGCTGCTGTGGAAGAAGAGACTTTCTGTTTTCTTCCATAGCCTTGTTTAGAATGTCCATCTTGGAGCATTTTCCTTGCATTTTTGTTTGGCACGGCAACTTCCTATCTCGGTCTACTCACCATGAAAAATTTCCAGGACACTTAAAGCATTAATACCAGTCCTTTATAAACTCTGCCAAAACACAGAAGAGGAGAGAATACTTGCCAGTTCATTCTGTGAGGTTAGCACCATCCTGATACTAAAACTAGATGAAGACACTACAGAAAAACACTACAGACTGATACCTTATGACCATAATGTAAAAATCCTCAACAAAATATAAGCAAACTTAATTCAGCAACAAAGAAAAAGGATTATACACTACTAGCAAGGGAGATTTATGCCCAAAAGGCAAGACTGGTTTAACAGAAAAATCATGTAATGTACCATATTTAACAAGATGTAAGACTCCTTCAAGATAAAAACACTCAACTAATTAGAAATAGAGGAGCTCTTCCTTGATGTGATAGAGGGCATGTACAAAAACACTACAGCTAACATCATATTTCATGGATGCTGTCCCTCTAAGGCTAAGAATAAGACGAGGATGTCTGCTCTTGCCAGTTCTATTCAGCATTGTACTGGAGGTTTTAGCCAGGACAGTTCAGCCAGAAAAAGAAATAAAAAACATCCAGGTTAGAAAGGAAGAAGTGAAACTATCTCTATTTGCAAATGATATATAGAAAAATCCAAAGGGATCCATTAACAATTAGAATAAATGAGTTTATTGGCAAGGTTGTAGGATATAAAACAATTTAGAATTGCATCAGAAAGGACAAAATACTGACGAATTTAACAATGAAGTACAAGATTTGTATCCTGAAAGCTAAGAAACTGCTAAAATAAATTCAGGAAGACCTAAATAAGGTGAAAGACATCAAATGTTCATGGTTCAGCAGACTTAACCTTGCTCTGATGGCCATACTCTCCATACAGATGCAGTACAATCTCTATCAAAATCTGAGCCTGCCTTTTGGCAGAAAGTGACAAGGTGATCATAAAATCATATGGAAATGCAAGGAACAGTGAGTGGTCAAAACGACAAAGCTGGAGGACTTGTACTTCCTGATCACAACAGTTATTACACAACAAGAGCAATCAAGACAGTATGGTACTGGCATAAAGATACACGTGTACAGAGTTCCCGTCATGGCTCAGCAGTAACGAACCGGACCAGTATCCATGAGGATGAGGGTTCCATCCCTGGCCTTGCTCAGTAGGTTAAGGATCCAGTGTTGCCTTGAACTGCCGTGTAGGTTGAAAGTGTGGCTAGGATCACAAGTTGCTGTGGCTGTGGTACAGGCAGGCAGCTACAGCTCTGATTTGGCCCTTAGCCTGGGAATTTCCATATGCCACAGGTGCGGCCCTAAAAAGATGGAAAAAAAAAAAAGATACACATGTAGATGAGTGGAATAGAACTGAATGTCCAGAAATAAACCCTCATATTTATGGCCAACTGATTTTCAACAAGGGTGCCAAGACAATTCAATGGGGGAAAAGAATAGGCTTTTCAACAAACAATGCTAAGACAATTGGAGAGCTGGTTACAAAAGAAGGAACTTGGACTTCTTCCTTACACAGTATATAAATTAATTCTAATGGATCATAGACTTCAGAGTTAAGACTATAAAACCCTTAGAAGAAAACAGAGGAATAAATACCTGTGAACTTGGATTAGGTAATGGATTTCTTTGCTGTAGAGCAGAAATTGGCACAACATTGTAAATCAACTATACTTTAATAAAAAAAAAAATCATACCCACAATGAGACACCATCTCATACCCACTAGGATGGTTCTAACCAAAAAGGCAGAGAAGATCAAGTGTGGCAAGGATATGGAGAATTCAGAACCTTCATACATTGCTGGTGGAACTGTAAAAAGGGACAGTCACATTATCAAAAGTTTAGCAATTCTTCAAAATATTAAACACAGAGTCACCATATGACTCAGTAATTCTTCCAGAT
The DNA here is from genome assembly GCF_016906955.1 of Phacochoerus africanus. NCBI lineage: Eukaryota > Metazoa > Chordata > Mammalia > Artiodactyla > Suidae > Phacochoerus > Phacochoerus africanus. Next base: position 89,251,315 of record NC_062547.1, read on the forward strand.
TATACCCAAGAGGAATGAAAATACACGTCCACACAAAAACTTGTGCATGAATGTTCACAACAGCATTATATTAACCAAAAAGTGGAAACAAACCAGATTTCTACTAATCAGTGAATGGATGAATAAAATACAGTAAATCTGGAGCTCCTGCTGTGGCACAGTGGGTTAAGAACCTAAGTGCAGTGTCTCGAGTCGCTGCAGAGGCATGGGTTTGATCCTTGACCCAGCACAGTGAGTTAAAGCATCTGGCGTTGCAGTAGCTGCCCTGTAGGTCACAGTTGCAGCTCGGATTCATTCCTTGGCCTGGGAACTTCCATATGCTGCAGGTGAGGCCATTTAAAAAAAAGGAGTGGAGTTCGCGTCGTGGCTCAACGGAAACAAATCCGACTAGGAACCATGAGGTTTGGGTTCGATCCCTGGCCTTGCTCAGTGGGTTAAGGATCCGGCATTGCGTGAGCTGTGGTGTAGGTCGCAGTTGCGGCTCGGATCTGACCTTGAAAACAGGATGTTAAATGAAAGAAGGCAATTCCAAGAAAGACCTCAGATTATATGATTCTGTTATGAAACATCTGGAATAGGCTTATCTATAGAGATAGAAAATAGATTAGTGGTTCCTAGAGCTAGGAGGGGAGGGGAATAGAATTACTGCTAATGTGTACCGGGGTTCTTTTGAGTGGTGAAAATGATGTGAACTTAAGATTATGGTCATAGTTGCACAACTCTGAATATATGAAAACCACTGAATTACAAAAGGGTAAATGTTGTGATGCATGAATCATTTCTTAGATGTTAATTTTTTTATTTTCTAAGAGTCAAAGCGCCAAAACTGTATTCGTTTTAAGTTATCAAGGATCCTGGAGGGTCATAGCTTTGGAAAGAGGTATGCTGGAGAGCGACAGGGTTTGGACAGGTATCTAGTATGAAGCTGGTTCATAGAGCAATTTATTCTTTTTGTTAGTAGTAAAAGAAAGGTAAGAAATGAGGACTAGCAGAGATCAATAGTCACATAACGTGAGCATCAACAATCAAACAGTACGACAGAAAATAAGGTGGGACAAAGAAAGAGCCACTTTTTAAATAATATGTGAAATCACTAAGTGAGGTTTTTCTAAATAGTCACCTTTGGAAACTCTAAGCAAAAGCCTGTACTTTAGCTGTTTAGAGACTTTTTAGTGTTCTTAGAATTTTCAGTTTTCTTTAGAGCTAGTTAAGAGCCCAGGAAAATCAGTCACACTTCATTTGATTCAAGACCATTACCTATTACTCTATAAAGAAATATACTATTATTTTAAGCTTGGCCATCTATTTATTCAGACTTGACTCTGAATTTTTTTTCTTTTTTCTTTTTGCCATTTTCTTGGGCTGCTCCCTCGGCACATGGAGGTTCCCAGGCTAGGGGTCTCATTGGAGCTGTAGCCGCCGGCCTATGCCACAGCCACAGCCATGCCAGATCTGAGCCACGTCTGCAACCTACACCACAGCTCATGGCAATGCTGGATCCTTAACCCACTGAGCAAGGCCAGGGATCGAACCCACAACCTCATGGTTCCTAGTCAGATTCGTTAACCACTGAGCCACGGCGGGAACTCCCGACTCTGAATGTTTCTTTAGGAGGTATTTCCAAAATCCAACTTGCGCTCAAGGAATATTGACTGTTTTCAACTGAGAATATTTGAAAGAATGTATTAAGAGCTAGTCGAAAGGGTTGATATAATTAATTTGATCTGTTACCCTCCAAAGCCAACAGCAGAAAAGTGCTTTTAAACTAAAATGTTTTCAGTATCAGACAGTTTCATTCTAAAATCACAACTACATGGTAAAGCAGGTGTACCTTCTTCTTCCACCTCCACCACTAACCAAGTCCCTTCATCTTTCACTTGAACTACTGTTGATGGTCTCCTGCCTCACTCTTGCCCCTTCTAGCTCATCGCCCGTAAACAGTATCATCCTCTATTCAGAACCGTCTAAACCTGCACTTGGTCTGATCCCTTTCAGCCTTCCCCTTGCTCACAGTGACCACGGTGGCTTTCATGCCAGGCTTGTTCCTGCTCGCAGGTCTCTGCACTAGCTAGTTCTGGTTTCCAGCTCTTTGCCTGGTTGGCTTCTTGCCATTTAGATCTCAACATCGATGACACTTTTCAGAGAGGACTTCTCACTACACAGAATCTACTACAGAAGGATACTTAATTCCCCACACAGCACCTCTCTGGATGTTTATCTGCTATTTGCCATCCTCTTCTTCCATGAAGAATGTCAATTCCTAGAGAGCAGTGATGTCATCTGTTTTGGTAAACACTGTATCCCCAGTGCCTAAGGCAATGTCTGATGCTGAATCAGCAGAGATCTCATAGAATGAACTAATGACTACTCTCTGGTAATAATTCCAAGTCTGTTCAAGCAGATATCCAAAAATTCCTATTATTTGTCTATATAACATATTACTACTTTGAATTCAATCTGAAGAGACATTCTCTTTTCTAGAATTAAGCAGGAAATCCAAAGGTGCTTCAGACTAATAACATTTTACTTACTCTGAGAGAAGTTTATATTTTTCCAAGTCAATTTCTGGGAAAAATGTGTCACTTTCAAATTCTTTCATGATCCTTGTCACAAAAAGTCTAATATGGCCTGGCTTGTTCATGGCTTCCTTTGAAATAGAACAAAAAGCATCAATTTTCTTATTTGTTTCAAAAGACACAGAAACTCTAATATTTTTGTTTGAATTACAGTCAAGTTTATACTAGGTATTAAAGACATGCCACAAAACTTGATACCTCCAAAGCATGCTATTTCATTACCCTCTCCTTCAGTTTGGGGCCCTGCAAAAGTATGACTTAACTGAGAATGGTACAAATCATTAACAATAATTACAAAGGTAGAGTTCGCTTGTGGCACAGTGGGTTAAGGACCTGGCGTTGTCAGTGAAAGGGTCTGGGTCACTGCTGTGGCAGGGGTTCAACCCCTGACCCAGGATCTTCCAAATGCTGTGATCGCGGCCAAAATAAAAACAAAACCCAAAAACTACATGGGTGAGTGCATATATATACTGGCCTCTAATTTGCTTACATGAACTCCTTTTTTTCATTTAAGCATTCAATTCTGTCTTTTTTCTTTGGCTTTTGTTTAAGAATTAAGATTTAAAAACCTCACATTATCTAGTTACCCTTCACAGAAAAATTTACATATGAATGTATGGTTAAAACAGTGTAATTTCATGTGACGCTGACTACTGAAAATCCCAAAGGCATATTTAGGAAATTTACATAAAACTTAATAATACTTCAATTTCTCAGCAGATGGTTATAATGCTAGTAAGTAATTTATTCTGTCTCCTAATGATTGCATTTGGCCTTACTTTTTTTTTTTTTGTCTTTTTAGGGCAGCACCTGAGGCATATGGAGGTTCCCAGGCTACAGGTCGAATCCGAGATGTAACCGCCGGCCTAGCCATGGCCGTGGCAACTCAGGATCTTAGTTGTGTCTGCACCTTATACTACAGCTCATGGCAAGGCCAGATCCTTAACCCACTGAGCGAGGCCAGGGATCGAATCCCTTTGCTCATGGATACTAGTCAAGTTCGTTACCACTGAGCCATGACAGGAACTCCTTTACCAATTCTTACTGTACAAAAAATTAGAAAAACTGAAGGGACTAATCCTAGCAGCATTTGAAGGTCTGTATCAAAGTTAACGACACATGGCACACCTTTTCTGTAAAGGAACAGATGGTAAGTATTTTAGGGTTTGTGGGCCATATGGTGTCTGACCTTTGTGGGCAAAAGCAACCAAAGACAACACTAAACCAATGGGCAGGGCTGTATTCTAAAGAAACATTATTTATAAAACAGGCAAATTGGCTCAAGTGTTCTACAAGCCACTGTGATGTGAGGTAGGTGGATAATGCAAAATTAATCACTTAGGAATCCTACTTCTTTCTTTTTTTGTTTTGTTTTTTGGCCACGTGAATGGCATGCATAAGTTCCTGGGCCAGGGATTGAACCCGCACCATAGCAGTGACAAGGCTGAATCCTTAACTGCTAGGGTACCAGGGAACTCCCCTATTTCTGTATTATTTACATACATATAGATATATCAAATGATATAAATTTATTTAAATGCCTCTACTGGTTAAAGAATACATTTTCAAGTCACTATGGTATTGAATCATTCAAAAACGTGATCGGCATTGAGCAAAATAACTTGTTTTCTTAGAAATTCATACTTGGCTGAAAAGATCAAAGGAAAATGTCCATTTTTCCCCATTACAAATAGATGGAATAGAATAGAAAGATGGACTAGAATAGATGGAATAGATTATTAAAAGGTTTTAGAAACAGGAAGCAAAGAAACAGAATTTATAATCCCATCTAGGATCCTGACATATCTCTTCTTTCTATGATAATTTCAGTGTTCATATGTTACTACAAGCCATCAAAAGATAGGGGGCTAATTTTTTTTCTCCCCATAAATGTTAATCTTTCACTAGTGTTATAAAAGAGGTATAAAATTTTATTTATTATCCATGGAGTTCCCATGTGGCTCAGCAGGTTAAGGACCTGAGGTAGTCTCCAAGAGGATACAGGTTCTATCTCTGGCATCGCTCAGAGGGTTAAGGATCTGGCATAGCTGCAAGCTGGGGTGTAGGTCACAGATGCAGTTGGGATCTGGTATTGCTGTGGTTGTGCCACAGGCCTACAGCTGCAGCTCTGATTTGACCCCTAGCCCAGGAACTTTCATATGCTACAGGTATGGCCGTAACAAGAAAAACAAAAAAGTTCTATTTATTTTACTTAAAATTTTTTAAAGCTGAAGTCATCTGGTACCAAGAAAAAGGAATATTTTCTATTTAACATAGTTTCTTCCCTTATGATAGGAAATTATATAACACTTTTCCTATATTTCACTTTACATGAAAATTGTTGAGGGAATGTTTTTTGCTTTTAACAGGTTTATATATATCTAGTCAGTATATATCAACTGAGAGCCACAGCCTGTTCTTAGTAGGAGACATATTTATCCTTGAAGAAAAGGGATAACTCAGTGTATCTAGGGCACGTCCAAGGAGGAGAAAACGATGCAGTGCAGGTACGATTCTCAGAATATTTTAAAAATTGGACACATACACTATTTTGAATTGAAAGTAGATTGGTCCAGACTTAAAAACTTACTTCTACATTTTCATTTAGTTTGTATGATAGTATCAAAGAGCGAATAATTCAAATGGATAATATGTCTAACTTACAATAGAAATAATATGCTTCCTTTGCTCATGGCTTAATTTTTTAAAAGTTCAAATGGCAGGGAAACTGAAAGAAAGAGGGTAGCCTATTTCTTTACCTTTACTTACCTTATAAACTGAACTGCCTCCCACTATCCAAACCATGTCCACTTTATTTTTTAATTCTGGCTGCTCAGTAAGTTTTAAGGCATCATCCAGACTTTTGGCAAGAAAATGAGCTCCCTGTGGAGGTTCCCTGAGAATAAAAGAGAGAATTCCATATAATTTCTATAAAACTCATTCATACTAGTCAAGTAATTTGTTTAGGAAGCAGTCATTATAAAATGAAAATCATAAATATGAAACCTTTCAATAAAAAGCACTTAACAACAGTATGGCCCATGACCAATAATTCAACCCACACTTGTATATATATGTCCACAATGAATCAAAAACAAAACCACTTAGATAGTGTATGATATTTGTGGAAAATAACTAGAATACTTCTTGTATATTTCATTGTATATAGTATTTACTTCAAAAGTAGAAAATAGTGAAGAAATATTAAACTCTAGTTAGTGAGATGTATTGTGACGTATTTAGGGAAAAATATAATAATGGCTGCAATTTGAAATGCATAAAATGAGTAAGACTGATGGTTGGATGGATGATAAAACAAGTATAGTCAAATGGTAATATTTGTGTAGAATCTACGTGGTGGGTATACAGGTGTTTGCTGTAAAGTTCTTTCTATAGATTTGAAAGTTTCCATGATAAAATGTTGGTAAAAGAGTGATGTGTTTGAATGACTGTAGTTTGCAATGATATTCAAACTGTTAATATGTGGTTGCCTTTGGGATATGGGGTAAGGACTGTTATGTTTCAAACAATATAGAAATAGATAAAATATTAAAAAATGAGCATGTTATTACTTTTGTAATTAACCCCAAAGGGGAAAAAGTCAATTTCACTGACTGACTCAATCTCTCCCAACCTCTTAAACTGTCTGGTGAGGGTTTGCAATTCCCTTTATAAATAAACATGCAGAATTGGCCTTTAGAATAATTAATTAAGACAGAGAACAGGAATTACAATGCAATGTTAAGTTTTTAGTCTGATACTTTAAGAAAATAATATGATTGCCTGAACTAGTAGTTATAACAATGATTAATTAAGTTAATGAGGACTATTCATTCTTTTTGCTGCCTTCTCCTTCACCTCTTTGATATATATTTCACTTACTTCACTCTGTCATCTCTCAAGCCCAAATATATTTTCACTCAAGGCTGGAAAAAGACATGGAGACCAAAGTCAAGTTAAATGAGCCAAGGGATACCCTAAGGTATCAGGGTAGCTGCAGTGACTAGGTTGGACTGGGCTGGACCAGGTTGTTTGAGGGAAGAACGGAATCCGGAAGAAATAGATTTGAAATTGGGGAAAGAGAGTCTAGATAATGAACACAGTCTAGAATGACTGAAGGAGTCAAGATGGTTTTAGGAACTGAAAATGCTGAAGTCAGGATTGCTGACGGAGATAGGAGACAATAGAAAATGGTGATTTAGGAACTGACATATGAGGAAAACTGGAAGCGGGCATCCTGGAAGTTGGTGGGTTACACAAAATGATTTAGAAGATGGTATTAATGGTTGGTGTGGACTTTGGAGAAAGGGGGCAATCATTTTGTGAAGACAGTGGAACAACGGCTTGAGAATGGGTCAAGGGATTAAAGTAAAGAGTACTTCTTTGCTCTTTTGTAGTGAGTCCGAAAAGGAAAAAAACAGGTTAAAGATTTGTTTCAGATTTTAGGTATAACAAGGACTTGGAGGAAATGCTTCATCAAAATGTTGCTATTTAGTGGTTTAGAAATGTTTCACAAGAAACATCAGACCCTCCACAGATAGAAAATAAGCCAAAAATTGAGCCAGTGTTTATCATCCTCTTCACAGCACAGAAAAAAAAAAAAGAGTAGAATAAAATGCTGGGGGTGGGGAAAGGGATTGATTTTAAAAGTAGGGGATTTTTTTTTCTTTTTTTTGCTTCAAGATTGAGAGAATGCAGGAAAAAGTGATAGGTTAAGGTGAAAATAAGATCATGAACCTGCTCATTGTGATCTCATTAATACTAATATTCTCTATATGCTATAAAATAAGGTAATGTTGCTAAAGTAGCAAAGATTGGAGGGTTAGAACCTGACAGTTGCAGGGTAACTTCTGTGCCCTGGAAACTTATGTAAAATTTTAATTAACCCTCAAAATTACACTAAAAAGTTTTCATTATTTATCCCATTTCACAGATAAGAAAATTGAGGTTCAGCAAGGCTTAAAGTTAATACAGCCCAAAGCCACAAAGTTAACAAGTGCCAGAGCAGGTATGAGAAACCAGGCTGGTGAGTCTTTGCTACCAAGTATGTGAGTGGTGGGGAGAGAACTGGAGTTTCAGGAAGAGGAGAAAGCTTTAATCACTGTGGAGAATAATACAGCAAGACCATAAAAAAAAATATTATACCATGAAACGTTAGCTAACTTTCATGGACTGAAGACCATTTACAACGTCTTGTATCATGCAGGCAATTTTGGATTTTCTAAAGAGGCTGTCAGAGTTACAGCACTGCAGTAAAACTTCTTTGATTTTTGAGTGCCAAGACTTTAAAAAAACCTCTGTATTGAGATATAAATTACAGACCATACAATTCACCCTATTAATGTATACAATTAGCAATTTTTAAAATTATAATCATAGAGTTATACAATCATCACTATCTACTTTTAGAACATTCCTATCACCCTCTAAAGAAGCCCTGAACCTTTTATCAGTCATTCCCACTCCCAGGCAACCAATAATCTACTTTCTGTCTCTATAGATTTGCCTACTCTGGACATTTCATTTCGTATAAATGGAATCATGTGGCCTTCTATGTGTCACTTTTTTTACTCAGTGTACGGTTTTCAAAGTTCATTCATGTTGTTAACATATATCAGTATTTCATTCCTTTTACTGTGGAATAATATTCCATTGCATTGATATAGCACATTTTGTTTATCCATTCATCAGATAATAGATATTTGGGATGTTTCTTCTTTTCGGCTATTATGAACAAATGATGTTATGAACATTTCTGTTTAAGTTTTTGTGTAATTATGTTTTCATTTCTCTTGGGTACATATCAAGGAGTGGAACTGTTGGGTCACATGATCACTGTTATGTTTCACATTTAATAAAATGCCTATTTTCTAAATGTGGCTGCATAATATTTCTTTAAAAGCCAAAATCTGATTATCTAGAAAGCTTTGGAAAAGCATTTTTTCCTATACCTTATTAAGGAAATCATTACCCCAAATGACTAGTATGTAGCAGCAAATTTGGGGGTTACCTGGAAGAATCAGTTTATTTTTACATTGAGGATGGTGGTGAAAAACTGAGTATCTCTAAAAGCTTACATGAGCAATAGTGTAAATACATAGGCAAAAGTCTCTCCCTTTGGGTTTTTTCTTTTTTTTTTGTCTTTTTAGGGCTGCACATGCGGCATATGGAGGTTCCCAGGCTAGGGGTCAAATAGGAGCAACAGCTGCCGGTCTACAACCACAGCTACAGCCAACCAGGGATCTTCAACCTACACCACAGCTCTCGGCAATGCCAGATCCTTAACCCACTGAGTGAGGCCAGGGATCAAACCTGTGTCTTCATGGATGCTGGTTGGGTTCATTAACCACTGAGCCATGATGGTAACTTCCGCAAATCTCTCCCTTTGTATTCAGGACCTGATGACAGTCCTGATTTGGCAGTGCCCAGAGCACAGAAGATGTTCGGGATATGTGTGGAACTGACCAGTAAATAGGGAGGCAGAAGGAAGGGCAAAAAAATAAACTCTAATTTTTTTCCCCTGATATCCCTATTTCCTTAGTGTGCTTGCTAATAGATGTCATGTTTTCTATATTAAAAAGAAAACCTAGACACGTGAAATGTACCAACAAATGTTATATATATAAGAAACAACTAAATCAAATTACATATACCACAGGTGATCATAAAAAAGGAATTAGACCCATCATTTGAGGAGGTATGCTGGCTCAACTGAACATCTCCCCCACTGAGATTCCTTTATATTTTATGTTGATTTTAGCTCAAGCTAGCCATAAATAAACTTGAGTAGTATTCAAGAATATGTTATTAAAGAGTCTCTGGGAATGGAAATACGGTCTGTGAATTTGGATTCTACCAAGTAAAGAGATAATCAGAATATCCTAGCAACCAAGAGAAAGAGAACAGCATGAAGATGGGGGCAGATGGCAAGATGCACATCATACTCCCCATCTCCCCATCGACGCAAATATTCTGGGGTACTCTCTTCCGGGTATTTAACCTATACCATTCTAGGAGAGATGTGGGCGAAAAACCTATGAAAGTCTGAGTTTGTTAAGGCTACAGATGTGCAGTGTTTTTTCCTTTCCATGGTTTGATGGTCTTGGATGTATTCACTTGGCTACGCTATAGTAAGTACTCAGCTATTTAGGCACTAACCTAGGTGTTGCTGTGAAGGTATGTGGTAGATGTGTTTAAAGTGGCTAATTAAATGACTTTAATCTAGGTGGACCTAATTCAAGGAATTGAAAGGCCTTAGGACCAGTCTGAGGATCTCCCCTGTGGCACAGTGGGTTAAGGAATTGGCAGTCACTGCAGTGGCTTGAGTCATTGCTATGGGGTGGGTTTGATCCCCTGGCCTGGGAACTTCCACATGCCCTGGGGGAGACCCTCCAAAAAAGAACAGATGTGAGGCTCCCTATATTACCTAGTGGACAGCAGCTTCGGCACCTGCTAGAAGGTTCCAGCCTACTCTTCCTGATGGCCAGTCCTACAGATAATGCCTAGCCAGCCCCTACAATTGTGTAATTCCCCACAATTAAATTCTTTTATCTATCTATCTATCTATCTATCTATCTATCTATCTATCCATCCATCTGTCCGTCCCTCCGTCCATCTATCTTCTACTAGTTCTCCTGCTCTGGCTGAGCCTGATACACCTGGGAAAGGAATGCTATGACCATTGTTATTAGGCAAGCAGTGCCCCAGGATACTGCATTCCTTTTTGGTTACGTTATTAGCTTAAGAAAGAATAATTACCATGCCAATCCCGAACTTCCCCTTAAGGCATAATTCAAGTGACCCCACCCTCAAAATCCCTTGAGGCTCAGGAAGTTATTTTAGTGGGCTAAGACCAATGTAAACAACAACAAAAAGAAACGAAATAGAAATCAGGATGCTTCATCTGTGCAGGATATGACACGGAAGCTTCAGTGAAGGTCAAAGCACTGTAGCTGCCCTGATCAACAGTCTCAATATTATTACCTAAACCCACCGCTCCCCACTTTGCAGCTTGCCAAGTCCCCAGGGCATTTCCAGGCACCTGGAACTATCTCTTCCAACATTAGACTGGCAGACAGGAAAATTCCTAGTACAGGCCAACTGGAGACACTCCCTAGAATCCCTAGGAAATGCTTCCATTTCAAAACTTTGAAATTTTTTTTTTTTGGCTGTGTCTGCAGCATGTGTAAATTCCTGGGCCAGGGATGGAACCTGGCGCCACAGCAGTGACCCTGTGTAGTAACAACACCAGATATGCCAATACGCCACAAGAGAACTCCAACACTTTGAAATTTTTAACCTTCAGACACTTGGTAAACTAAGTACAAAATACTACTTGAGTGCTGTGGTAACTAGAAGTAACAGGGCAAGGATTATGACCAGTTTTTAGCCCATCCTAAAATTTACATCTTATTGTATTAAGGGCTAGGTCCAGAGAGGGGATAACTGCTTAATTTTGGCAAATTCCAAAATGTGTATTTTGATTTTATGTGAAACTAGGGAAAAGTTATTAGATTATATAATTGATATTTAACTCTACTGAATAATAGTTCAAGGAAATTTGCAAATCTGTTATCATAAATTTAATGTAACTTGTCAAGGTGATGAAATCGATCACTTAAGTAACAGAATAACTTGCCCTCATGCGGCATAAATAACTGCATGTTCATTTTCTGTAATCACCGTTATGATAGTAAGCAGCTTCATCCATAGTTACATTCATACTGTTTTATTTTGTCATGTACTGACCTCTACCATAAGAAATGGAACATGATTTTCTTGTGAATTTATGTTATAGTACTTACTTGAGTTCTCTACTGAGAACTATATTAATTCTGTCCTTTAAAGGTCGATTCTTCTCCGGAATGGAGAACCAGGTCTTCCTACCCATAATCACCAAATTCTGTTTGCCTATAAAATCACATGGAAAGAATAAATATATTTTGGGAGAATATGTTATATATATTCATATATATATATATATATATATATATGCACAAATATGACTGTCATAGTGACACCTAGTGGATCTGCTTTAAAAAATTAAAATTTAAAACAGCTTTACCAAAATTTACTATTTGTCATCCATTATCTAAGAACAGTATTCGCTTTATATCCAACTTATACTCAATATAGTTTTAATCAACTGTAATCACGTAGACTATTATAAAAGCAAAAGTTCTGGGTCAAAAGTACTCAAATTGAAGGTATTCTGTCATCTACCAAGCAAATCAAATTTATCTCTTGTGCCTTACCTCCCTTGTTTATAAAATGGAGATAACAGTAGTCCTACTTCTAGAGTTGTGGGATTGAAGACTTAGAACAATGCTCAGCATCCAATATGGACTGTGAGTAACTATTTGATGTCAGAGTATTATTCATATTTGCATATTTTGCAGATTTACATTGTCATACTTTTAAAAAGACAGCTGCCTAATATTCCATGTAATTAGCTGAAAACATTATCAATCGTGCCTCTATGCTTCTCTTTAACATATAAAGCTTCTACAAAAACTTTACACATGGAGCTTCCATTTTTGTTTAATTATCTAGGAGAAAAAACCTTGGGAGTCAAATATTTGGGTCAGAGGAAACATACATATTTCTATGACTCTTGATATGTTCTGACAGGCTAGGGGTGCAATCGGAGCTGTACCCACCGGCCTACGCCTGAGCCACAGGCAACGCGGATCTGAGCCGTGTCTGCCACCCACACCACAGCTCATGGCAATGCCAGATCCTTAACCCACTGAGCAAGGCCAGGGACCGAACCCGCAACCTCATGGTTCCTAGTCGGATTCGTTAACCACTGCGCCACGACGGGAACTCCCCTGACAGGCTTTCAAAGGGAGTGAATGTAACTATTTTCTTGGAGAATCATCATTAGTTTGATTTTATTATAAACACTAACATTTACAAACTAAAAGTAGTAAGACCAAACACTTTTCATATTCACTACTCTTATAAATATTACCTCCAAATGTTGGAAAAAATTTTCTTCCTCCAAAAATAATGCAAAAAACCCCCTATAATTTACCTTATACAGTATGTACTATATTTTAAAGGACAGAGCTTTGTGTGTTCAATAAGGAGATATCAACTATTCAAAATAATGGAGCTGATAGGTGAGGAATTCTGATGAGGAAAATGGAACAGTCCTGCCCTAACAACTAAGGTAGAGATGATGGATGAGTGAAGGAGAGAGGGCGACATTAAAAAAAAAAAAGCCAAGGCATCTGTGGTACCCTTTCATTCATTCATCCAAGAAATAGTATATATACTGAAAACCAGCAAATAGGCCAGGCACGGGATACTATTCCTATTACCAGACCATAGTTAGGATTCTTGAGTGGTTCATGTCAATTCTTTAGCTTCAAGCTCTTGCTATTGTGTCTCCATAAAGTGGCCCAAGGACCACATCCAACCTTTCCCAACCTTTATCTGCTCTGTTAAAGTTACGCTGCATCTGCTTTTTTCTGACTTACTGTTTCCCTGTTTGTTATTCCTCCTCCAAAGAACAAACATACATGTCTCTTGGGTTTTATGTTTTTTTTTACTTTTTCTTTAGGTTTTTGTTTTTTCATTATAGTTGATTTACATTGTTCTGTCAACTTCTGTACAGCAAAATGACAGTCATACATACACACACACACATATATATATATATATATATATATATAGATTCTTTTTTTTACATTATTCTCCATCATGTTCTATCTCAAGTCACTAGATATAGTTCCCGGTGCTATACAGCAGGGTCTCATGCTTATCCACTTGAAATGCAACAGTCTACATCTACTAACCCCTAAACTCCCAGGCCATCCCACTCCCCACCCCCCTTTGGCAACCACAAGTCTATTCTCCAAGTCCATGAGTTTGTTTCTTTTCTGTAGAAGGGTTCATTTGTGCCGTGTATTAAATTCCAGATAAAAGTAATATCTTTTGGCATTTGTCTCTCTCTTTCTGACTCACTTCACTTGGGTTTTATTTATTTATTTATTTTTGCTTTTTAGGGCCGCACCCCTGGCATATGTAAGTTCCCAGGCTAGGAATCAAATCAGAGATACAGCTGCCAGCCACAGCCATAGCCACTCGGGATCCGAGCCGCGTATGTGACCTACACCACAGCTCACGGCAACACCAGATCCTTAACCCACTGAGTGAGGCCAGGGATCAAACCTGCTTCCTCATGGATACTAGTCAGATTCGTTTTCACTGCGTCACAACGGGAACTCCCTTACTTGGGTTTTAATTGGTTCTCTCCCTCATGTCTACATTCTTTTCCTTGGTTATCCTCTTCTCTCCAGTGACTCAGTTCATCTAGTTCCTGTGCCTGAAATTATCCTGGGTTTCCTACAAGCACTTCAAAAACTGTTATCATTACAGCTCCAGACTATTCGCCACTCCTTTATTCTCCATGTTACTTAGACCTTCTGAGAGTTCATCCTTGATGCCTTCCTTTAATTTTTTGTTCACCAAACCGAGAATCTTGTAACCAGTTTTTTGACTTTTACCCTCTCCATTGCCATTCAGACACTGTCATCTCTTCCAGCAGCTATTTCAAAGGCCTCTTTTAATCTCCTTTGCAAGTGCTAATCTCCAGAGACGCTTCTACCTAATTGCCTATTCTGCCCAATACCTCAATTGTATGTGCACTCACAAAAAATTTCAGGAGTTCCCGTCGTGGCGCAGTGGTTAACGAATCCGACTAGGAACCATGAGGTTGCGGGTTCGGTCTCTGGCCTTGCTCAGTGGGTTAAAGATCCGGCGTTGCCGTGAGCTGTGGTGTAGGTTGCAGACGCGGCTCGGATCCTGTGTTGCTGTGGCTCTGGCGTAGGCCGGTGGCTACAGCTCGGATTCAACCCCTAGCCTGGGAACCTCCATATGCCGCGGGAGCAGCCCAAGAAATAGCAAAAAAAAAAAAAAAAAATTCAAAGAAATTTCTTCCAAACAGTGAAACGTTTGATGACTCCTGGGAACTGCATACAGCATTTATGATAGGGCAAAAGGTCCCAGACTAACATGGAAAACTTTTCCCTTAAGTAAAATTTGCACCGGTAAGCTTCCTCAGGCAAGACCCTTCGCGAACTTGAATCCTTAAAAAATCTCACATTACCTTCTACTGAAGAGGTTGTGGTCATTCTTTGGAAATACTTGTATTCGTTCCTACAAGTTAGAGAAGCATATATAGAGTTACTCCGAACGTGATCCCTTGGGCTTAAGCTCTAACGCACTGACAAACGGTGCACTGGGGAGAATCTCCAGGACTCGGACTTTGCTCAGGGGTAGGACGCAAGGGAAAAGGCCTTTCGGGACAGCAGGAGCGAGACCGAAATTAATTACTTGCCGCCAGGCTCTTGACGCGTTAGGAAGCCCAAATCTACTTCCTGCCAGCGCAGGTCACGAAATCCCCCATCTTCTCCGAGAGTCGGCCGGGCCTGGCGGGGCCCAGTTGCCCCAGTCTGCCAGCGCCAGTTCCGATCCCACACGCTCGATCCACCCCCGGCCCCGCAGGTACCTGAGCGGGGGCCAGGGCAGGTCCCCGTTCTTGCCGATGCCCATGTTCTGAGACACAGCAACGATGCAGTTTAGCGGACGAACCATGTCGGCGGCTGTAAACACTTCCGAGACAACTGGCTACACCAACACCGGGATTCCCCCAAAACTTGGCGCGAAATTTCGCTCACCCCGCCCCCCCACTCCTATTTGTGCAGGCGAGACCCCGCCCTCACCACGCCCCCCGTCCCGGCGCACCGCAGGGTCGTGACGTGCTCGCGCCCGCAGACACCCGGGAACTGGGGCCGCGGGCTCGCGCTCCTAGCTCGGCCCGGGCCTGCCCCCGGCTGACACTCCCTGACCTACGATGTCGCGCCGGAAGCCGACCTCTGGCGGCGCTGCAGCTGCCAGCTCAGCCCCTGCAAGACAAGCAGTTTTGAGCAGATTCTTCCAGTCTACGGGAAGCCTGAAATCCACCTCCTCCCCTACGGGTGCAGCCGAGACGGTGACCCCTGACTCTGACTCCGCAGCACCCCTAGCGTCCACTCTTCCGCCTCAGTTGCCGTCACACGTGGTGGGTTCGGTCCGGGGTGGGGCGGGGCCGGAGGGAAGCGAGGGGCTGGGGGACCAAATGGGGGTGCTTGTAGGTGGAGCGGGAGGAGGCGGGGACCGTGCGCGAGACTTGGCGAGATGACTGGGCCAGATGAGAAGGGGCGGGGCTCGGGAAAGAGGAGGAGGGAAAAGGCGGGTCTTCCTTCATCCTAGGCGCAGTTCAAAGATTTTAGGGTGATGTTACGCTTGGGGCAATAGACTTGAGGCTAAGATTACACGAGACAGAAACTCAGGTTTCCTGACTCCCATTCTGATGAGAGTAGGGGCAGAAGACTATGTCTTTTAATTTCCATCCCCCCTCCCCCTTTTCTAGGTCGAGGGTTGAACAGGAACTTTATCACATTTGTATGTGGTTAGGTGACTAGAAGAAAACTGCCCTTAAATCTTTAGTTTTTAAGGCTGCAACAGGTTTGCTCAATGTTTCAAGCGATTACCAGTAAAAGTCATATTGTGCATTTCCCCGGTGACTGCACTCCTCGTAGTTCAGATGATAAAGTCTGATAAAACAGTTTGGGTGGATAAAGTTTCTTAATATGACGCAGGTGTGATGGTTAGTCGTTGGATTCTTCCTGTTGCTCGCCACCCTTCCACTGAGTAAAATAAGTAGGTTTCTGGTTTTTTTTTTTTTTTTTTTTTTTTTTGTCTTTTTGCCATTTCTAGGGCCGCTCCCTCAGCATATGGAGGTTCTCAGGCTAGGGGTCTAATTGGAGCTGTAGCCACCGGCCTACACCACAGCCACAGCAACGATTTTTTTTTTTTCTTGTTAAACCAGGGACACTGCCACAGGGGGAAGGCCTAAGGGTGAACCCTCCCTGGGGCTCCCTGGTACAGCATTTCTTAAACTGAATGTTGAAGGGGATTGCAGATTGGCTTTTAGGCACCCTCCCAGTTTTAAGACCGTGATGGTTTGGCTGCTTCAAAGTCTTGTTCCCTTTATTTTTCTTCAGGAGAGTGATTGCCCCTCTCCTGTCCTTGTTTTTTTGACCATAGTCTACATTTTCATGAATTCACCAAGAATTTATTTTATGCCTCCCATCTAGAGGTTGTTTGGTGAGGGACTTAAGTCTTTGGCAGGATTTCTACCAGCATATAGTCCATAATCTTGTGGCATCCTCAGTGGTGAATGTCAGCCAAGTCTGAACATAAAACTGTGAAATTATCCACATTCCAAAATCATACTGTTCTTTCATTATCTAGATTCATTTTTTTCTAAATTTTAGTTTTCTTCTTAAAGGTATTTTACCTAATATATGTAAGTAGGGTGATTCATAATCTGAGATGGGGAAGGCTGATGGAATGAAGAAAACTCAAGTAGCAGCTTTGATTCTAATTCTAGCAGGGCTTGAGGTGCCCCAGTTCCTGACCTGCCATTCTCCACCCTCTCTTTGATGATGGTAAAAACAATTCGCTCCTAGCTCTAAGTAGATGATTGTGTGACAGTGGATGGCAAGGACCTTGCTGTCATTGAGAAGTAAGGTTTAAGTTATTTTGCATACATCCAAGTTTTGAGATTAGAGATAACAGGTCTTTTTCTAACATAGGCTGCAGACATTGACAGAAGTAAAAAGAGACCCCTCGAGAATGATGAGCCTGTTAAAAAGAAGGCAAACAAAGTCCAAGAAAAAGAAGGAAGAAGTGATTCAGTGACGTCCGAGAACCCTGGTGAGCTCTGCGGCAGTTTCTCTTCATTCACCAGCATGGCTCTGATACGCTTGCATTCTTCCGAGGGCAGAGGAAGGTATTGGAGAATTGAACCATGTTTTGCTTTGTGGAGAAAGGTCTCCGCTGTGCTTGTGTCGAGTGGCCCCTTCATAAGTGGTGGTGAAGGTAGGGGGTTGGGGAGTGGAGGTAAGAGCTGGATTTCTGCAGTTGGGCTGTAGTTCTCCCAGTTTTCCCTCAAGCTAATTTCTGTTTTGATTATGAAAATAAAACATTCTTGTTATAAAAACTACAAACAGTACAGAAATGTGGAAGGTAGACATTCACAATCCCTCCCTTTTAGTAAAGCCTACTGAAATTTTGGGGAGTGCTGTACATTCCTCCAGGTTTTTCTGTTTATTCACATCTGTATGTCTACATATAGACCCACAAATTAGTTAACATTTTATAAATTGTATTATACTGTATATATTACTTTGCAATTATTTTTTCCCACTTAGACCATTTTGAAAAATTTTTACTTTTTGTGTCTTTTTAGGGCTGTGTCCGTGGCAAATGGAGGTTCCCAGGCTAGGGGTTGAATTGGAGCTGCAGCCGCTGGCCTACACCATAGCCATAGCAAGGTCAGATCTGAGCCGCATCTGTGACCTACACCACAGCTCACAGCAACACGGGATCCTTAACCCCCTGAGCGAGGCCAGGGATCAAACCCGAGTCCTCATGGATGCTAGTCAGATTTCGTTTCCACTGAGCCACGATGGGAACTCCTGAACAATTTTCAATGTCAGGACATATCCTGTCCTTTTTTAAATCATGTAGCTGCTTTTTCTGTATGCTAAAAGGTTTTGGATAAAACCGCCATTTCTGAGCTCTTGTCTAGAGGAGGTGTTGGATACAGATGGTTGAGCAGATTTTCCTCTTGTTTTCGGCCTTAGACAATCTGTGGTAAGGGAGAAAGAAAATGCTCCTTTCTTCATTATCCCCAGAGAATTAGGTAAAGAAAATGATACCAAAGAAAATGATTCAGTGGATCAGGGATGTAAGATATCTGTCCTTCCTCAAAAGGCAAAATTTGGATTTAGGGTCAGCATGAAAGCCTTAGTATGAAATAACTATGGGAATGGAGACACGTGGCTTCAGGGAAGGATAAATCTGATGATACCCTTTCCCCGGTCCTACCTGAAAGGACTGTGATAAGATGCATGACTTGACACATCTGCCGTGTGCTAATGTTGGCATTTTCTACGTTTTTTTGCTTCATTACTCTGTATCGAGTATCTGCAGTACCTGTTTCTTTACCTGATCTATTCAGTTTTTCAGCAAATTCTCCAAGCCGTTAATAAGCACCCATTGTTTACCTGCCATTGTTGTAGAGGCTTTTTGTAGTTCTTTATTCTTCCCAACAACCCTTGTTATCTACCTTTTATAGAAAAGGGAGGCAGTAGGTGAGAATGGAGGGTTACCACATTACCCACTAACTTACCCAGGCACCCAGGAGAGCCGAGGTGGAAACGGGGTGACAGACTTGAAGTGTTTTGAAATAAAACCTTTGCTACTTGTTAAAAATCCACACTCAGAAAGGAGAAAGAGGGGCATTCACCAGTCAAAACTGGATGATTGCTCTACCTCAATTTTTTTTTTTTTAAGTAACAGAATCATTGAGGTATAACCACATGTGATATAATTTACCCATTTAGCATGTGCAATTCAATGACTTTTCATATATTCACTGAAGTGCGCAACCCTAATTAAAGTCAGTTTTAGAACATTTTCATCATCCGGAAAGGACCTCAGTACCTATTAGCACTCACTTCCTATTTTCCCCCAATATACCCCCGACCCTGCCCAGACCTAAGCAAACGTGAATCTATTTTCTGTCTGGAGATTTGCCTATTCTGAACCTTTCACATAAATAGAATCATACAATATGTGGCCTTTTTGTCTGGTTTCTTAGCATAATGTTTCTAAGGTTCATCCATGTTGTAGCATGTAGCAGTACCTCCTCTCTTTAAAAAAAGATTTTTTCCTTTGGCTTTTTAGGGCCCCACCCATGGTATGTGAAAGTTCCCAGGCTAGGGGTCCAATTGGAGCTGCAGCTGCTGGCCTGTGCCACAGCCACAGCAACGTGGTACCCAAATCATGTCTGTGACCTACACCACAGCTCATGGCAACGCCCAATCCCTGACCCACTGAACAAGGCCAGGGATTGAACCTGCAGCTTCATGGATACTAGTCAGATTTGTTTTGCTATGCCACAAAGGGAACTCCTTAAATTTTTTTTCGATTTATTTTTTTTTATTATGGTAATATATATATATATATATATATATATGTAAATTCTACCATTGTAACCATTTTTAAGTATATATTTCAGTGGTATTAATTACATTCATAATGTTGTACAACCATCACCCCCATCCGTTTCTAGAACTCTTTTTTTCATCTTGCAAAATTGAAACTCTATAGCCATTAAATATAGCTCTCCATTTTCCCTCTCCCAGTCCTTGGCAATAACCATTTTACTTTCTGTCTGATTTTTAGTACTCTATGTCATTCCTTTTTATTGTTGAGTAATATCCCATCATGTGGATCCGCCTGAGTTCCTTTTTTTCCTCAAATATTCATTGTCTATATTATATATATATATATATATTTTTTTTTTAATGGCTGCACCTGTGGCATGTGGAAGTTATTGAACCCATGCCTCCACAGCCACCCAAGCCACTGCAGTTGGATTCCTACCCCACTGTACCACAGCGGGAACTCACCAAACAACTTTTGAGAACCTGGGATCTGTGAACACTGATTTGTTGTTTTCAGTTCTTTGTAGATGTTTAACTTGTATAGAGAATCATAAGCCTGATAAATTTTCACACATTGAGTCACCTATGTAACCATCGCTTAGATCAAGAAGCTATATTGCTAAGACCCCCAGAAATCTCCTGTGCTCTCTTGACTGACAACCTCTCCTCCCCACAATGAGGATAACCACTATCCTGACTTTAATGTAGACTAGTTTTGCTTGAACATTGTGTTTAGTGCAACCAACTTAAAATATGTTTTTAATAGCCAAAGGTGTTTCTTTTTTTTTTTTCTTTAACATGATAGATTATTTTATCTGTAAAACAGGTTACTAAACAGATTTTTAAAAATTGGGAGTTCCTGTTGTGGCGCAACAGAAACGAATCCGACTAGGAATCCTGAGGTTACGGGTTCGATCACTTGCCTTGCTCAATGGGTTAAGGATCCGGTGTTACCATGAGCTGTGGTGTAGGTTGCAGATGCAGCTCAGATCCTGCATTGCTGTGGCTTTTGTGGCACAGGCCAGCAGTTACAGCTCTGATTAGACTCCTAGCCTGGGAACCTCCATTTGCTGCGAGTTTTGCCCTAAGAAGACAAAAAGACCAAAAGAAAAAAAAAATTAAATCTGTTTATGGTGACACTTCAGTATCTACTCCATGCATCCTTCCAGATTAAAATTCTTTATTTAGGAGTTCTCTTATGGAGTAGCGGGTTAAGGATCCAGCATTGTCCCTGCAGTGCTTTGGGTGACTGCTGTGGTGCAGGCTCAGTCTCTGGCCTGGAAACTTCACATGCCATAGGCATGGCAAAAAAATAAAAATAAAAATAAATAAAATTCTTTATTTAAAATGTAATTCTCCTACCTCCTTGATCCCTTATAACTTAGGCCTAGAGGGGAATGCCTGAAAAGAGAGGAGAGGAAAAAACTATTCTGTATTTGCATTTTATGATACACAAAATATTAAATCTTAAACAGCAAAGTTAATTTTGTTGAAAGATTTTTAACAAGGGGTTTTCCATCTGTTTAACATGTTGGGACAGCATCTGGTGGCCTTGTTTCTAGGTTATATCCTCTTAAGGGCTCAGAGTCATTAGTGATAATGCTACCAAGTCTTAATCTCATGTTGTGGCAATTTGATAATTCATTTCATTGCATCTTCAGAAATGGAAATAATATAAGGTTTTAAGTATGGGAATAGGGAGTTCCTGTCGTGGTGCAGTGGAACAAATCTGACTTGTATCCATGAGGATTCGGGTTCCATCCCTGGCCTCGCTCAGTGGGTTAGGGATCCAGCGTTGCCGTGAGCTATGGTGTAGGTCGCAAATGCGGCTCGGATCCCACAGTGCTGTGGCTGTGGAATAGGCTGGCAGCTATAGCTCCGATTGGACCCCTAGCCTGGGAACCTCCATATGCTGAGAGTGCAGCCTAAAAAAAAGTATAGGACTATATTAAGTATAATATGGGGGTTGCTAAGGCTTATTTGGATACTGTTAACCAAAAATAATAGACCAGCCAGTTATTTTACCAGCAAAATGAATTCATTTGGGAGTAGCCAAGAACTGCCCTTCATGACATGCAGCTGTGGCAAACCACACACAAGTTGGGCAGGGCCAAGGAGAGGAAATTTTATAGAAGAGAAGAGAGTGTTGGGTGGGGCTTTTATAAAAGTCTGTGGACAGAAAGTCTGTTGGAGGAAACTGGGACTTCCCAAGTTTCTTTGACTGAGTTGTGACAGTCTCTCTTGGTTGCACTGTTGCCAGGCAAGGAGAACATCTTCCTGTCTCCTGCTGGTGTGGGAAAGCAATGTCACTCGCTGCAGGAGGTGCTTGGTATGTCTCTTCCTTTGGTGTCTGTGTTGACTTTGGGTGGTACGAGCAGGAGAGCGCTCCCTTCTGCCCTCCCACCTCCATTTTAGTGAGCTTTCTCCTTTAATTTTCATAGTACTCAATTTTCCAAGAGCTAGGTTTTTCCGCAGTGGTTACAGTCTTCCTTAAGGCCCAGTGGAAGGACTGGACCTCTGTCTGTGTCTCTAAGGCCTGAGGGTTTCCTAGCTCTTGGAGGCTTTTCACTTCAGAAGGCTTCCAATGTAATTTTTTACCTTGAGGGCCTTATGAGGTGTTAAAATTTCTCTTGGGTATCTGTGAGGAAGGCAATGAAAGATTTTGGCTTCCCTAGGTAAGCGTCATTCTTCCCACCAATAACATATTCATGGTTCCCCCTGGTTTTTTTTAGAAGACTCAAGATAGATGATCCTAGGAGCATTAAGAAAAAACTAACTTTGGGGAACTTGCATATGCCACGGGTGCATATGGAAATTAGACAAAAACAAATAAACCAAAACCCCCTGTAACTCTGGATAATTTCTTGTGTACCAGTTCTTTCTCTTAATGTGTTTTATAGTTCAGGAATTATAATGGTTTGATATGTTTTATTTTATTTATTCTCATTTTTTTTTACCACATCCATGGCATATGGAAGTTCTCAGGCCAGGGGTTGAACACATGCTACAGTTGCAATCTGTGCCACAGCTGTAGCAACACTGGATCCTTTTTTTTTTGAAAAGCACATGTCAACATTGAATGAATTTCCTGCCACGTGGTTTCAAGCTACCAGGACACAGGCCCCACCCACACCCTTAATCTTCTCTTCAGCTCCTCTGCTGAAAAATTTGGCTTTCACGATGATGGGCTGCTTTGGGAGCTTTCCCTTCCCCAGAACTTTGTAGTAACCCGATCACACCACATCAATGATAGGAGAATCTCCAGTCTTGTTTTTCGCAGCATTTACCCGTGTCTGCTCGCTGACCAAGGTCCACAGTTTATCAAGGTTGACACCTTGGGCAGATGCTCTGGTTCCTCTTTAAGTGGTATTGCCTCATTCCAACTTTCCCAAAGAATCTTGGGTGATATTTGTCAAAGTTGATCCTGTGCTGATGCAGGCCACCCTCATTGCCCCCGGCCTCCTGGGTGCTTCTGCTGTTTGCTGATGCGGCCGTGGCTCATGTGGCCCTGAAGTTTCCGGGTCTTCCTTAGTCTGGATGGCATGTCGGTGGCCGTGATGAAAGAGAACACTGGATCCTTCCTGTGAAATTAGATTGTTATGATCATTATACAAC
The DNA here is from genome assembly GCF_016906955.1 of Phacochoerus africanus. Taxonomy (NCBI): domain Eukaryota; kingdom Metazoa; phylum Chordata; class Mammalia; order Artiodactyla; family Suidae; genus Phacochoerus; species Phacochoerus africanus. Next base: position 89,274,575 of record NC_062547.1, read on the forward strand.
TACAGATGTGATAAATTCATTTGAGTAATAAAAAAGAAAAGAAAAAAGAAAAAAAAAGAAACCATTAACTAATTAAAAAAAAAAAAGAAGGAAAGAGAACACTGGATCCTTAACCCACTGTGCCACACCAAGTCCCATGGTGGCTTCATGGCAGAATCTTCCTTGGCAGTGCTGAGAGGAGGGTGGTGGAGTGGGAAGCATGGTGAGAAGAAGGACTTGAGATTATTAGCCATTGAGGGTCTCACCACATCACACTAAATCCTGGCTGCAGATCCAGCCAAGCAAACCCTGAAGTTTGTGGAAATAAGGCTGTAGACATGGAATATTTTGAAATATGAACTTTATTGTTTACTTAAATAACTCACGAGAAGAAAAGAGGGAAGTATTCACTAGCTGAAAGAGTCCTTGGCTCCCTCACCTCAGTTTTTAAACACTTCAGTTTTAGATATTATTATTTTTTTGTATGAGTGTAATTCTAAGACTTATAGCCCACCCTCATCCCGGGAAACTTTTTTTTTGTATTGATGGGAGGGGAATCTTTATATAATATAAAAATTTATAGTACACTTTTAAAGAGTGATTCAAGTAGTTATCCTGAAAAGTGAAAGTTATAGTAAATAAGGTGAATATATATATATACATGAAAAGAGATTTCATATATACACTTTTCTAGCTACAAGATTTATGGGAGACTGGATAAAGTATACATCTAAAAAGAGGTTTAAATATAAATATAAAAAGATTTAAACTTTTAGAAATGAATAAAACATAGCTGTTGCTCACAGAGTGTTTTTGTGGATATAGGAAGGATAAAAGATGATAAATGCAGTCCTGGTTTCTTTATATTCAATAGTAACTACCCAGTAGAATTGCTCCAAGGGGAAAAATAATGTATTCTGGTGTATATGTGATAGTTTCCCTTTTTTAATGCATTGTTTGCTTATTAATAACTGCTGATTGACAGAGTGGTAAGTGCTATAGAGAGATGTGACCTTGTTATAGGAATATAGAGAAAGAAAAGATTATTTTTTTTTGTCTTTTTGTTTTGTTTTGTCTTTTTAGGGCCTCATGTGTGGCATATGGAATTTCCCAGGCTAGGGATCGAATTGGAGCTGTAGCCACTGACCTACGCCACAGCCACACGGGATCCTAGCTGCATCTCCAACCTATACTACAGCTCACAGCAACACTAGATCCTTAACCCACTGAGCAGGGCCATGCATCAAACCTGAGTCCTCAGGGATTCTCATGGGGTTTGTTACCATTAAGCCACAATGAGAACTCGAAAAGATGATTTAAAACTGGAAGAATTAGCAGTTGAAGCAAAAAGTAGTCTTGAGATGGTTCTTGATGAAATGAATACGACTCGACATGCAGAAATTGGGGGCAAGGGCATTCTGGGGATAAAGACTCGCTTGGGCAAAGCTGTGGAGGCAGGAAAGCAGGTGTTCTGGGGCTGGTGATCTGGTCTCCTTGGTGAATTCCTGGAAATCAGACAAAAACAAAACAAAATCAACTAGGAACCATGAAGTTGAGGTCAGTATCTTTACGTCTTTCCCATGGAGCTGGTCAGTTTCTCCAGTCCAGAGTTTTCATAGCTCCTGCCTGGAGAGAGAGCTCTGGCTGCCTGTGTTCTGAGAACTGGTGAGAAGAGGCTCGTTTCTCAACCTCCAGAAAGCCTATTTTCCCAATATTCTTCTGCCTCAGGCACAGTGCTGCATCTCACCTGTGCTTCTTTTGCCTTTTCTAGAGAAATCCCCAGTCTTCTTCTGAGGTGGAAGAAGGAGGAAACCCTTGAGTTTGGAGTGGGGTGGGAATATAAGGACTAAATTGTTTTTGAACCAATCCACTATCTTAGAGCCTCCCTTTTTTCCATTTCTAGAGCTACTGGTGCCCTGATTCGTGAGCCATTTAATAGCCTTTTGTGTTGTCAATAGGTTCTTGGTTTTCTTTTCTTTTTTCTTTTCTTTTTTTTTTTTTGTCCTTTTACCATTTCTTGGTCTGCTCCCGTGGCATTTGGAGGTTCCCAGGCTAGGGCTCCAATAGGAGCCGTAGCTGCAGGCCTGTGCCAGAACCACAGCAACGCAGGATCCAAGCCGCGTCTGCAACCTACACCACAGCTCACGGCAACGCCGGATCCTCAACCCACTGAGCAAGGTCAGGGATCAAACGGCAACCTCATGGTTCCTAGTCAGATTCGTTAACCACTGAGCCACGACGGGAACTCCGGTTCTTGGTTTTCTTTACTACTGACTTTGGATTTAGTTTTCAGATATGCTCAGTTGGTTATTGCTCATCCATTTTCCTTCTAGCTTCAGATATTTCATTTGAAATTGTCACTGCGCCTCTTCTCTCTGTCCTATTATAATTCTTAATGGAGTTCCAGGACCAAGTGAAATTAGATGTATATTTCCGTATGCCATCTTCACTCTGAACCCAGAGTTTATTTCCTTATCACATTTTAGTTAGATGCATTGCTTTAGTGAGAAGCCCTCCCCACCCTATTTTTGGCCTCGCCCAAGTCATGCATGTGCAAGTTCCTGGGTCAGGGATCAAACCCACACCGCAGCAGTGGCTCGAGCCACAGCAGTGACAACGCTGGATCCTTAACCCACTGAGCCACCAAGACACTCTGAGAAGCTCCCTTTTTAAAAATCCCATGCTGTTTATGAATCGACATAATGAGACAGAATGTATTGTTGTGTTTTCTTCTGATTTGCTAAGAACCAAAGAAACATCGGAGGACCAGGACAGTTTTAAAGTCTCTGGAAAAACTGAAAGAATTCTGCTGCGATTCTGCCCCTCTTCAAAACAGAGTCCGAACAGAGCCTCTTCGGGAGCGGTTTGCGGTTCTGCCGAAATGTACTGATTTTGATGATATCGATCTTCTCCGTGCCAAGAATGCAGTTTCTTCTGAAGATTCCAAATCTCAAACTAGTCAGAAGGTGTGTCACTGTTTGTATAGGCAAATACTCGGTTACCCAGAACTGTCGGTTCTGCTGTGCCCCTAGGTTCTATGAGTTCACTCAGGGCAGTGGTTCCCGGACCCTGGCTCATCATCCAAATTAGCTGGGGTAGGCTTTTTTTTTTTTTTAACTCCTGGAGATTTTGATTGACTGTGTATGAAGGAGGATGGATTGTTATATTAAAAAACCCAAGACAAAAATTCTCCCAGCTGATTCTAATGAACAGCCTGGATTAGGCACCACTGACTTGGGGGGATTCTTTATTGATAATTAATATAAGTACAGTTTCTTATAGTCCTTAGTTTCCGTGATTATTCTGGAAAATCATGGTGGGTAACTTATAGAGATGTTTTGAAGTTTTCAGATGGATGTAAATTCAAAGGTAAACCCAAGGTATATGGGTTTCTTACGTTTTCCACTGTTTTGTGATTATTAGTGTTTTTCACTCTTGTGAAATCAGGGGATTTAACTCTTCATCCATCATTGCAATCTACAGTTCAGAAGAGTGGTTCTCAACCCAGCTTTATTTTACCTTTTTTTTTCTTTGCTTTTTAGGGCCACTCCTGCAGCATATGGAAGTTCTCAGGCTAGGGGTCGAATCAGAGCTTCAGCTGCCGGCGTACACCACAGCCACAGCAACGCCAGATCCGAGCCGTGTCTGTGACCTACACCACAGCTCAACAGCAATGCCAGATCCTTAACCTGCTGATCAAGGCCAGGGATCGAACTCGCAACTTCATGGTTACTAGTCGGACTCATTTTCCACTCTACCACAGTGGGGACAATCCAAAGCTCTTTCTTACATCTCTTTACCAAACAAATTTTGGTTCTTTTCTTGAGTAAAGATTATGGAATATCCTGTCTTTTAGGCTGTGCTTGGAAATTTAAACATGAAGTGCAGCTTTAGCTGCTGGCATGCTTGTTGAAAATGGTTTTGCCTTCCTGCTGAGAGAGAGACAGAGTCAAGCCTGCTGACTTTTTGTGCCTTGTATGTCTGGGAATAAATGATGAAAAGAAACTTGTTAATTATAATTGGTGTAATGAAATCCAATTTAAAAAGAAGTATGTGAAACTTTTATAATTTAGGTTGTCAAAATTGCTTAAATATACAATAGTTTGGCTTTTTTTTTTTTTTTTTTTTAAGTGCCACATCCGCAGAATATGGAAGTTCCCAGGCTAGGGGAACAGAGCTGCTGGCCTGTGCCACAGCCACAGCAACGTGGGATCCGAGCTGCATTTGCTACCTACACTCACAGCTAATCCACTGAACAAAGCCAGGAATGGAGCCCATGTCTTCATGGATACTAGTCAGGTTCATTAACCACTGAGCCATGATGGGAACTCCCATTGGCTCTTTTTTTAAAAGTTGTTCACTTTGAAAAAATTCCAAGCCCTATAAGAACATACTGGATATACTATATACCCTTGTAAAAACTTTCACTTGGATTCACTAACTATTAGCTTTGTTGCAAATTTTTTCCCCAAATTTCCTCTATTTCTCTTAAGAACTGTTATTATGATTATTACTTTTGAAACTATAAAAGTCTTTTTGTTGCTAGGACAAGGCACTCGGTCATTGTGGATCATCACAGAGGAGTTCTGAAAACTCCCAGAAAACTTCTGATTCTAAACCATCTAACAAACGGACCAAAAGCGTCTATACCCCCTTAGAGTTACAATACTTAGAAATGAAACAGCAGCAGAAAGATGCAATTTTGTGTGTGGAATGTGGCTATAAATATAGATTCTTTGGGGAAGATGCAGAGGTAAGTTGTTTTCTCAGACACTGTTTCATGTTTTCTTGTTCAGCCTTAAATATTTTATTTTCTGACCTTATGAAAAAGCTGATATGATCAGTACCTTTAAAAATACTTTCATTTAGGTGTTCCCTTGTGTCACAGAGCATTAAGAATCCGGCATTGTCACTTCAGTGACTTGGGTCACTGCTGCGGCGTGGGTTAGATCCCTGGCCCAGGAACTTCCATATGCCACAGGCAGGGCCAAAAATAATAATTTCCTTTAAAGTAAAAGCTAAATATAAACAGAAGCAAACTTGATGGGTTAGGAGATGGAGGGTCTCTATTGAAATGTTAATGCTTATGCTCCATGGTGCTGCCCCGGTACTTTCATCCATGGAAAGGTTATTGGATGAATCCTTTAGTGAATGAACCGTGATTATGTGGGTATTCTTAGAGGACTCAAGCAAGATAAAAATTTTGAGATATGCATAAGTTCCTGTTTACCCTTAATTTTTGAATTTTCATAGCCAAGAACATAGTGAAATCTCAGTGGAAAAAGCACGTTAACTCTGCCAGCCACTATCAGGTGTTTGAAGTCTTACAGGTCTCTGTATATCAGTTGTCTTGCTATCTTAGTCTAAGATGGGTTTGTATTTAATCTAGGGTATTTGGTGTCAGCCTAAGTTAAGGTTAACAGTGAATCTGAGCATTTAAGGGCAAGCTTAGGGCAGGCGTTGCTGATGATGCTCTATTGGAATAATGATGATCCCTTGGTTTTAGGCCGGGTTGGGTCATACTCATCATTAAAGGGTGATGAGGTGGCACATCTGCCATCTCATGACTGGGAAATGAAGACCTGGCCAACTTTCTTCCAGTTTCCTGAACCCTATGGCAGGGAAGTCGTGTTTTCTAGTTCACCTGCCATTATGCTATCTTCCGTGTCATGAAATTAGACTTTGAAACAGCATCTGCATGTTTCCTGAGGACAGGAATGGCATGGTTGGCCTCCTATAGGTGAGGGGGTGAAAGGAGACCCTGTTCTCTGCCCTGCTCTAGGTTGAGTGCTAAAGCCTGCCTTGACTGCAGTAAAAACTGATGTTTTCTTGCCTTGCTGTGATGAACTAATACAGCTCAGATGTTGGTGTTTTGGGGTTGATTCCAGTTCCATGGCTTAGTGGGTAATATCTGAGCCATGGTGCTTTTTAGAAAAAAGCAGGGTGCCAGGTGGTGCTGCCTGATTCTGCATTTCTGTCACTCGGGTGTCATTAATTAGCTAACCAGACAACATTGGAGCAAGTCTGGTCTCAATCCCTCAAAGGTGCCCTCTGTCAGGTTCATGATTTATGTATACTCTGTAATATCTCCTAATTTTCAGTCCTTTACAAATGCCAAACAGCAAATTCTTCTTCCATTACGGTCTCATACGGCCTGTATTGTGCGGGGAAAGCTCAGCACTTTAAGGGTTTGATAGATCTAAGGACATAAAAGCAGGCCTGTCATATTTTTCTGAGTTATTTATAGATAAAGATGTTGGCCTTGAGGTTTGTCCATGGACAGTGTTAAAAAAGATTAAATCATAGGCTTTTACACAGGGAATATTGATGTGCCACACAGAGAAGTGCACAAATCCTAAATTTATACCTTGATGGATTTTTAACAAAATGAAACACCACCACATAGGGAACCTTGGAATACACCTTTATTGATATTTTCTTTCTCAATTTTTTAGATTGCAGCCCGGGAGCTCAATATCTATTGCCATTTAGATCACAACTTTATGACTGCAAGCATACCGACACACCGACTGTTTGTTCATGTGCGCCGCCTAGTGGCCAAGGGATATAAGGTCAGCTTTGGCGTCAACTTGTGGAAAAAAGGGATTGGAGTCTCTTCCCAAGAGGGAACCATTTCTAAGGTGGTGGGGCTGTGATTAGTTTTGAAATTTGGCATTTTAGAGAAATTAAAGTTCATAACGATTATTAACATTATATCTTCATGACATATTATTTTTCACATATTAGATGTTTAAGGTCAAACTTTTTTTTAACTCTTTGATAGAGTGTTTCTTAGTGATTTACCCAGACTTCTTGCATTGTGAATCAGTTTATACACAGATAGGTTATTTGTGTAAATAGTAAGGTTATATGTGGTACTTACTACTTAAACTCTACACAAATAGTATTTATTATAGTATTTGTTTATTATATATGTTTTAGAATTAACCTTTTAAAATGTTTTCTTAACAAATTTTCCATCAGATTTGATATGCAATATTTCTTACTTTTGTTGAAGGTGGGAGTTGTGAAACAAACTGAAACAGCTGCATTAAAAGCCATTGGGGACAACAAAAGTTCAGTCTTTTCCCGGAAATTGACTGCTCTTTATACAAAATCTACACTTATTGGAGAAGATATCCTTTTTGAATAGGAAATTTTTTTTTTTGGTCTTTTTTTTTTTTTCTTAGGGCTGCACCCACAGCGTATTGAAGTTCCCAGGCTAGGGTTGAATTGGAGCTTCAGTTGCCAGCCACAGCCACAACCATGGCAACTCAAAATCAGAGCCTGGTCTTCCACCTTCACTGCAGCTCGTGGGAATGCCCCATCCTTAACCCACTGAGCGAGGCCAGGGTTGAACCCACATCTCATGGATACTGCTTGGGTTCATTACTGCTGAGCCACAATGGGAACTCCAGAACTTTTTCCTTAAATATTACAAGGACTTTGTTTTAAGTAATGTTTTTTTAATCCTGTCTTTGGGTATCTTTTTGATGAGATAAGCAGTATGGTTACTTGGCCTTTGATTAGTACGCTACTAAAGAGAGAAAGGGTTGGTAATGGCTAGAGGGCAGCATTTTTCAAATGCCTTAGTAAAAGAAATTTATCATACTTTAAGAGCAAGAAAAAAAGAGTTAGATAAAAGGTGATAGCAGGTTAGCAACTGATGTCAAATTGCATCTTCCCTCGGTCTGTGTGGTCAGTGGTGAGGGACTTAGAGCTTATAGGCTCCTCTATATCTTAGTAAGACAAGACTGAACAATAGCTTTTTAACTTCGAAATGTGAAAAGAACACTACAGAGTCGATGTACAGTTAACTTCTTATAAAATATAATAGTATGCCATCTTTATTGTTAGCTTCAGAAAAACTGTATTACTTTTGAAAATGGATCATAAGCTTTCTTACTTTGTAAGAATCCTTCGCATGTACAATGATTGCCCCCCAATTTATGGTCATTCATAAATTCAGTGAGTTTTTTGAAGTAAAATGATTACAGTAGCAAAGTGATAAAATTCTGTCAATTAAAAGAATAACCCAACTAATTTTGTATAAAATGAAATAAGAAAGCATTTTGAAATGTTTACTATGGGGTCACGTCTTTTTATTTTTTATTTTTATTTTTGTCTTTTTAGGACTGTACCACAGCATATGGAGGTTCCCGGGCTAGGGGTCTCATCTGAGCTACAGCGGCCAGCCTATGCCACAGCCACAGCAACGCCAGATCTGAGCTGCATCTTCGACCTACACCACAGCTCACGGCAATGCCAGTTCCTTAACCCACCAAGTGAGGCCAGGGATCGAACCTACAATCTCATGGTTCCTAGTTGGATTCATTTACCCTGAGGAACTCCTGGGGTCACGTGTTTTAGAATTAAAGAATGTAGGGATAAGGTCTCATTGCTACTGTGTCTTACGGTCTATTGCAAATCTGCTTAAGAGTTTTGCTTAGCTTCTACCCAAATTCTGAAGACTATTTTGTTTCATTAATTCCCCGAATAAGAAACGGTTATCATTCAGAATGGACCCCACACCATTAATAGCTTTATGTTATTCTAAGCTGATCAGGCTGTAAAAACCTGGTAATTTTATCATTTCCTTTGCCTGAACTTTAGTCTCTATTTCAAAGCCTGTTTCTCTTTTGTTGCTGCTATAGTTCATATCTGCAGACACCCCGATCAGACGTTCCCAGACTTTCTCCAAAATCAGCCGTCATCCCTGCGAATTTATTAAATGGTCTCACTACACACACACACACACCCACCCACCCACCCACCACACACACATATGTATGTTTCTGTTTTCTTTTTTTGGTTTTCTTTGTCACATGTCTTTTGAAAATTCTCTTGTTATTTCTGGAAGCTGTTAGGCACTTTAAGGAAAGAAGGTAATTTACACTATTTTAGTGTGTTCCTGCTTTGACTTGTGGAATTTAACGTTATGGGATTGTGAAGGATTCAAGTGTCAAGATCATACAAGTAAAGAAGAGAGTTAATATTTGGGCTTCCACAGGATCTGAGGTATCTCCCAGGCCCTTTGGAAGTAAGAGGATAAGAGTTGTCTGTTATCATGAGTCTTCTTCTCTTCTCGGATCATGTGACTATGATCCGAGTAAATCAGAAGAATGAATGCTGTATGCAAGATTTTTGCACCAAGCAAAAATGCCCAGGCAAATGAACCATTATTTTTTTTTTTTCCCCAACCGGGATTTTTTTTTTTTCATCTTGAAACTTTTTTTTTTTTGTCTTTTTGCTATTTCTTGGGCCGCTCCCGCGGCATATGGAGGTTCCCAGGCTAGGGGTTGAATCGGAGCTGTAGTCACCGGTCTACGCCAGAGCCACAGCAACGTGGGATCTGATCCGCGTCTGCAACCTACACCACAGCTCACGGCAACACCGGATCGTTAACCCACTGAGCAAGGGTAGGGACCGAACCCGCAACCTCATGGTTCCTAGTCGGATTTGTTAACCACTACACCACGACGGGAACTCCATGAACCATTATTTTAAAGGAGAAGAGCTCATGGGGAGGTAGCCTTTGCTTTTCTTTAACACTTCCTACATGTGAATCCTTTAGTCAAGCTGGATGATGCTGTAAACGTTGATGAAATAATGACTGATACTTCTACCAGCTATCTTCTGTGTCTTTGTGAAAATAAGGAAAATGTTAAAGACAGAAAAAAGGGGAACATTTTCATTGGAATTGTGGTAAGTACTTTGTTGATGAAGAACAAATGATGTTCGTGATATCTTGTTTGTGTGTGTGTGTATGTGTGTGTGTGTGTTTTCTTTTTCGGCTACACATGAGGGATATGAAAGTTCCCCGGGCCAGACATCAAATCTGAGCCACAGCTGTGGTAACACCAAATCCTTAACCCACTGCACTATAGTGGGAACTACCTACTACCTGTTCATGGTATCTTTTTTTTTTTTTTTAATTTTAGTTTTTTTTGCTTTTTAGGGTCGCACCTGCAGCATATGGAGGTTCCCAGGCTAGGGATCTAATGGCAGGTACATCTGTGGGCCTACACCACAGCCACAACAATGCGGGATCTGAGCCCCGTCTGCAACCTACACCACAGCTCATGGCAACGCCAGATCCTCAACCCACTGAGCAGGGTCAGGGATTGAACCTGCAACCTCATGGTTCCTAGTCAGATTCGTTTCCACTGCACCACGACTGTGGTGTCTATAAATATGAGTAATCACATATGATTTATAATGAGGATATCTGTTGAGTTATGTCCTCAAATAATTGTACTAGAAAAATATTGTCCTCATAATTTTATATGTTAAAATACTAGCTCTAATTTTCTCATCCGGCTTCTTGGCACTCTGTACCATGGAGAGATGCAAATGGTTTCTGATCACGTGCTCTAGAAGTTTAGACCAAGTGCAGGTGTGCTTGTGGACAAGGTGCAGATAGAATAAAACTGAAGTTCAACACATGCCTGGATAACAAAGGGTTTTACAAATTTCCTTTGGGGATTTGAAGTTAAATAAGAGGGTTATGGAATTATTATATCTAGTTTTAGAGGAAGGGAGAGTGGAGGGAGAATGATAGCTGGCCAATACAAAACTCCATTTTCAATAAACATTTGGAATATTTATAACCAGCCTTCTAGGTAAGTACAGTTTATAAGCCATAGTTTTATTGATCATGCCTACTGGCAGTTTATGAGAAGATTTGCCCATTTACACTGACCTGGACTCTGCTCAAAATCTTAGACTTTTTAGGAGCCTTTGGAACTATTAGGCTCCTTTGTCGTCTTACGCAAAAGCAGGACTCCTTGCTTAAGTCATAACTAATGTTCTTTGTTTTTTCAAACTTTTGCAGTCAGCTACCATATCAACAAAAATTCTTAGAACCCAGATATTTCCAAAATATCTTTTATTGCCTCCTTCTGGCTGCATAACTTTGTGCTCACTTGACATTTACTTAACCCGTCAGCCTTTCTCTCAGGGAGTTAGCATCACTGTTGGATGTGGCCCTAAATGATTTATCCTTGAAAAGCACTTTTTATCTAGCTGCTGGCAATTGAACCCACCTACAAATAGTAAGGTTATTTGCTTTTAAGCTTTAACAGATGTAATGTGCTCTTTTCTATTTGCCTGAAACTCAGTCTGAGGAGCAGAGTTTATATAGTATACAGCTCCTACTTAGTGCTTGTAGAAACACCCTCTGGCCTCCTGCCAGAGTTAGCATAGAAACTGGCATGTGAAAAAAAGAGAAATGATAGTTTGTATCTCAGGCATTTTCTCTTTTCTTTTCTTTTCTTTTCTTTCCTTCCTTCTTTTTTTTTTTTTTTTTTTTTTGCCACACTTGCAACATGCGGAAGTTCCCAGGCCAGGGATCAAACTTCTTACCACAGCAGTGACAACTACCAGATTCTTTTTTTTTTGTCTTTTGTCTTTTTAGGGCCGCACCTGCAGCATATAGAGGTTCCCAGGCTAGGGCTCAAATCGGATCTACAGCTGCCAGCCTACGCCATAGCCACAGCAACACAGGATCCGAGCTGGGTCTGCAACCTACACCACAGCTCACGGCAATGCTGGATCCTTAACCCGCTGAGTGAGGGATTGAACTTGAGTCCTCAAGTTTCCTAGTGGGATTCGTTTCTGTTGAGCCATGATGGGAGCTCCAACAGCTACCAGATTCTTACCTGTTAAGCCACCAGAGAACTCCAGTTTTCTTGGCACATTTTTGTTACCTCAGCAACCACTTTTGATCTGATGACACCAGACCTGCACCTCTCTCCTGACCTCCAGGCTCTGGCTTCGGACTGTTTATTGGACCAGACAGTCAAATTCACTGTAGCTAAAATGGATCTCATCATCCTTTACCTTGTTCTTGCTGGATTTTTCTCTGCTGTGATGAGTGTCACACACGCCCCAGTCACTACCTAGGAGCCATCATTTGGATACTGGTAGTTAATCTGAAATCAGTGGCTTTCCTGCTGTCATGCCACTGCCATCAGGCTGGGCAGACACACCTTTATGTAGGCTGGCTTTGGGTTTCTCAGTGTCACGTACGACAGAGTAGTAGTGTTGCAGGTATTACAATATAGACTGTTTCTTTGATTTAAAAAAGCAAAGGGGAATTTGGCGATAAATTCATTACTGGAACTTTTGTAAACAGCTTTTGTAAAAGTTTGGTTTGTAGATTAGGAGATAAACTTACATGAGTACACTACTGTTCTTATAGTCCAACTATCTGGCTCTTAGAGCAGGCCTTTGAGCTAGAATTAAGGAACTACCTTAAGCCAGAAATGAGTGATTTTTTTAATTTAAAAATTTTAAAAATATTTATTTATTTATTTATTTTTTGTCTTTTTTTTGCCTTTTTCTAGGGCCGCTCCTGAGGCATATGGGGGTTCCCAGGCTAGGGGTCTAATTGGACCTATAGCCACTGGCCTACACCAGAGCCGTAGTAACACGGGATCTGAGCCGTGTCTGTGACCTACACCACAGCTCATAGCAACGCTGGATCCTTAACCCACTGAGCAAGGCCAGGGATCAAACCCACAACCTCATGATTCCTAATCAGATTTGTTAACCACTGAGCCACGACGAGAACTCTGAGAAGTGAGTAATTTTTTAAAAAATTATAACATCATCAAGAAAAAAATGCGTAGAACAGAAACTCAGAGTGTAATGTGAGACAACCACCCAGGTTAGGAAATTGAATGCTGCTCACAGAAGGGCCCCTTCCCTCCAGAGGTTACCAAAGTCCAGACTTTAAGGTAATAATTTCCTTGCTTTTAGTTTCCGTCCTATACCTTAAACTGTATATAAATATAAACATGGTGTATGTATCCTTTGGGGTTTTGCTTTTCTTTTCCATTTTGTACATGAGACTTACTTATTTACATGTGTTACTGTGGTAGTACTTTTATTGTCATTGCTACATTGTGTTTCACTTTGCAACCCACTGTTCATATTTATTCTTTTTTTTGTCTTTTTGTCCTTTTAGGACCGCACCCTCGGCATATGGAGGTTCCCAGGCTAGGGGTCAAATCAGAGCTACAGCTGTCAGGCCTATACCACAGCCACAGCAATGCCAGGTCTGAGCCGTGTTTGCGACCTACACCGCACGCTGCTCACAGCAACACTGGATCCTTAACCCACGGAGCAAGGCCAGGGATCAAACCCACGTCCTTGTGTATACTAGTTGGGTTTGTTAACCACCGAGCCAGGACGGAAGCTCCATATTCATTCTTTTACTAAGGGACGTGTGGGTTCTTTCCAGTTTTTGGTTGTACAATGGATGCTGCTATCAGCCTTTTTGTATATGCCTTCTAGTAAAACTATATTTGAGTTTCTCAGGAGTCTATACCTAGAGGAGGAACTGCTGAGTTTTGGGATACTGATGTTTTTCAACTTTGCTGTTTTCTGAAGAGGCTGCACATGTAGGGACTGGTTATTTTTTCCTCCTGTTAGCTAACATATTCTGTAACTAGCCCCATTCCTTAACTGTCGGTAGTGGATAAGAATGTGGGCCTTGGAATCAGACCACATACATCTTGCCTCCATCTATTTATGGCCCCTCAACCTTGACTAACTTTTTCCTGCTCTTCCCAACTATGATTTTTTTCCAGGTTATCTTTGCTGTTATTGGCTTGGGGTGGTGGAGGTGGCTTTTAATTATCATAATTATTTCCCTGGATAGACTTTCTACCCTGGGGTTTATTCAGAGTTTGTTATATTTGATTTTTTTTGTTAAAATTATACTTTTTATTTATTGATTTTATAGACTGAAATAGTAACTTACTGCTCTGGTGGCAGATTTTTAGAAATATATCACCGGTTACCCTTGGTAATGACAACGACTGTTCGTATAGTACTTTATACTTTACGAAGTGTCCATGTGTTGTCTGATCTGATTTTTACAATAACCTATGAGGGAACTAGGCTGGTTTATTCTTTTTTTTTTTTTTTTTGACTTTTTAGGGCCTTACCTGCGACATATGGAGGTCCCCATCATGTCCTTAACCCACTAAGCAAGGCTAGGGATCGAACCCACAACCTCATGGCTCCTAGTCAGATTTGTTTCAGATGCACCATGACGGAAACTCCCTAGGCTGGTGTATTCTTACAGAGGAGGAACCTGAAGCCCAGGAGGGGTTGGTGACTTGTCACAGTCACTCCATTGGGTGTATGAAATCCAGGACTTGCTTGGACCTGGGATGTCTCTCTAAAATCCCATCTAGCATAGTTTAGATTTTGGCGAGTCTGACTTCTTATGTAAGAGTTTTGGAAAGTAGGTTTTCACACACTTGAGAAATGTTAGTACATGCTTGTGAGTGTCATCTTTACTATCTTCATGTTTGTTTATTCTCTCATAGTTATAATGGTGCAAACAATATATTTTCTATGCCATTATATTTTTGGTTTTAGGGAGTGCAGCCCGCCACAGGTGAGGTTGTATTCGACAGTTTCCAGGACTCTGCCTCCCGATCAGAGCTAGAAACTCGGATACTGTGCCTGCAGCCAGTGGAGCTGCTGCTTCCATCAGACCTGTCAGAGCCAACAGAGATGCTCATCCACAGAGCCACAGCTGTTAGGTAAGTTGGCACATTGCTGCAAAATAATGTTGATTTTGGAACTTAGATCAGATTACCAAACTGTTGCTTATCTAAGTCGTTAAAATAGTTTTTATTTATAAAAATGTTTCAACAGTAGTAGTGGAAATTCCAATAAAGAAAAACAGTTACCTGTGATGTCACCTGAATGTAAGCTTCCTTTTTTTTTTTTTTTCCTTTTTTCCTGTATTATGTAGCACCTTGATGTGAGTTCTCAGTTTCCAGGCCAGGGATTGACCTGGGCCACAGCAGTGAAAGTGCCAAGTCCTAACCCCTAGGCCCCCACGAACCCCCATGTCACTTTAATTTGGTAATTTATGACTTTAGACTCCATCCATGGCATATGAACATTCCCAGGCCAGGTATTGAATCCTAGCTGCAGTGACAGCCTGTACCCATAGATCCTTTTAACTCACTGTACCAGGCTGGGGATCAAACCCACGCCTCTGCAGCAACCCAAGCCACTGCAGTCAGATTCTTAACCCACCGTACTGCAGTGGGAACTCAAGAAGTTGATTTTTTTTAAAAGGGGTTTATGATATTTAATGATATCATTTGATAATTAAAGGGTTTATGATATTATTTGGTAATTAAGCTTCAGTTTGGGGAGATCATTTCTTAGAAAGTTTATATAATTTCAGAACATAAAATTATAGAACATTTTAACTGTGCTGCAGGTTTCCATTTGTGGTTGAGTCCAGTAGGTACATTTACTAGATCTAAGGTCACTCCTTTTTTTTTTTTTTGCCTTTTCTAGGGCTGCTTCCCGTGGCATATGGAAGTTCCCAGGCTAGGGGTCTAAGTGGAGCTGTAGCCACCAGCCTACGCCAGAGCCACAGCAACTTGGGATCTGAGCCACACCTGCAACCTACACCACAGCTCACTGCAACACCGGTTCCTTAACCCACTGAGCGAGGCCAAGGATCGAACTCGAAACCTCTTGTTTCCTAGTTGGATTCGTTAACCACTGCGCCACGACGGGAACTCCGGTGACTCTTTTTTTTTTTTTTTTGTGAGGCACAGAGCATATGGAGGAGGAAGATGTGGTTGTGATATGTGTCTGGCAGAGTTGATCATCCAACAGGAAGAGGCAGATTTGTATAGACATAATTAGAGTCACAAAGCATGATGTGTTATGTGACAGATGTGAAGGCGCCTGAGTGCCTCCTGTTAAGCGAGGAGCTTGATGAGAGAAAAGAATGGAAAGGTGGGCTTGTGTTTGAGTGAAGAGGACTTGATATACTGAGGAATTTGGACGTTAGGCAGGAGAGCCCGTGAAGATTTCCATTTAGTAGGCTGACAAATCCATTGGAAAGTCAAACTAATTGATTCAGTGAAGTTCCATGTATTTCTTTGTTCTTAGAGTTGAATGTTCCTTTTTCATTTGAATTAGAATTCCTTCAGAGTAGCTCTTCTGTTTTTTGGTTTGTGGCACTAAGACATTCATTTAGGAAAGGTTAAGAATTACCGGGAAAAAAAAAAAAAAAAGACAACCCCTAAACCCGTAAAAATAATTATAGGCTGTAACCTAGAGATAACTACTGTTGAACATTTTGGTGTGTTATTTCTGTGTGTGTATGTTGCCTTTTTTGTTTGTAAACTTGGATTCATGTTGCAAAATCAGTTCTGTACCCTGTTTTTGTTTTTTTTTTTTTTTAACTTAAAACACCTCATGTGTTTTTTAACTTTATTATGGAGAATTTCAAACATATATGAAATGATACCAAATAGTGTAGCGAACCCCATGAATCCATCAACCAGCTTCAGCATTTCTCAACCAGCCAGTCTCATTTCATCTATAACGCTCCCTGGATTATTTATTTGGAGCAGATCTCAGAAAGCATTTTATCTGCTAATATTTCCATGGTATTCATGAAAACAGAATGACTACATAACATTCAGTCATGTAAATGGATCATAATTTATCCATTCCTCTTTCATTACATTGTATTCATTTTTTCAGTATTACAGATATTGCTGTGATGAATAGCCATGCATAGAAGTTATTGTGTGCATTTCTGATTATTTCCTCAGGTAATTGGTCAGAGGATATAAACATTTATAAAGCTCTTGATTGCTTGCTAGAATTGGTACTGTTTTCTACTTCTGCTCCTGGAGTATAGGAGGGTTGTTGAAACCCTTGGGAACACGGGAAGTGATCACTGAAATAATCTCTGCCAGTTGGATAGGTGAAAAATTCTGTATGAATACTCCTTATTTTGTTCTGAATCCTTTCCTGATGGTATGTTCAAACTTGAATAATTGAAAGTCACACAAGTAGACTGATAAGGGGTGCTGCTCTCAGAGAGCTAAAAAAAGTTAACAAAATCTAAAGATTTTAAAGGTGGCCTCCAAAACTGTATTTCCCACGTTATTGATTTTGTTCATTTTTCTTTTCAGCTAAATGTACATTTGATTAATTTAGATGTAGTTGAGACTAAAGTTGATCAGGGGGCTTATCCGGGCTATAGCTGCTGGCCTGCACCACAGCCACAGCAATGCCAGATCCGAGCCACGTCTGCAGCCTACACCACAGCTCACAGCATCACCGGATTCTTAACCCATTGAGCGAGGCCAGGGAGCAAACCTGCATACTCATGGGTGCTAGTCAGATTCATTTCCACTGAGCCATGACAAGAAAACATTTTTTGATTATATCGTAATTCAGTATTTCTCTGTGTTTTTAGTCTACTGCTTGGACCAATTAAGTCCTTCAGGCTTATGGTATCATTCCATAGTTTTTATTTAGTTTTTCTTTTTTCTTTTTGTCTTTTTAGGGCCGCACCTGCAGCATATGGAAGTTCCCAGGCTAGGGGTTGTGGCCTCTGAGCCTCGTCTGTGGTCTACACCACAGCTCATGGCAATGCTGGATCCTTGACCCACTGAGTGAGGCCAGGGATTAAACCTGAGTCCTCATAGATACTAGTTGGTTTTGTTACCACTGGGCCATGATGGGAACTCCCTCCATTATTTTTATACTTAGAAAGATCTCTCCTCATTGTGAAAATACTTAATAAGTATTTGTTTTATTTTACTTGATTTATTATTTTTAAAGATTTCACATTCAACTTTTATTTATGTATTTTTTGTCTTCTTTTCGTGTTTTTTTTTTGTTTTTTGTCTTTTTCTAGGGCTGCACCTGCAGCATATGGAGGTTCCCAGTCTAGGGATCTAACCAGAGCTATAGCTGCTGGCCTATGCTGCAGCCACAGCAACTCAGGAAACCGCGTCTGTGACCTACACCACAGCTCATCGCAAGGCCATATCCTTAACCCACTGAGCAAGGCCAGGGATCGAACCCTCAACCTCATGGTTCCTAGTCAGATTCATTTCCGCTGCGCCAAGACGGCAACTTCCACATTATTTTGCTTTACTGTGTGAACTGTGGTCCTACCTTAATTTCCCCCTAAATGCTACTGGGTCCATTTCAACATCCATAAAATTTAGCCTTTATCAACCCGGGGTATAATTCTCAGCTTTGTTTAAGAAAAAGAAACAAAAGTTTACAATAGGGATAGGGAATGCTTTTAATTAGGGTATGAAAAACATAGCTTGCCAAAAGTCTGTTCCATATTTACTACCAGTAAATAACATAGTATTGCATTTTCAAAGAGAAAAGTTTTTTTGTTGTATTTTTGGTGGTATCTTCTTTGTTTTCAGTAGTGATGAGTGTCTTGCGTCTTAGATTTAGAATAACTTCTTTTTAATTCCACTGTAAACCTGAAGGTAAAACCAGCAGTTTTTGCTTTTTAGTAGTTGATATTTTGTTAATACAAAAGAAATAATAAAGCTTTATGAGAAAATGCAGAATGTGGAATTATAGAATATTCATGTTAAGTATGTATTAGGGGTTTTTGGTATTTTTAATTTTGACCACAAGAGGTCTCCAAAGGATTTTATATTCTGTGGATTACACTTAAAGGCTTCCAGAACTTCATCTTTATTTTTATATGTCTAGGTACAAATTTGATTACTTTGTATCATATGGTAATTTAGAACAAATAACTATTAGTCAAAGATAGTGCTAAGGTAAGTTTATTTCTAAATAATGATAAACTTACAGATTTTTCTTAGATTAACGATTATAGATAATGTATATACAATTTTATAGATCATTTATGTAAAATGTATTTATAAGATTTCAGTTTGGGAGTTCCCCTGTGGCTCAGTGGGTTAAAGATCCCATGTTGTCACTACTGTAGCTCTGTTACTGCAGTGGCATGGGTACAATCCCTGGCCTGGGAAATTCCTCATGCCTTGGGTGCAGCCAAAAAAATTTTTTTTTCTGTTTGGCTCATAGGAAATTAGTCTTTCTGTCTTGTTATCTTTTCAATAGATTATAAACAAAGTGAAAGCAATGACTTTATGCACTGTATTAACTGCAGTTAAGATCACTTTAGTTTGGAGATATTATGTGCTTGTAACAGAAGAAACCTATAGATAGCAATAAGCAAATACTGGGTAATATTTTCTAGTTCTCAAAGAAACTGATATTTAAAAAAATTTACTGAAGTATATTTGATTTACAATGTGCTGATTTCAGCTGTATGGCAAAGTGATTCATTTATATGTATATATAGTCTTTTCCATTATGGTTTAGCACAGGATATTGAATATAGTTCAATGTGCTATACAATATGACCTTATTGTTTATCCTGTATATACTAGTTTGCATCTGTTTATCCCAAACTCTCAATCCTTCCCTTCCTCATCCCTCTCCTCCTCCCCGGAACTACAAGTCTGTTCTCTGTTTGTGAATCTGTTTTATAGATAGGTTTGTTTGTATCATATTTTATATTCCATATATAAGTGATATCATATGGTATTTGTCTTTGACTCAATTGACTTAGTATGATAATCTCTAGGTTAATCCATGTTACTGCAAATGGCATCAGTTCATTCTTTTTTAAGGCTGAGTAATATTCCATTGTATATATGTACCACATCTTCTTTATCCATTCATCTGTTGATAGACATTTAGGAATAGCCATTGTCTTGGCTGTTATAAATACTGCTGCTATGAACATAGAGGTGCATGTATCTTTTCAAATTATAGTTTTGTCTGGGTAAGGAGTGGGATTGTTAGATCATATGGCAATTCTATTTTTATTTTTTGAGGAACCTCCATTCTGTTTTCTATAGTGGCTGTGTCAATTTACATTCCCACCAACAGTGTAAGGGGGTTCCCTTTTCTCCACATCTTTTTCAGCATTTATTATCTGTAGACTTTTTAGTGATGGCCATTCTGACCGGGTGAAGTGATACCTTGCTGTAGTTTTGATTTGCATTTCTCTAATAATTAGCGATGATGAGTGTCTTTTCATGTGCCTGTTGGCCATCTGTGTGTCTTCTTTGGAGAAATGTCTATTTAGGTTCTCCACCCACTTTTCCTTTGGGTTGTTTGTTTTTTTGTTATTGAATTATATGTGCTATTTGCATATTTTGGAAATTAAGCCCTTGTCGGTCACATTATTTGCAAATACTTTATCCTGTTCTGTAGGTTGTCTCAAAAAAAACCCATTTTTGAGGCAAGTCCGATGAACAGAGCACATCATGGTCAGTTTTGAGTACAGAGGAGAGCTTCCAGGGCCCTCACATAGACAAGGAAGGCCTTAAAGATGAGGTTGGCTGGGATGGGGACATTTGCAGGAAGGGGGCTTTGATTTGGTAGTGGGGAGGAAGGAGGGTATGTTGTGTTTGTGTGGAAATAACAGGAGCTTTGAGGCACACAGGCTGGAAATATTAGAGGAAGTGTGAAAACGGGGAGACTTCTGACTGAAGGAGAACTTTCATGTTGAGAATCAGGGGAGGAAAGGGTGAAGGAAAGGGTTTTGCTCCCAGCAAAGGGGTGTGGACTTATGATGGAAGGCCATAGGATTTCTTTTTTTCTTTCTTTCTTTTTTTGGTCTTTTTAGGGCTGTACCCGCTGCATATAGAAGTTCCCAGGCTATGGGTCGAATCTGAGCTGCAGCTGCCAGCCTACACCATAGCCATAGCAGTGCCAGATCCAAGATGCATCTTTGACCTACACCACAGCTCACTGCAATGCCAGATCCTTAACCCACTGAGTGAGTGAGGCTAGGGATCAAACCTGCATCCTCATGGATAATAGTCGGGTTTGTTTCTCCTGAACCGCAGTGGGAACTCTCGGCAGTAGGGTTTCTGGGCAAAGGAATGGCATGATAGAAAAGAAGAGGCCTAGGTGGGAGAGTAGATTTTAAAGGAAAATAAATGGTTCCCATAAAGGAAAAAAGGTGTACAGGGAAAAGAATAAAGCCGAAGAGTTTGGAGAATGTCAATAGTTGGGAGTAGGAGGAAGAAGAATAGAAGGAAACAGAAAGGGAGAGGATAAGAGCCAGCCAGAGAACCAGGACAAGGTAGGGGTATGTAGTTGTAGTTTATCTGTTGCAAATGATATATGGTCAGTGGTATGCGTTAATTTCTTGCAATATTGACTCTGTTAAAAATTTCCGAAGGTTGTAGGACAGCTCAAAGCTAACCCTGACCAGTTGATACCATCTCAGTCTAATGAGAGAGGAAGTCTTTTTTTTTTTAAAGGGTCGCACCTGCAACATATGGAGGTCGAATCGGAGCTGTAGCTGCCGACCTACACCACAGCCACAGCAACACCAGATCCAAGCCGAGTCTGCTACCTACACCACAGCTCATGGCAACGCCGACTCCTTAACCCACTGAGCGAGGTCAGGGATCGAACCTGCACTCTCATGGATTTGTTTCCTCTGAGCCATGACCAGAACTCCGAGAGAGGAAGTCTTGGGTTCACCTCCTTGGCCTTTCCTAGCATGAGTGGGGTTGGACCACCTTTTCTCTGGGGCGTTTGTCTAGAGTAGAGTGATGATTGTCTAAGAGTTTTCCATCTTGCTTGGCTGCACCTTTTCTTGGTGTTTCTCAGGGAGAGCAGACTTGTTGGGGCTTTTTTATTGGCTCCTCTCGGCCTGTCCTGATTGTCAGCTTCTTCAGAAAGACATAAATCAGGTGTGGAGTCTCAGGTTCATAGAGGATAGCCCTGGAGCTGGGACTGGTAGGAGGTGGGTTAGGCAGAGTGCTGGTTAACACAGGTAGATCCGAGTTACACTTACCTGATAGAATTCTAAGGTGTTCACAAACAGTTTTTTTTTTTTTTTACTTTCACTGTTAAGATTTATTGAAGATTTATTAACAATATATAATTAGTGAACCAAACCTGTGATTTCATAACTTTTTACAGCATAGAAAGATTCTTGGGAGTTTGCATTGTGACTCAGTAGAAGCGAATCCAACTAGCATCCATGAGAATGTGGCTTCCATCCCTGGCCTTTCTCAGTGGGTTAAAGATCCAGTGTTCCCGTGAGCTGTGGTGCAATTCGTAGATGCAGCTCGGATCCTGCATTGCTGTGGTGTAGGCCGGCTGCTGTAGCTCTGATTCGACCTCTAGCCTGGGAACTTCCATATGCTGCAGGTGCGGCCCTAAAAAGCAAAAAAAGCAAAGAAAAAGATTCTTACGTTGGTATTTGAGTTTTAAAGAATGTGAGTTGATTTACCAAAAGCTGTTGAGTTGTAGAGGATGCACTTGCTGGTGTAGGAGCATCCTTGGAGTGGAAGGGGAATGATTGAAGTGGGGAAAACATTCCAGGGCACATGGGAGAGGCATATATGTCATATTTATCTGCTTCTCATCATTTAAATTCTGTTTGTGTTTGAGCTAAATCTAGTATAAATGGGACCATCGCTTGAATGAGAAGGAGAAAAAAACCCTCCAATCCAGACTTTAAGTGAAATGCAGGTGATATATTTGAGGCCCAGAAAGGGTGTTTAAGCTCCCTGAGGTTGGGCTCCTCTCCATTCTTAATAGTAGCTGATCTTTCTCATTGAGGGATTATATTATGCCTTCGAGTTTATCAGTTTAGACAGCTAGCAGTAAATTCTGATTGATTATCCTTTTCTTCTCCCTGAAAAACACCTGTATTGATAGATGTTTCCAGTAGATTCTTACCTTATCAATACCTCCTCTGTGTTGCATATTATTATACATTCCTTCCTTCATAAAAACATTTGTTGGGTGCTTGCTGTGTACCAAGTTTATTATTAGATGGTGAAGATACAAAAACAAATAAGGTCCCTGCCTTCCAGACTCTTAACAGTCTACAGGGGTGGTAATCCTGGAAAGATACTAATATCACGAAAGTGCCAGTTGTTACAGTCTTAGAGGGCCACCAGTGGCATAAGAACACGAGGCTTTGCCTCGTGTTAGGCAAGGCTTTTCAGAAGAGTTTGCCCGAATTGAGACTTGAGCTCGACAGCCAAGCTGCTGGGGGTGTGAGAGCGCGTGGGTTTCTCAGGGAGCTGAAACTAGTTTGGTTGATAAAATATAAAGTTGACTCCTTTGTCATTCTGTTTCATTATGTTTATGATATATTAATTCACTTTACTATTTAGAAAATTCAGAATTAGGAAATTGATTGTCATAGTAGAGATGGTAGTGGATTATGTAGTAGAAATAAATCTCATATACAGTAGGAAGATGTCCCAAGGAAAATATTTAAAGAGGAAGTCTTCTTGGTAATAAAAATATGTTTTATATTGATTTCCTTTAAATTAAATTAAATTAAATTTTTTTGTCTTTTTGCCATTTCTTGGGCCGCTCCCTTGGCATATGGAGGTTCCCAGGCTAGGGGTCACCAGAGCCACAGCAACGCGGGATCCGAACTGCATCTGCAACCTACACCACAGCTCACAGCAACGCCGGATCCTTAACCCATTCAGAAAGGCCAGGGATCGAACCTGCAACCTCATGGTTCCTAGTTGGATTTGTTAACCACTGCGCCACATTGGGAACACCCTTGATTTCCTTTTAAAAATTATATTAATTCCTTTTCTGATAGAAATGCCATTGTATTTTCAGTAGTTTTCTTGGGACTGATATTTTTACATAACTAGCTAGCACTTCTTTTTTTTTTGTTTTTTTTTTAGGTCCTCACCCACAGCATATGAAAGTTCCCAGGCTAGGGGTCCAGTCGGAGCTACAGCTGGCAGCCTACGCCACAGCCACAGCAACGCCAAATCCGAGCCACATCTGTGACCTACATCGCAGCTCACAGCAATGCTGGATCCTTAACCCACTGAGCAAGGCCAGGGACTGAACCTGTGTCCTCATGGATACTAGTCAGGTTTGTTCACACTGAGCCACAGCGGGAACTCCTGTGCATTTTCCTTGAGTATAACTCCTCAGGAATATCTCTACTTGAACAGAATAACATGGTGTACATGTTATATGTTTATTGATCGTAGTCAGTAGGAAAAAACAGCATTTGAAGAGTCTGGAGGAATGATCTTACTGATTACTACAGAGAACTTCCAAGGTAGGGCCAGACCATTTGAACAGAAAGTTGGGTAGCAATTGTGCGAGATTGTACAGAATTATTGTACTGCTTCTACTTGACTTTTATAAATCATCTGTTCTTTTGGGGTTGAAGACTTAACTTTACAGTCTCCCAAATTAACTAAAACATTTTATTCTGAAGTTGCATGATCACCAGGGTAGTTAGTGGTAAAGCCCACTGGATCCCCAGGCCTATTTGATGTTGGTAAGTCCACCTCCTGCCATTAGGATATAACCTAATAGCTGTGTAAAGTAGAAGAATCTCCTTAATTGAATTCATGGTACAGGTAGCCACATGTCCTTAAGATCTCTCCAGTTATTTTTCTTCCCTTTTCCCCTTCAGAGTTCAAAGAGAGAGATGCCTTGCACTTGGTTACCTTCTTGCAAAGCTGCCTTTCACGATCAACCTTAAATCAAAAACTTGGTTCTGGGAGTTCCCTTGGTGGCTCTGTGGTTAGTGAACCCGACTAGCATACAGGAGGACGTGGGTTAGATCCCTGGCCTCCCTCTGTGGGTTAACGATCCAGTGTTGCTGTGAGCTGTGGTGTAGGTCACAGACACGGTTCCGATTTGACCCCTAGCCTGGGAGCCTCCATATGCTGTGGATGTGGCCCCAAAAGAGGAAAAAAAAAAAAAAAAGAAACTTGGTTCAGAGCCCCCTCAGCCTTGCTTATGTCTGAGCCTTTGTGGACATAGACTTACCCATTAATCTCTTCAGTGACTGCTTTCTGTCAAACCTTTCTGCTGAAGGGAGATTTCTGACTAATTTCCATTATATGTGTTGATTACTCTGGGATTGTTCCCTTATCTCTTATTTTCAGGCCAGGAAGTTCTTTTCAACCACTAACCCGAGTCCTCTTCCCTAGAGCAGTAGAAGTCTGTGTAGTCCTGGTTTGCTTTTTCCCTCTGCCATTTTCTTCCCTATCCCCCTCTTCCTTCTCCTCCCTTACCCCTCCTCCCTTTGCTTTCTTTGAGAAAGTACTGTCTAGGAGTTCCCACTGTGGTTCAACAGGTTAAGGACAACTCTCTGTGAGGATGCCGATTTGATCCCTGGCCTCGCTCAGTGGGTTAACAATCTGGTGTTGCCACAAGCTGTGGCAGAAGTCGCAGATGCAACTTGGATCCATTGTTGCTGTGGCTGTGGCGTAGGCCTCAACTGCAACCCTGATTGGATCCCTAGCCCAGGAATTTCCATATGCCACAGGTGCAGCCATAAAAAGGAAAAAAAGAAAAAAGAAAAAAATAAAACGCCTGTCCAATATTTGCTTTAGTACATAGTTTGATTTAACATACTTGATGCTGAGGTTCAAGGCATTTCTCCAGGCTTCCTTGGGCGCTCCCCCACACAGCAGTAGTTCAGAAAACTCACACATTCCTCAGGCTCTTTCCCTCAGGACCATCTTGAAGGCGTTCCCTTATTTTTTCATTCAGCTCTAACCAGCTTTTCCTTGGCAAGCTGAGCAGGGCTCTCCATCTTATGGGAGTGGACATCCCTGGACATACCAGACAGGACTGTGTACTGGATTGCCCCTAGTCCTACCAGGAAAGCTGGTGGAGAGAAGAATGCATGATGAGTGGATCTGTGTGTCTTCCCTAATGGCCAGGTTGGTCCATGAGCACACTACAGGGTTGGTCCTTACCAGTGGGGCTATTGAGATCAGGGGAGTGCTGACTATCATGTTTTGGGGTTTGTTTTTTCTTGTGGGTTTTTTTTGTTTTTGTTTTTTGCTTTTTAGAGCTGCACTCACGGCATATAAGTTACCAGGCCAGGGGTTGAATTGGAGCTACAGCTGCCAACTTTTGCCACAGCCACAGCAACACAGGATCTGAGCCATGTCTGTGACCTACACCACAGCTCATGGCAATGCCAGATCTTTAACCCACTGAGGGAGGCCAGGGATAGAACCCGAATTCTCATGGATTCTAGTCGGGTTCATTAACCGCTGAGCCACGAAGGGAGCTCCTCTCGTGACATTTTGAAGATGGTTTGTGTGCAGCCAGGAAGGCCTGCACCTTTAAGGCAGTGCTTCTTGAACTGAGGTCAGAAGTCACTAGTGGATTATGAAAACAATTTAATGGGTTGCCATGACCACTTTAAAAAATGAAATAGGACAGAGTAAGGTCAAAGATAGATGAGTGCATTGTATGTAATAAGCTAAGTATTGTGTACTGAAACTTTGTTTTTTCATTTGCTGTACATCCTAATTATGTCTCTAACCCCAGACATAATTTAACCCAAGAAAAAGTTGTTTCAGAGAGGGACAAATTGGCTTCTGGTCATTCTTGTTCACAATAAATTGAATAATGTATACAAAACACATTAGGTAAATATAATGTTTCCCTTTCTATTCAGCTTCAGATTTATTGTACAGTTACCATGGATCTTCTTGAGACTAGAAGATCCATGACCTTGGCCCGTTAAAGGCTACCAGTCTCTTTGGAAAGCCAGCACATACACAGATCCCTCCAGTACAAAGCAGATTATACTCGGAGAGTACATGAGAGAGAAAAGATAATTCTTTACAAAGCAGCACTGCTCAATAGAAATGTAATGTGAGTCACGTATATAATTTTAAATTTTTTGGTAGCCACATGAAGCCTAAAAAGAAACAGGTGGAATTAATTTTTTTTTTCCTGTCTTTCTGTCTTTTTGTCTTTTCTAGGGCCGCACCCACTGCATATGGAGGTTCCCAGGCTAGGGGTCTAATTGGAGCTGTTACCACTGGCCTACACGAGAGCCACAGCAGTGTGGGATCTGAGCCGTGTCTGCAACCTACACCACAGCTCCCGGCAACGCCAGATCCTCAACTCACTGAGCAAGGCCAAGGATCGAACCCACAACCTCATGGTTCCTAGTCGGATTCGTTAACTGGGATCTGAGCCGTGTCTGCAACCTACACCACAGCTCCCGGCAACGCCAGATCCTCAACTCACTGAGCAAGGCCAAGGATCGAACCCACAACCTCATGGTTCCTAGTCGGATTCGTTAACCACCGAGCCACGACGGGAACTCCAAAATTAATTTTAATAATTCATTTTACTCAGTTCATTATAGACATTCTTTTTTATATATTAAATCTTTATGTTCCTTTTTACAAAGTTTTGGAAATCCGGTGTGTATTTGACACTCACAGCACATCTCAGTTCAGACCAACCACATTTCAAGTGCTCAGTAGCTGCCTCTGATGAGTAGTTCCTGTATTAGACAAATGCAGTTCTGTACAATGTAGGGAAGCTTCATGCAAGAGAGGGCCCAGAAGGATAGGCAACACTTACCCAGACAGGTGTTGGGAAAATACATCCCACAATGAGAGAAAAGTTTAAAGACGAAATAAGAGTTTGTAAAAAGTAGTTGAAGCTCTTACTACATACCAGGTGTGGTCTATGATGTTACTCACACTAACTCATGTGGTCTTCACAACCCTTTGGGGTAGTGACTAGTATTATATAGCAACTACTATATAATTTATAAATGATAAATGTTCATAAATAAGGAAGCAGGTACAGGCGGTCTGATAGCATGTGTGCATATATGCATATATTGGTCTGTCTCCAAAGATACGGTGTCCCAGAACTGGGACCTAGGACCTGGGACTATGTGAGGTTAAATGACAAGGAGTTAATTAAGGTTGCTACTCAGCTGACTTTAACATGGGGAGAGTACCTGGATTATCCAGGTGAGCCCAGTTAATCGACGCATCCTTTAAATGTGGACGAAGGAGGCAGAGAGGAGTTAGAAGAGTCAAGAGTAATGCGATGTGAGTGAGTGACCCCACTCATACTGACTTGGAAGATGAAGAGGCCGAGAGCCAAGAAGTGTAGACTGCCTCTGGAAACTCAAAAAGGGCAAGGAACCAGATTCTCTCCTAGAGCCTCCAGAGACACCTCGATTTCAGCCCGGTGAGACCAGGTTGAGTGTTGGAAACCCGATCCACAGAACTGTGAGACAATCAACGCTGTTGTTTTAAGCCACCAAGTTTGTAATAATTTGTGAACAGTAGTAATAGAAAAGTAATACACTGTCATTATGTGTGGCTACTGTGTAGAGATGCAAAATATTTTTTTTTTATTTTTTTTATTTTTTGTCTTTTTGGGGCTGCACCCACAGCATATGGAGGTTCCCTGGCTAGGGGTCTATTGGGAGCTGTAGCTGCAGGCCTATACCACAGCTATAGCAATGCAGGATCGGAGCCGCGTCTGTGACCTACACCACAGCTCCCAGTAACGCTGGATCCTTAATCCACTGAGTGGGGCCAGGGATCGAACCCGAGTCCTCAAGGATATTCATTAACTGCTGAGCCATGACGGGAGCTCCTAAAATATTTTTCTTAACAGGTATTTTATCTTTAAAGAACTTGTGTTGATTGTTAGCTGTTAACTGGAATGAAGTCAGACCACTGCCTCTCTTCCTTGGGTGTCCAGTTTCTTCTGCCTCATTTTTTAAAGTTGCTGAGAAGCGACAGGTTGTTAATACTGTCTAGGTAGACATACCTTTTTCAAGTAGGAATTTAAATACTAGTTTGCCTCTGACTGAAATTTGGGAGTTTGAGAGGCCTTGATTAAATGATGACCACCCTTTTTAAGTCTGAGTAATTCCGAGTTGCTAAGTCAAGCTATCATTTATGTATGAATTACCTAATGGGTAAGGATACGTCACAGTCTTTTATGTAACTCTTAACTATCAACCCCCAGATATCACAGAGTTTACTTGTGGGTGATTAAATTGAGTAAGACAAGAGGTTGCCCACCCATGCAGGAAAAAAACCCTATTTCTTCTACCTTCCAGAGAACAGTGTGAACAGCCTGGCCTACAGGTTGATTGTCATATTCTGCCTCCCTCCCGCCTACTCCCTGCTGCTGAGACACAGAGCTTAGCCTCTCATCACATTTTGCCACTTTCCTGGGGCTGCAGAGGAAAGGGCTTCCTTAGGTTAGTTGCAAGGCCATGTTCGCATTGAAAAGTATGCCTCTAGGAGAGACACTTCCATCTTGATTCTTGCTTACATATTTCCTTCCACTTTATCTTTTCCTCTGTACTAACAATGCAATGGTTTTACTTCAGGAATATGTGTTTTATTCATTCCTGACTTTATCCTATAAACTAAAATACCGCCTTTGTCAAAGGGCCGATATTTTATAATGCTCTGCAGATACATAGATTAAAAGGTGTTTTTTGTTTTTTCTTTTTAAGTCCACACCCTCGGCATACGGAGGTTCCCAGGCTAGGGGTCAAATTGGAGCTATAACCACTGGCCTACACCACAGCCACAACAATGCAGGGTCTGAGCCTCATCTGTGACCTACACTACAGCTCACGGCAACGCCGGATCTTTAACCCACTGAGCGAGGCCAGGGATCAAACCCGCCACCTCCTGGTTCCTAGTCAGATTTGTTTCCACTGCGCCACCACGGGAACTGATTTTTTTTTTTTTTTTGTCTTTTTGCTATTTCTTGGGCCGTTCCCGCGGCATATGGAGGTTCACAGGCTAGGGGTCGAATCAGAGCTGTAGCCACCAGCCTAAGCCAGAGCCACAGCAACGAGGGATCCGAGCCGCATCTGCAACCTACACCACAGCTCACGGCAACGTCGGATTGTTAACCAACTGAGCATGGGCAGGGACCAAACCCGCAACCTCATGGTTCCTAGTCGGATCGTTAACCACTGCGCCACGACGGGAACTCCTGATTTTTTTTTTTTTTTTTTTTTAAAGAACATTTCCAGAGTTAAATATCAGCTAAATGTTGGAAACCATGGTGGAATTCATTCATTCATCCCATGGGGGTCATGGTTTTTCCTCTAACCTCAGAAGTGGGGAACTTAGGTTTTTCCTTCTTGGTGCTGCTCTCTTTGCCCCAGGTACTTAGTGAATACAGCCTCATCTTGCAGAATTCTCTTTGTGGCTTACGGAATGTGTGTGATTTTGCTGCATTCTTTTTCAGAGGCTCTGGTCCTGATTGCTGCCTGCCTGCTCCTGAGTGATGATAGGCCCTTTTTGCCTGCTAAGCATACCTTCTGTGTAAAAACAGGATTTAGACACAAGATAAATAAGGAGGTGGTGATTTTTGTTTTACAGGGAGATTTTTTACTTGCAGGCTTTTCTGTTTGATTCGACATGTTTAACAAGTTATGCAAGGAGGCTAAATTGATTGATGTGACAAGACTGCATTGCAAACCCATTGCTTGCTTACATAAGGTGACGTACGAGGCCAGGAGTGTGGCATACTTTCTCCTATCTGGTCCCTTGTCCCTGTCTCTGGGTCCTGGTTGCACTAGACTAATTGCCACATTCTAAACACCTACAGTATGTACAATGAGAGATGGATAGAACAGTGGTCTGAGTACAGAGTCTGGGGCCAGACAACCTGTGTTTGAATCCTAGCTGTCTCGTCTTTTAGAGCTGCGGATCTTATTAACCTCCCTTTCACTCTCTTGCCTCATTCAAACAAGACCTATAATAATAAAACTTTTTCATAGAATAGGAATGAGGATTAAGTTAGTTAATACATATAATGGTTTTAAAATAGTGTGTAGGAGTTCCCATTGTGGCTCAGCGGTAATGAACCTCACTAGTATCCACGAGGACGAGGTTTGATTCCCTGGCCTCGCTCAGTGGGTTAAGGGTCTGGCATTGCCGTGAGCTGTGGTGTAGGTCACAAACTTGGCTCTGACCCTGAGTTGCTGTTGCTGTGTCTGTGGCGTAGGCCAGCAGCTACAGCTCCGATTTGACCCCTAGGCCGGGAACTTCCATGTGCTGCAGGTGCGGCCTTAAAAAGACAAACAAAAAACAGTGTGTAGAACATAGTAAGGGCTCAGTAAATGTTACCTTTTTTTTTTTTTTCCATTCATCGCTTTTTTCCCTACCATTCTTAAGCTATTCTTGGGTCATGCAGTGTGTTCTCCCCAGGTCTATCTTCTAAAGTAGTCCGTTTTAATAGTCTTAACTGTTTTTGAAGCTGTCCAGCAGCTGTTCATTGTGGTTTCAGCCTTGGCTGTACATTGAACTCACCTATGGGTATTCCATATCAATGCCTGTGTTGTTGATCTGTGCTAGATCTGGCTTGTAGTATTTTGTGGGAATGGATGGTTATGTTTCCATGGAATTTTTTTTTCAGGTTGCAAACCATTGGTAGTTTAAAATCAGCCTTGGTGGGAATATTTACACTCTTGAAATCGGCAGATAGTACCACAGCATTCCTTTCTATATACATGGTATTCTAGCGATTTGTTTATAAGCATCTCTAAATAGATGTTGAACCTTTTAGTAGGGTTGTGTTCGTTTGCTAGGACCAGTGTAACAAAGGATCACAGACTGAGTGGCTTACAAACAAGACATTTATTGATTTACACTTCTGGAGGCCAGAAATCCAAAATCAAGGTGTTGGCAGGGGTGGTTCCTTCTAAGGGGTGTGAGGGAGGCTCTCCCAGGCTTCTCTCCTTGGCTTGTAGGTGGCCATCTTCTTCCCATGTCTGTTCATGTTGTCTTCCTTTTTTCTGTGTCCCTGTGTCCAAAGTTCCCTTTTTATAAGGATACCAATCACACTGAACTAGGGCCCACCCTAATGATGTTACCTCAACTTGATTTCCTCTCTAAGACTCTGTCCCCAAATAAGGAGGGGGTGGGGTGTTAGGACTTCCGCATGGATTTTAGGAGGACACAGTTTAGCCCATAACACAGAGCCAAGACCTTTTTTTCCCTCTTTTTTTTTTTTTTGGTTTATTCCAATAGTACTTACACAGTGAGGATTTGTTGACTTGAATTGAAAAGGAAACGTCAGTTATCCATTGTAGTATGAATTCCAGATCATCAATTTGTTGATTTTTTTTTAAAGCAGATTTTTCTGGGGATAATATCAGAGCTAGTGTTTGTTGAGAAAAACATTAGTTTAGGAAGATTCATTATTTCAGGTTGTCTGAGTCAGGCTCGAGCCTGTTAATGAACTCAAAAGCATATGATCCAAGTGAAATGGTCTTGATTTTGTGTCTTACTGAGAGAATGCATTTAATCATGCATGAAAAAAAAAATGAGATGAATTTCCACTAATCTGAGAATGTTTTGATGTTGATCATTCTCTTTAGGATTATGTAGGACTTTAGTAGGATTTCTTTTGCTTTTGATCAAAGGCATATAATGTCAGGTAATGATTTTATGATTTTTCTGACTGAAAGAAATGTCTTTGAACCACAGGAAGCATAAATTATTTTGTAAAAATTTGTTTCATGTTAGGATGATTGTATATATGTAAAATAGTGCGTAACATTTGAACTAAGATCATCTCGAATCATATAACTACGGAATGTACTTTTTGAAGTTAAATGCTTTTCTTCAGAATGAGAAAGTACTTTGTACCATTGCTTTTTGTTGAATTAATACCAGAATTAGATTCTTATTCAAAAAATGTATTTGAAATGCACATTTGCTTAGAAATTTGTTGGTCTAAATGTTTGTATTTTTTAATAGAAAATTACCAGCTATGAATTATATATGGCAAATATCAAAAGCTTTAATTTTTAATCAACTTTAATCAAGTATAATTTACATGCAGTACGATTTACACATTTTAAGTATATGAGTAAAATCAATTTTGATAACTATATACATCAATAAAAATCACCACCCCAGTTAAGATATGGAATATTTCCATCTTCCTAGAAATTTCCCTGGGTCTCTTTGCAGTCATTTTTCTCCCCACCTCCCCCTCCTACTCCAAATACTGATCTGCTTAAACTATTAGAGAATTTCACATAGATGGAATTGTTACAGTTTGTTCTCTCTCGTGCCCAGCCCTTTTCAGCATAATGCCCATAAATTCACACGTTTTGAGTGTATCAATAGTTTGTTCCTTTTTATTGTTCAGTGGTATTGCTACAAAATTTGTCTATCCATTCACTTGTTGAACATTGGAGTTTTTGGCTATTTTTGGTAGAGCTGTTAAGAACATTTGTGTTCTAGTTTTCTTGACATATGTTTTTATTTTGGATAAATACCTAGGAGTGCAATTGCTAGGACTCTATGGGTAAGTGAATACTGAACTGCATGGAAAGCAGCCACACTATTTTTTTTATTTATTCTTTTTTTTTTCCATTTTAACATTCTTTTTTTTAAAAGTTTTTAATGAAGTATAGTTGATTTGCAGTGTGCGATAATTTCTGCTGTACAACAAAGTGATTCAGTTATACATGTATATACATCCATTCTTTTTCATATTTTTGTCTTACATAGGTTATCACCGAGTATTGGTAGCATTCCCTGTGCTTTTTAAAGTAGTTCTGCAATTAGATGCCTTTATTAGCAGGGTATGAGGGTTACAGTTGCTCTGCATCTTTGCCAACTCTTGGTGTTGATATTCTTTTTAATTTAAGCCATTATAGTGAGTGTGAAGTGGTGTCTCATTTTGGTTTTAACCTACTTTTACTTTTTGCTAATAACCAGGGATTTAAAAATTTTTTTTTATTATAGTTGATTTATAATACTGGCATTTTTTGCTGTA
This sequence comes from Phacochoerus africanus, assembly GCF_016906955.1. Lineage (NCBI taxonomy): Eukaryota > Metazoa > Chordata > Mammalia > Artiodactyla > Suidae > Phacochoerus > Phacochoerus africanus. The sequence goes on from NC_062547.1 coordinate 89,308,001, forward strand.
CAGCAAAGGGACCCAGATTTATATATATATGTGTGTGTGTGTGTGTGTATATATATATATATATATATATATATATATATATATGTATATTCTTTTTCTAGTAATATCTTCCATTATGTTCCATCGCAAGTGACTGGATACAGTTACCTGTGCTATACAGCAGGACCTCATTGCTTATCTATGATGATCAAGGATGTTTTTATGTGCTTATTCACATGTCCTTTTTTGCCCATTAAAGAAAAAGTGGGTTGCTCTCCTACACTACAGGTGGGAATGTGAATTGGTGCAAGCCCTATGGAAAACAAATCTAAAAATAGAGTTGTCATATGATCCTGCAATCCCACTCCTGGGCATATATCTGGAAAAAACAAAAGCAAAAACAAATTTGAGCAGATACATACATCCAAATGCTCATAGCAGCACTATTTACAGTAGCCAAGACATGGAAGCAACCTAAATGTCCATCAACATAGGAATGGGTAAAGAAGATGTGGTATATAGACACAATGGATTACTACTCAGTCATAAAAAGAGTGAAATAATGCCATTTGCAGCAATACAGATGGATCTAGAGATTGTCATACTAAATGAAGTAATTAAGCCAAAGACAAACATCATATAATATCCCTTATATGTGGAATCTAAAAAAAAATGATGCAAATGAATTTATTTTCAAAACAAACAGACACACAGCATTTGTTTTTATTTTATTTTTTTATTACTCAATGAATCTATTACATTTGTAGTTGTACAATGATCATCACAATCCAGTTTTATAGGATTTCCATTCCATAACCCCAGCACATCCCTTCACCCCCGAAACGGTCTCCTTTGGAGATCATAAGTTTTTCAAAATCTGTGAGTCAGTATCTGTTCTGCAAAGAAGTTCATTCTGTCCTTTTTTCAGATTCTACATGTCAGTGAAAGCATTAGATGTTGGTGTCTCATTTTCTGACTGACTTCACTTAGCATGATAGTTTCTAGGTCCATCCATGTTGCTAACAATGCCAGTATTTCATTCCTTTTAATGACTGAGTAATATTCCATTGTGTATATGTACCACATCTTCTGGATCCACTCCTCTGTCAATGGACATTTAGGTTGTTTTCATGTCTTAGCTATTGAAAATAGTGCTGCAATGAACATCAGAGTACATGTGTCTTTGCGAGTCATGGTTTTCTCTGGACAGATGCCCAGGAGTGGGATTGCTGGATCAAATGGTAGTTTTATTTTTAGTTTGCGGAGGAATCTCCACAGTGGTTGCACCAATTTACAATCCCACCAACAGTGTACTAGGGTTCCTTTTTCTCCACACTCTCTCTAGCACTTATTGTTTGTAGACTTTTGGATGCTGGCCATTCTGGCTGGTGTAAGGTGGTACCTCATAGTGGTTTTGATTTGCATCTCTCTAATAATGAGTGATTTTGAACATCTTTTCATGTGTTTTTTGGCCATCTGCATGACAGACACACAGCCTTTGAAAACAAACTAGTGGTTACCAGAGGGAACAGCTTGGGGGGGAGGGATTGGGGGTTTGGGATTAGCAGATACAAACTACTATATATAAAATAGATAAACAGTAGGATCCTACTGTATATATAGCACAGAGAGCTGGATTTTTTTTTTTGTTGTTCCTAGATCCTTTGGATACTGACATTATGGAAAGTCATTTTATTTTATTATTTTATTTATTTACTTATTTTGTTTTTTTAAGGCCACACCTGCGGCACATGGAGGTTCCCAGGCTAGGGGTTGAATCAGAGCTGTAGCTGCTGGCCTATACCACAGCCACAGCAATGTGGGGTCCAAGCTGTGTCTGTGACCTATACCACAGCTCACGGTAACACTGGATTCTTAACCCACTGAGCAAAGCCAGGGATCGAACCTGCATCCTCATGGATGCTAGTCAGATTAGTTTCTGCCAAGCCATGATAGGAACTTCTAGAAAGTTATTTTTGAAAGTGTTCTTTTTTTGGGGGGGGGGGATCTCAAAAGTTATTTAGAATTTAATTATGTACCACATGGTAGCTCTAGAAACCTACCATGCCAACTTCTCCCTAAAAAACCCAATTAGAGATGAAGCTAAAAAAGATGATTCTATGTGTATGTGCACGTGCGTGAGAAATTAAGCTAAGGAATTTGTGGAACATTCAAGGAAAGCACATAAATTTTGCACCAATGCTATAATTTTAGGTAATCACTTTTAGAGTTTAGCAACTTTTGTTAATTTTTCTAATGTTTAATTTTAAAATTAACTTTAGTATAGACAAGCCTTTCTATATTTTTTGTTTTCTTGTCTTTGAAGACTGCTGTTTAGTGACCTTTGAGTAATTTCTTTTGTTTCTCCTTGTGAAATGAAAATGTTTTGTGTCTATTCAAATGCATTTCAATCATCAGAAGGTGAGGTGTTATTTTGGGTAGGGGAAGTGATTTCTGAAATCTCACATTAGCTTTTCCTCATTTTAAAAAAATTAAAAAAATTTTTTTTCATTTTTATTTTTTTATATAATGATTTTTATTTTTTTTCCATTATAGCTGGTTTACAGTGTTCTGTCAATTTTCTACTATACAGCGTGGTGACACAGGTACACATACATGTATCCTTTCTTCTCACATTATCACGCTCCATCATAAGTCACTAGACATAATTCCCAGTGCTACACAGCAGGATCTCATTGCTAATCCATTCCAAAGGCAATAGGCTGCATCTCTTAACTCCAAGTTCCCAATCCATCCCACTCCCTCCCCCTCCCCCTTGGCAACCACAAGTCTATTCTCCAAGTCCAGGATTTTCTTTTCTGTGGAAAGGTTCATTTGTGCCATATATGAGATTCCAGATAGAAGTGATTATCATATGTTATTTGTCTTTCTCTTTCTGACTTACTTCACTCAGGATGAGAGTCTCTAGTTCCATCCATGTTGCTGCAAATGGCATTATTTGGTTCTTTTTTTATAGCTGAGTGGTATTCCATTGTGTATATATACCACATCTTCCTAATCCATTCATCTGTTGATTGACATGTGGGTTGTTTCCATGTCTTGGCTATTGTGAATAGTGCTGCAATGAATATATGGGAGCATGTGTCTTTTTCAAGGAAAGTTTTGTCCAGATATATGCCCAAGAGTGAGATTGCTGGGTCATATGGTAGTTCTACACATAGTTTTCTAAGGTACCTCCATACTGTTCTCCATAGTGGTTGTACCAGCTTACATCCCCACCAACAGTGCAGAAGGGTTCCCTTTTCTCCACACCCCCTCCAGCATTTGTGATTTGTGGACTTATTAATGATGGCCATTCTGACTGGTGTGAGGTGGTATCTCATGGTAGTTTTGATTTGCATTTCTCTAATAATCAGTGATGTTGAGCATTGTTTCATGTGCTTGTTGGCCATCTGTATATCTTCCTTGGAGAACAGTCTATTCAGGTCTTTTGCCCATTTTTCCATTGGTTGATTGGCTTTTTTGCTGTTGAGTTGTATAAGTTGCTTGTATATTCTAGAGATTAAGTCCTTGTCTGTTGCATCATTTGAAACTATTTTCTCACGTCCTGTAAGTTGTCTTTTTGTTTTCTTTTGGGTTTCCTTTGCTGTGCAAAAGCTTGTCAGTTTGATGAGGTCCCATAGGCTTATTTTTGCTTTTGTTTCTGTTGCTTTGGGAGACTGACCTGAGAAAATATTCATAAGGTCGATGTCAGAGAATGTTTTGCCTATGTTCTCTTCCAGGAGTTTGATGGTGTCCTGTCTTATATTTACGTCTTTCAGCCATTTTGAGTTAATTTTTGTGCATGGTGTGAGAGTGTGTTCTAGTTTCATTGCTTTGCATGCAGCTGTCCAGGTTTCCCATCAATACTTGCTGAAAAGACTTTCTTTTTCCCATTTTATGTTCTTGCCTCCTTTGTCAGAGATTAACTGACCATAGATGTCTGGGTTTATTTCTGGGTTCTCTATTCTGTTTCATTAGTCTGTATGTCTGTTTTTGTACCAGTGCCACCCTGTCTTGATGACTGTGGCTTTGTGGTATTGCCTGAAGTCTGGGAGAGATATGCCTCCTGCTTTGTTTTTGTTCCCTCAGGATTGCTTTGGCAATTATGCATCTTTTGTGGTTCCATATAAATTTTTGGATTGTTTGTTCTAGTTCTGTGAAAAATGTCCTGGGTAATTTGATAGGGATTGCACTTGAATCTGTAGATTGCTTTGGGTTGTATGGCCATTTTTACAATATTAATTTTTCCAACCCAGGAGCATGAAATATTTTTGCATTACTTTACATCTTCTTTAATTTCCTTGATTAATGTTTTGTAGTTCTCGGCATATAAGTCTTTTACCTCCTTGCTCAGGTGTATTCTCAGGTATTTGATTTTTGGGGGGTACAATTTTAAAGGTATTGTATTTTTGTATTCCTTTTCTAATATTTCATTTTTAGTATACAGAAATGCGGCTGATTTCTGAACGTTAATCTTATATCCTGCTACTTTGCTGAATTTGTTGATCAGTTTGAGTAGTTTTGGGGTTGAGTCCTTAGGGTTTTCTATTTATAGAATCATGTCATCTGCATACAGTGACAGTTTTATCTCTTCTCTTCCTATTTGGATGCCTTTTATTTCTATGGTTTGTCTGACTGCTGTGGCTAGGACTTCCAATACTGTGTTGAATAACAGTAGTAAGAGTGGGCATCCTTGTCTTGTTCCAGATTTTCGTGGGAAGGCTTTCAGCTTTTCTGCTTTGAGTATTACATTTGCTGTGGGTTTGTCTTAAATGGCCTTTATTATATTAAGGTATGGTCCCTCTATACCCACTTTGGTAAGCGTTTTGATCATGAATGGATGTTGGACTTTGTCAAATGCTTTTTTTAAGGCATCTATTGAGATGATCATGTGGTTTTTGACTTTTCTTTTGTTAATGTGTATGGCATTGATTGATTTCCTCATCTTTATACTCTGTTCCCCTGGAGCGTAAAAGATGGTATAAGAGACACATGTTGGTAGCTGCTGGGGGTATTTCTCATTGCTCATTCCTTTGTGCTGTCCTGCCCAATTCCGTCTATTCCCAATCACTTTCCCTTTCTTCCCTTTTCCCTTGAGCACATGACTGCTGTCTTTTCATCCTTAAGTAGCAGTAAGTATTATTAATAATAATATCAATAGCTTACACTATGTATTAGGCACTCTCCTAGGGGCTTTATCTTTATTGACTGATTTCATCTTCGCAAACGCCTTGTGAGGGAGCTACTGTTTTTTTTTTTAATATGGTTTTCCAGGGAACCGAGGCAGAGAGGTGTTGCTAAGCCTGGGGTTACACAGTCAGTAAGTGGCAGAACTGGGATTTGATACAGACTTCCTAGCTCTAAGGTGTAGTCTCTCCGTTCTATGACTCTCCGCTCAGAACTTCTCAGGAAAAACCCACAAAGAAGCACGTTCCTTTTTCTTCCTGTCTGCTTCTGGGTTTCAGAAGGAGCAATGTTTTATACCACAGTTGACATTATTTTGGTTAATATCCCATGATTCTGTCATTTCTTTATAACGCGTATTACAGTTGGTATTTCTCTCTTGAGCAGTAAAGTTTCTGACAAAAAGCATGTGCACCTCAAACAAAGTGGCTTTATTTCTGAAAGTATTCCTTTACAAACCACAGTTCCATGTGTCCGGTAGAAAGCACAGGCCGTCCTGGCATGCGGTTATTCTTCTGGGACAGCATCTGAGGGGAGGTGAATCTTGGCTGGCTTGTTGAAGTGAGAATGTAGCCCAGGGCTGGGGGGTATGGTATGTGGAGATGGTTGTAAAAAGACCCAGGATTGGGATGGGCTGAAAGATTAAGGAGTAGAGGTTTTAAAATACTGCTAAAAGAGAGTTTATCCTTCGAGAAGAGTTCCAGGATCAAGGAAAAAGCACTGGGAGGTCAGGACTGTGGGCAGAAATGACGCCTTCTCTAGGCCCTTGGCCTTTCTGCCTCCATTCTCCCGCCCCTCCTTCTGTTTATCCCTTCCCTTTGGTTTCCCAAGTTTGAGCGCTCTAATCCTCTTAGTTTTCCTGACCTCACTGCAGATGGAAGTACTTGCCCTGTCAAGTTTGCCAAGACGGCCTAGAAATTTTTTTGATGGAGGCTTACTTTTTTTTTTTTTTTAAATAAAAACCACTTTAGGAGTTCCCTTCATGGCTCAGCAGTTAGGGAACCCAACTAGGTTCCATGAGGATGCAGGTTTGATCCCTGGCCTCACTCAGTACGTTCAAGATCCGGCATGGCCATGAGCTGTGGTGTAGGTTGCAGACGTGGCTCTGATCTGGTGTGGCTTTGGCTGTGGTGTAGGCCGGCAGCTGTAGCTCCGATTTGACCCCTAGCCTGGGAACCTCCATATGTCACAGGTGCGGCTCTATGAATCAAAAATAAACAAATGAATAAAATAAATACAGAAATAAAGTAAAAACCATTGTAAGAGAAAAAGTAAAACCAAAAGCTTAGAAAAAGCTCGAGAAAGGTTTAGAAAGACATGAGTTTACCTAGTGTAGACTCTTAACCTTTAAGCCTTCAATCTTAGTCTTTTGAATGGCAGCCACAGCTACCAAGCGTACTGGCCTTGGTTACTTCCTGGCCCTTAGGCTCCTCTGAGGTCCCATGGACTTTGCATAGTGAGTGAGGAAGTTCTGTCTTTCCTCTCACTCCCCAACATACCTGGGGCTAGTCCTAGTGTTTCTTCACTCAGGTTTCTAATCCTGTAGGGGCCTTGGCCCTAAATCTGCTTTGAATTTCTAGCCCCCCAGTGGTAACTTGGCTAAGGTCCCTGCACCTCTCTTTGGTGGGGAAGTGCAGGAGGGGAATCTTCTTGGTCTCTGCAGTCTCTGACATAAACTCTGTCTCCCTGTTGGTTTGATCTAAGGCAGACTCACCAGCTGAAATGAAACTGAGTCTTTCTCACCTCAGTTCACTGTTGCCCATGTGTCAGTATTAAAGGTTGCCATCTTTCTAAGGTGCTGTGTGATTGTGTCCACTCTATTCTCTGGACAGCAGCAGACTCCTCTTTTCTTCTTAAAAACTATTTCTTAGTTCTTACTGAATTTTTAAAAGTTGAAAATGAACGTATTGGCTCATGTAAGTGAAAAGCTTGAAGGTAGGCTGGAATTGAGCATGGCTGGATTTCAGGGCTCTAGTGTTTGCCCTTGTCTCCTGTTCTGCAAGGTGACAAGATGGCTGCAGTCACTCTGTTCCTTGGACGTCTCGTCTCCCAAGTCGAGGTCCAGGAAAGTGGACAAACATCTCCTGGGAGATCTTGTGTAAATCCTATAATCTGCTCTTCCCCTTTCTTTGTTTCTTCTTAATAAACAGTTTCCTTTTTAAAATAAGTAGTTTATTCTAATGGTTCAAAAATCTAAAACTCTTTTAAGAATGAAAATGAAAAGCTTTTCTTCCATCCCGTCCTTTTCATCATAAAGTACTTCTCTTTGTCTTATTTATACCGTTTGTCTTGAATTTTCTCTTGCCTGATAACATCTTGTCCTGTGCTTTCTTTGTATTCGAATTAGCCTAGTATATCTGTCTGGGCCGTTTTCTTTAGCCATCCTTTTATTTCTGATCTTTCTGAATTCCTTTAAGTTTTGTTCCTATTGGTAGTAGAAAAGGTTTTTCTTCTTCGTAATCCAATCTGAGGTTAATTTTCTTTAAATAGGCGAGTTGAACCTGTTTACATATGTCATTATGACCTATATTTTTTTTTGTCTCTTTTTTGCTATTTCTTTGGGCTGCTCCCGCGGCATATGGAGGTTCCCAGGCTAGGGGTCCAGTCGGAGCTGTAGCCACCGGCCTATGCCAGAGCCACAGCAACGCGGGATCAGAGCCATGTCTGCAACCTACACCACAGCTCACGGCAACGCTGGACCGTTAACCCACTGAGCAAGGGCAGGGACTGAACCCGTGACCTCATGGTTCCTAGTCGGATTCGTTAACCACTGCACCACGACGGGAACTCCCGACATACATATTTGATATTAGTTTGTCCATATTTTATTTTCAATTTTTATATCTTTGGAAGAATCTTTCACCCTATGGTCTGTTTTCCTTGCTGTTCTTCTGGGGTTATTCTGATGTTTCTGTTTTACTGGTTGTCTTTATAATTTGACATCATGTTCTTAAGTCTTCTAAGAATGTGATGATAATTATAAGCAGTAGTAACATTAATGAATTTCATACTAATTCTGATGTAAAGACATTGTAACTATGTTACATGATCTGTTTTATTCAGTCTCAATCTGTAATGCATTCTGTCCTCAGAGGACAGAACCACTCAAGCAAGCTTGTAACTCTTATTATTCTTCATCATCGGTAATAAACTGTCAAAAGAGGCCTTCAGTTATCCTAGAGTCGATTGTCAACCTTTAACCAGGCTCTTTTTATATATAAAAATTATGATTTCTAAAGTTAGCATAATCATAAAATTGGTAAGGTGATAAGCTGATATTTGGTCATAGCTGAACATTATCATAGTCTTTGCAGGTAGCCTGTTCCTTGACATCAGAGAGTCACCAATTTTATGTCCGAGTTGACATTAAAAAATCCTGAGTTGGAGTTCCCGTTGGGGCGCAGTGGAAACGAATCCGACTGGGAACCATGAGGTTGCGGGTTCGATCCCTGGTCTTGCTCAGTGGGTTAAGGATGTGGCGTTGCCCTGAGCTGTGGTGTAGGTTGTAGACGTGGCTTGGATCCCGCATTGCTGTGGCTCTAGCGAAGGCTGGCAACAATAGCTCCGATTAGACCCCCTAGCCTGGGAACCTTCATATGCCACGGGTACAGCCCTAAAAAGACAAAGATTAAAAAAAAACAAAACAAAACTCTGAGTTGGACACTCTCTCTCTTTTAAGTGTGGGCTCTACAATTGTGGAAAGTTTATTACCACTTAATTTTTCACAAACAATGTATTTGGCAACAGAGAGGCATGTGACATATGAAAAGGAGTTTTTTAAAATTAGAATTTTTTTTCTGCACAGCATGTGGAGGTTCCCAGACTAGGGGTCCAATCGGAGCTGTAGCCTCTGGCTGGTGTCACAGTGACAGCAACTTGGGATCCGAGCTGAGTCTGTGACCTACACCACAGCTCAGGGCAACACCAGATCCTTAACTCACTGAGCAAGGCCAGGGATCGAACCCGCATCCTCATGGATGCTAGTCAGGTTTGTTAACTGCTGAGCCACGACGGGAACTCCAAAATTTGAAATCTTAAAAGCAATCTGGCATGGCACACCCCATGTAATAACTGAGGCTCACTTCCTGCCCTTAGGCCTCCTGTCCAGCACAGCAGGGCTGTCGCCCTCCCAGAGCAGCGGAAGAGCACAGTCTCTGTTCAGCCTCCTTTCCATTCAGAAGGCTTCAGCCCCTGGTCACAACCTCACTCTAGGGTGGGAGGGGGAAGGTTTTTTTTTTTATAACTTTTTAGGTTCCCAGTCAATTAGATGAGCATAGTTGACTTCCTTCATTTTTTGAGTGAAAAGATGCTTACTGCTCACCTCTAATAGGACCTCTAAGACATAGACTATCTTTGGAGAAGATATTTTTTCCCACTGCCCCAGGGTATAATGGTCCAACAATGCCGCTGATCCCATTGCATCACAGTGGTAACTCCTGGAGATTTTTTTTCCACTTTGTACCCCAGCCCTAAAATGACTGCCCCTGTTGTTCATGTGGATGAGTGTTTTCCATCTGCAGTTTGCCTGTCAATCACTCCAAAATCCTGCTGAAAATGAAAATACCCCCTTTCCCCCAGCTTCCTTTGGAATTCAGAGTGAACACACTTGGGGTGTGGCATCTGTGCTTTTAGTGTATGTTGCGGGTGATTCTGATGTAGATATTTCACAGACTGCAGTTTGGGAAACCAGGATGGATGGTTCTCTGTTTAATAGAGAAATTTTACTAAAACCTAGTTTGACAAATTCTAATTGGGTATTACTATGCATACAGTGTTTCAAGTAGACTTTTGTTTCTAAGGTATAATGGATTGGGAGTTCCCACTGTAGCTCAGCAGTAAGGAGCCCAACTAGTATCCATGAGGATGAAGGTTCAATCCCTGGCCCCACTCAGTGAGTTAAGGATCCGGCAGTGCCGTGAGCTGTGGCATAGGTTGCAGACGGAGCTCAGATCTGGTGCTGTTGTGACTGTGGCGTAGGCCGGCAGCTGCAGTTCCAATTTGACCCCTAGCCTGGGAACTTGCATATGCTGCAGGTGCGGCCCTAAAAAGACCAAAAAAAAAAAAAAGTATAGTGGTTTGATTTTACCATCACTTTAATTCAGAAATCTAAGGAAACACAAATGAGAGATTTTACATGTAACTCCAACCAGTCTGTGGAAAAAAATGTTTACATGAGGGATATTGAATATACAGATTGCAGAATGTTGAATTTAACACTCTTGTAATGCTTCCATGAAAGCCTCAAGGATAACTGACAAGTCCATTTTTATCAAATTTAATGGGTTTCTAAATCCTTATCTGCTTCTCAAACAAAATGCTAATTAGAACAGTAATTGAGTTACCAGCTGCCTCTTGTGTTCACTCTAGCAACTTATACAAAAACGTTGTGGAGCTCATGTAAGGTCATTCATTGCTTTTTGAGTTGCTAAATAATTTTGCAGCAGGCTTCTAAAAATCCAGGTATTAAGGGAGTCTACTGGAAGATAAAAATTGATGAAAGATTTGCCATAGTTTTCTGATAGCCTCTCTAATGGATTAAGGTAGAAAAATCTTGTTCGCCACTGCAGATGGGAGAAAATCCTCTCTCCTAGATTTCTTCCTGAAGCAGCTTATGCCTGTCTAGTCTTGCAGTAGTAGAATAGAAAAAGCCTCTGGAGCTAGGTATGCTGGTACAGATCTTCTGGAAAAAGAAAATTAAAACACTAAGAAATCAAGTTTATAACTTTATTTAAAACAACACAGAACATCATGACAAGTATGGCATATTTTAGGAGTGTAAGGATCCTTCAGCATCAGAAAATGTGAATGATATCTTAGGAGATTAAGTGAGAGGGAACCATGTGATGATTTTAACACCTTTAGAAAGACTGTTAGGTAAGATTTTAACACCTTTAGAAAGACTTATTAGGTAAGATTCAATAATCCTGTATGACTAATTTTTTTTTCCAAAACTGAGGAATTTATCAAACCTTGGGCTATTAAGTCATTAATTCCAAAATGCTAGAGCAGACATCATACTTAAGAGTGGAGACTTTGGAAGCATTCCCATTAGTGTCAGTAAGAAGACAAGGGATGCCTGTTGGCATTTCCTTTGTCCAACACAGCCTGAGGGTCTTAGCCTGTGGTGCAATGAGATAGGAAAAAGAAATGAAAAACAGAAATTGTTTTGTCTCTCCCCATATGGTCTTTTTTCCTTCTTGCAGATGCTATTAGTGCATACAGAGACAATGCAAATAATGTTTTGCATCGTTGCTACATATTAAAATTTAGGTTCATGGACACCAGTGATAACCTTTCAGTAAATGTAAGAGAAGAAAGGATTCCCTTCATGGTGTTATTAATCTATAACGTATCTAAGAGTGAGCACAACCAAAGATGCAATACAATATAGAGAAAACTACAGAACATTATTGTTAAGTATGAAAGATATGAATAAATAGAGAACTTATGCCATCTTAATGCCATTTTTTCTCTCTAAATTATTGCAAATCTAGTCAAAATCCCAATAAAGAATTGAGACTTGATGAAATGAACCTGAAATTTATAAAGAAAATCAAAAGCCCTGGAGTTTCCAAGACAATCTTGAAAAGCAAGATAATGGCTTTGCCACAGATTCTGATACCAAGCCATGGAAATTACAGTACTGTGGTTGTGATACAGAAATAGACAAAGGATCAGTGAAACAGGATAGTAGCCATAAACAGGTTCACACGTGTATAGAAATAACAGAGGCCGCATTATAAAAGATGGAATAGTTTATAAATGATACTTGATCATTAACAGATAACCATATGGAAAATAAAAATGTATTTCTAACTTCAGATCATCCCCCAAAATAAATTTAGGTGAATTAGATTTGAAAAGCAAATCTTAAAAATTGACTCATATGTAAGAAACAATCAGAACTTTAGAAAGAGGTACCTCTATCTTTATGTATAAATCTTAGAAATATAGCAATTAGTCCAAAAGCATGTTGTCAGAGGATAATGTGCATATAAAATTTAAAACATGAAATGATACCATGCATTATGTAAAGGTGCTAAAATATATTGTAAAGTATAAAAGCATACATGTGGTAATAAAAGCCAAATTGAATGTACTGTTTGAAGGTGGTAGGTGAATATGACCACTTACTGTACAAGAGGGATGTATATTGGATGTACCTATATCTGTAATTTTTCTTTTTTTTTAATTTATTTTTTCCCACTGTACAGCAAGGGGATCAAGTTATCCTTACATGTATACATTTTTCCCCCCACCCTTTGTTCTGTTGCAATATGAGTATCTAGACATAGTTCTCAATGCCACTCAGCAGGATCTCCTTGTAAATCTATTCTATCAGTTGTGTCTGATAACCCCAAGCTCCCAATCCCTCCCACTCCTTCCCTCTCCCATCAGGCAGCCACAAGTCTATTTTCCAAGTCCATGATTTTCTTTTCTGTGGAAAGGTTCATTTGTGCTGGATATTAGATTCCAGTTATAAGTGATATCATATGGTATTTGTCTTTGTCTTTCTGGCTCATTTCACTCAGGATGAGATTCTCTAGTTCCATCCATGTTGCTGCAAATGGCATTATGTCATTCTTTTTTATGGCTGAGTAGTATTCCATTGTGTATATATACCACATCTTCTGAATCCAATCATCTGTCGATGGACATGTGGGTTGTTTCCATGTCCTGGCTATTGTGAACAGTGCTGCAATGAACATGCGGGTGCATGTGTCTCTTTTAAGTAGAGTTTTGTCCGGATAGATGCCCAAGAGTGGGATTGTGGGGTCATATGGGAGTTCTATGTATAGATTTCTGAGGTATCTCCAAACTGTTCTCCATAGTGGCTGTACCAGTTTACATTCCCACCAACAGTGCAGGAGGGTTCCCTTTTCTCCACACCCCCTCCAGCATTTGTGATTCGTGGACTTATTAATGATGGCCATTCTGACTGGTGTGAGGTGGTACCTCATAGTAGTTTTGATTTGCATTTCTCATAATCAGTGATGTTGAGCATTTTTTCATGTGTTTGTTGGCCATCTGTATATCTTCCTTGGAGAACAGTCTATTCAGGTCTTTTGCCCATTTTTCCATTGGTTGATTGGCTTTTTTGCTGTTGGGTTGTATAAGTTGCTTATATATTCTAGAGATTAAGCCCTTGTCCATTGCATCGTTTGAAACTATTTTCTCGCATTCTGTAAGTTGTCTTTTTGTTTTCTTTTGGGTTTCCTTTGCTGTGCAAAAGCTTGTCAGTTTGATGAGTTCCCATAGGTTTATTTTTGCTCTTATTTCTATTGCTTTGGGAGACTGACCTGAGAAAATATTCATGATGTTGATGTCAGAGAGTGTGTAATTTTTCTTTTTTATTGGCTGTGCCTATCGCATGTGAAAGTTCTAGGGCCAGCAATCAAATCTGAGCTGCAGCTACAACCTATGCCGGATTCTTAATCCATTGCGCCAGGCTGGGGATCAAACCTGCATCTCAGCATCGACCTGAGCTACTGCAGAGACAATGCCAGATCCTTAAGCCACTGCAGTACAGTGGAAATTCCAAAACTGTAAATGTTTTGATTGTAAAGAAATGGCTGAATAAATGAGGGCTTTTACACACTATCAAGTATTTCTTCAGCCGTTGAAAAGAATGAGTTGTAGCTAGGTTACTTTATATGGAGAGATTTTCACGAGTTACCACTTAGTGAAGAAAATAAGATGCGGAAAGTTTGTGTCGTCCCATTTTTATAAAATAATGAGTAGGTATGTATATGAGACACTTGTGTATGACGATATGAACACAAAAAAAATAAGGGAGGATTCCTTCTGGGCTGTTAATATGGGTTGGACGTGAGGTGGTTAGGAAAGGAGAGGAGAGGAGGGGAGGAAAGTGGGCAGTCGAACAAAGTAGAAAATGGAAAAAACAGTGCACTTCCAGCATGGATGATGATTTGATGATTTGTTTATGGACTTAGATCATTTTATATATATATATATATATATATATATATATATATATATATATATATATATATACACACACACATATATACACACACACAAACACATCATTTTATATATACACACACAAACATGCATATTTTTATTTTTTATTTTTTTTATTTTTATCTTTATTTTTTTGTCTTCTTCTAGGACTGCTCTTGCGGCATGTGGAGATTCCCAGGCTAGGGGTCTAATCAGAGCTGTAGCCACTGGCCTATGCCAGGGCCACGGCAACGCGGGATCCAAACCGTGTCTGCAACCTACACCACAGCTCACAGCAGCGCTGGATCCTCAACCCACTGAGTGAGGCCAGGAATTGAACCCACAACCTCATGGTTTCTAGTCAGATTTGTTAACCACTGTGCCATGACGGGAACTCCATGCATATTTTTAAAAGAGTGTAAAACCACTTAAATGAAGAGAGTTGACCTAACAGGAATTGATTATATTGACTAGAGGCTGTGGTAGAAGAAAGATTTAGCAAAAAGCCAACTAGACAAAGATGGCACTTCAAAGAAAGAATTTCTCAGTATTATATTCTGCTGTTAGTGTATTTAAACAAATGATGCAGTTAAATGGATGCTTTTCCATTTTTATGACTTTTGTATTTATTAAATTGACTGACCTTAATTTTGATGAGTTCTTGATAACAACATATGTGAAAGTACTCAGTGTGTCCTAAGTGATATAAAATACCAGTAGTAAAAGTACTAATGTTTTGTGAAATGTGGCATTTGGACAGGGAAACCTTAGATCTTTCTCTCTTTTTCTTCAGCTTGGGAGAGAGTAGGGACTGAGCCTTCATTGATTTATTTTGGTCAGACTAAGATCTAATATAGACAGTTCAGGATTGTGGCAAACTGTCTTCAAATTTTTCATTTTTTTTTTCTTTCAGTGTGCGGGATGACAGAATTCGAGTAGAAAGGATGGATAACATGTATTTTGAATACAGCCATGCTTTCCAGGAGGTCACAGAATTTTATGCAAAAGACATAGTTGATAACAAAGGTAAATATTTTAGGAGTTCCTGTTGTTGCTCAGCAGATTAAGAACCCGACTAGTATCCACGAGGATGTGGGTTGAATCCCTGGCCTTGCTTAGTGGGTTAAAGGATCTAGTGTTGCTACAACTGTGACATAGGTCATAGACACGGCTCAGATCTGGTGTTGCTGTGGCGTAGGCTGGTGGATATGGCTCCGATGGGACCCTTAGCTTGGGAACTTCCATGTGCTGCAGATATGGCCCTAAAAAAGACAAAAAAAAATTTTGTACATGTAAATGTCCTCAAATCTAACTGAGTTAAGATTTGGATAAAGGTGCAAGTTTGACGTGCAGTCTAATGAAAACCAGGTAGTTACCAATAAATAACTGCTCTACTTCATCCAGTTTCCACCACCACAGAGACACGGCTGCAGTGGTGCCTCTGATGAGCACAACTACTTCTTCCATTTGTGCTCATCAGAAGCACCACTGCAGCCGCCTCTTTGTGGCTAGGACCATTTAGTGATTTGATGTTTGCGACGTACTCATTGGGGTCTAACAGGTTAAGAACTGAAGAACTTTCCTTTTTGTGTCCCTTAAAAAATGGCTTATTTTTTGTTTCTTGCAATTTTCTAAAATGTCTGGTTAAATCTCCTAATGAAGGCTAGTATTTCTAAAAAGTCGATGGCCAGAATTAAAATACCAGAACCCTAGTGGCAGGATCTTACTATGTTGGATCACCATTTTTTGTCTAATTCATGATTCCTCAGCTGAGTATCTGTTTGGTCTGTTTGATTTTGACTGGTCATTTCTGCCAGTCGAGCTTATGTTAAGATCCATTTTTATCCTCTTCCACATGCTGCAGAGCTTTCACCATTAGACCATAGCTAGATTAGCCTCCCCTGACTTGCTCTCAGGAATTAGTGTCTTTTTTTTTGCTTTTTGCTTTTTAGGGCGTACCTGTGGCATATGGAAGTTCCCAGGCTAAGGGTCGAACCAGAGCTGCAGCTGTCAGCCTAGGCCACAGCCACATCAACCCAGGATCCGAGCTGTATCTGTGACCTCCACCACAGCTCATGGCAACTCTGGATCCCTGACTCACTGAGTGAGGCCAAGGATTGAACCTGCATCCTCTTGGATACTAGTCAGATTCGTCTCCACTGCACCACAATGGAAACTCCCAGGAATCAGTGTCTTAATGGCATTATCCCTTTTACTCTCTCGGTGCTTTGGCCAAACTGAATCAAGTCTGTGAGTGTAACCCACTTAGAATGCCAGTCCACAATATCACTAAGGGATCATCATACGCTCAACTAAAGACCAAGCTAAGTCACAAAATCACCATAAGCCATTCTTATCATCAGATTCACTTAGAAAGATATAGGAGAGAAAACCCAGCTTGCTGGTAGGGCTCTTTTGTCCTAGTGGGAGGAATCCTCAGCAGTCTTCGCAGCACTCCACAGAGCCACCGGGCACGTAAGTTCCCATCCCTCCTCTAGTGACAGCTCAGCTGGTAGGTGCAGGATCTGCCCTGGTTTAAAAGCCCCATGGCCTATAGGAAACCATATCTCTTGCTGGAATTTCTCCAAAGGATGCATCAAGTTCAGAGTCAGCGCGCTCAAGAAAGGCCAAATTTTACAATCAGGTGTTTATAATTTCTTGTAGTCCAGATGCAATTGACTGATTGCAGGTCATTGGTACCACACACAATGCTACTCAAACACGTTGACACACTATCAGGTTTCCTGGGGAACAGAGCTAAATAGTTAAAAGACGAAATTCTCAGGAGAGGGGAAAAGGGTTTTGTTAACTCTTCATTTACATCTTGGCTTTATAAAGAGCTATAGTTGAAAGTAATATATTTTATATTAGATTTGTAGAAGATGCTTTATAATTTTTCCTAAAGGTAGTAAAATACTTAAGGCAAAAAAAAAAAAAGTCAAAACGGAGTTGTGTATAAGGACAATGTCCCTCCTCTCAAATCTTTTAAGAATTTTTTAATGTATAAATCTACACATAAACATATATACATTGTTTTTTATATTTCTATGGTTTAGCTTAGCTTTATTTTTTCAGCTAACTTTTATTGACTGCCTATTTGAGGAATTGTGTCTATGATAAGGAATTAAACAGAGAAATTCCTGCCCTTCTGGAGTTTACAGTCTCATAGGGGGAGGTATATAATAAAATAGTGTGTGAAAGTGATAAGTGCTATAAAGAAAGTCAGGGAAGAGGTGAATTTTTAAATAGAAAGTTCTCACTGAGAAAATGGCCCTTGAACAGAGATTTGAACAAAGATTAAAGGAGTTAAGGGGGAGTTCTCATCATGGTGCAGTGGAAATAAATCTGACTAGCATCCATGATGTTGAGGGTTTGATCCCTGGCCTCGCTTAGTGGGTTAAGGATCCAGCGTTTTGGTGAGCTGTGGTGTAGGTCGCAGATGTGGCTTGGATCCGACATTGCTGTGGCTGTGGAGCTACTCTTGGAGCTACTGTAGTTCCGATTGGACCCCTAGCCTGGGAACCTCCATATGCCGAGGGTGCAGCCATAAAAAGCAAAACAAAACAAAAAACCAAAAAGGAGTTAAGGGGAAAACCATATGGACATGTGAAGAAACAGTGTTTCAGACAGAGACAAGTCAAGTACAGCATCCCTTAAGGACCTGCTGTATTTAGGGAATATCAAGGAGCCTGAGTGCTGAGACAGAGTAACTAAGGGGGAAGGTGAGCTCCGAGATAAAAGGAGATGGAAGGCAGATTGTGTAGGGCCATTTATTTACTTATTTATTTATTTTTTGGTCTTTTTTTGTCTTTTTAGGGCCACACTGACGGCATATGGAGGTTCCCAGGCTAGGGGTCCAATCGGAGCTGTAGCCGCCGGCCTACACCAGAGCCACAGCAATGTGGGATCCAAGCCGCGTCTGCGACCTACACCACAGCTCAGGGCCACGCTGGATCCTTAACCCACTGAGCGAGGCCAGGGATCGAACCTGCAACCTCATGGTTCCTAGTCTGATTCGTTTCCACTGTGCCATGACGGGAACTCCATGTAGGGCCTTTTAGACTCTGTTCGGACTTGATCTGCTTTTCTCAATGAGTTGAGAGATGTTGGAGGATTTGTAAGCAAAGTAGTCTACTGATTTGATGTACATTTTAAAAAAGGATTCCTTTGGCTACTCTGTTAAGAATATCCCGTAAGGCACGGGGATAAAGGAGGGAGGCCAGATGGAAAGCTGTTGCCATATTCCTGTTAAGAGATGAGAGTGATAACACAATTTTTTCTCTTCATTCAATATGTTATGTGTAGTTTTCCATGTAAGTACAGATAACTAACTGTAAGTCATTCTTATTGGTAGGTGCATAATAATCTGAATGTACTGAAATTTATTTAACTGATACCTTATTTGTGTTCAATTAGGTTGTCTCTAATTTTTTACTACTACAAAAGATTTTTCAACTCATCTCCTTGTATACACATCTTTAACAGGCATTTTGGAGTATTTCAGAGTCAAAGAGGATGTTATACATTTTGAAAATAATTGCTCTGTTGTTCTCCGAAAAAGGTGCATCCGCCCACAGAAAATGCCCTTTTTCTATGCCCGTGGTGTTTGTAATCGTGTATATTTTTTCAAAGGGTAATTTTAGGAGATAATGTTTAAATTATTATTTCAACAGTCATAAACTAAATTTTATTTAAGGTTTATTTTCAATAACGGTGAATAATGTTAGTAAAAATGTGTATTCTGTTTTTTAGGTTCTCAAAGTTTGTCTGGCATCATTAAATTAGAGAAGCCAGTTATTTGCTCTTTGGCTGCCATAATAAGATATCTCAAAGAATTTAACTTGGAAAAGGTGCTTTCCAAACCCAAGTGAGTGGCTTCTGAACAATAAAAAAGGGGTGAGGTTATATTAAAAAACATTTCTTAAATTGAACTTGGTAAGTACGACACTCAAAAGTTTGCCTGCTTTTGATATCAGATTGTACTCTGCGGCAAGAATGTGATCTTGTTGCTGAAGAATATCAAGATATTGACATAAAATTAATAGAAAGCTTAAGAGTTCTGTCAGTTTGTGTCCATGATAGCTTCTTAATGGTTTATGATTTGGCTACAAAACTGTGCTTCATACTAAAGCAGAGTTTATTGACCAGTAGTATTAAGCAGTGGTATTTAAAAGCACTCATAAAACTTCATTACTTTTCTTATTCTTGGTTTCAGTTCTTATTTCATAGACCATAAAGTTGGAGATAAAGAGGACAGCTGCTAACATAGACAGCTTTTGAAAAGAGTGATTAATTTGGTAGAGTTGAAAGATTGCAAACTGGCAAATGACATTCTAGGAAAATGCTTGTTTAAAAACCAGTAGGATAAAAAGACAGCAGAATAATTTTCTTGGCTTTCCGTATTCTACCTTCACTGGCCCCTTATCTTTGGGTCTGTGAAGAATTGCCCTAGGTCATATTGATCCTGGATAAGTAAGCTACTTTTTGTTCTGCAGAGGTGGGATGGACAGATAGGAGCTATCTCAGTAAAATCTCATCAGTACCAAGATTGAGAAGTCCTTGTCTAGGTCTATTTTATTTTTATTTTTATTTTCTTTTTGTCTTTTTAGGGCTGCACCTGCAGCATATGAAGGTTCCAAGGCTAGGGGTTGCATCAGCTGCAGCTGCCAGCCTACGCCACAGCCATAGCAATGCCAGATCCGAGCCGAGTCTGTGACCTACACCACAGCTCACAGAAACACTGGATCCTTAACCCACTGAGCAAGGCCAGGGATTGAACCTGTGTCCTCATGGATACTAGTCAGATTCGTGTCCACTGAGCCACAGCAGGGATTCTGTCTATGTCTATTTTAATCCCACCCCTAAAGCAATACACTGTTGAGACTTGTACTGATGCCCCAAGTATTTTGAGATATTTCTACTTTCATTGGTCAGAGGGCAGACTATGCTAAGCCCTCTGTGAATCCTGGTCATTGTTAGGAATAGAGTAAACTAGAAGAAGTATAAAAGTAAATAAATATAACAGATACTTTATTTTGCTTCTCAGGTCCGCAGGTGAGGCATGTGGAGGTTCCCAGGCTAGGGGTTGAATTGAAACTACAGCTGCTGGCCTACAGCACAGCCACAGCAATACCAGATCCGAGCTGCATCTGAGACCTACAGCATAGCTTGAGACAACACTGGATCCTTAATCCACCGAGCAGGTGCCAGGGATTGAACCCACATCCTCATGGATACTAGTCGTGTTCATTTCTGCTGAGCCTCTGCGGGAACTCCAATAGATACTTTTGAAAGGGCGTTTTCCTGGTGACTCAGCAGGTTAAGGATCTGCTGGTGTTACTGCTGTGGCTCAGGTTGTTGCTGTGGTGCACGTTTGATCCCTGGCCTGGAAACTTCCACATGTCATGGCTGCAGCTGAAAAAAGAGAAATGGAGTTTGAAAAGAGAGAGATGCAAAAAAAGATTGACATAGCAAACCTGATGAAACAACTCTCCTTTGAAAGCCCTACTTGCAAGCTTGACCCTAGACTGGCATCTGGGATGTTGGATTTGGGGAGGGTTTCCAGCATTCTCTGGTAAGAATGGCTCACTATTCCTAAATTGTGCAAACGGTATGGTTTATGCTCAGCGCCTTTTTTTTTTCTTCTGGGAGCTGGACTTTTGGTACACGGTAGGGAGAAGGTGCCTATGTGACCAGCCCCAGTGAAAACCCTGGGCGCTGAGTCTGTAATGAGCTTCTCTGGTGGACATTTCACTCATGCTCTCTCAACTCAGTGCTGGAGAAATTAAGCACATCTTGTGTGACTCCATCAGAGAGACTCTTGGTAGCTTGCTCTTGGTTTCCTCCAGGGTTGGCCGTATGTACCTTTTCCCTTTTCAGTTTTTTGCTCTGTAATAAATGATAGCTGCCAGTACACTATATGCTGAGTCCTATATGTTGTCCTAGTCAATCATTGGGGATAGTACACAGTCTTCTTACTATTTTTCTCTCTAATATGCCTATTGGCAGCATTTAGGAAGGCAAGGGTATTCATTTTAACTGCAAATAAATTAGAAGTGAATCTACAATAAAACTGAATTTTTATAATACATAATTTATAATTCATAAATAAAAATAACCACTTACAGTCAGACAATTGGTGACTATATGAACTCTGAAAACTACATAAAGGACTGTCTTCCCCTTTAGATTGCATATATAACATGGTAGGGCTTTTTGGTCTGTTTCTATTTTCAAATAATATGAACAACATTTAAATAGAATCTTTGTGAGCGGTTGATCTTTCGGATAAAGTTTGCACCTTTGCCACCTTTTGTTTAAATCAAAAAGATTGTTTTTCATTTTTTTCAAAGTAGTATAGGAAAGATACAGAATTTTGAATTTCTCAGGCAGTTTTCAGCAGGAATATTTTTCTCGCAGTATAAAACTTGAAAGGGAAAAAAGCGTCCTTTGTATTTTTGTTGTCTGAAATAGTAATGAAGTATTTTCCCATGTTACTTAGAAGATTTCTATCCAAGTTCACACAGCATGGATGCTAGCCAGGCATTGTTTATAAGGTTCGTTTCAAAGCACGAAAGTTTTGGCTTCTTCCAAAAGGATAATTTAGAATTGCTTGAATATTTCACATCAGCAATCATATACCATTGAATTCCTAAGGATGCTGGCAGATACAACCCTGAGTTCAAAAATGTATGTAATTCCTAATGGAAATAGGCCCTGATAAAAGGAAATTTTTGGTGTGTTTGGAAGGAAGAGCCCCAGCTCAAGAGAACATTATCAACCAAACATATGGGAAAGCCCAAACATAGTTAGTTCTTATAGTTGCTTGGTACTTACTGTTCCATAAGAATCAGTCCAACTTAATATTGCCCAGTGATTGATTTCTTTTATTAAAATCAATGCAAATGGAGTTGCCATGGTGGCTCAGCAGTAACAAACCTAAAGAGTATCCATGAGGATGTGAGTTCGATCCTTGGCCTCGCTCAGTGGGTTAAGGATCTGGCCCACAGTTGCCATGAGCTGTGGTGTAGGCCACAGCTATAGCTCTGATTTAACCCCTAGCCTGGGAACTTACATATGCCGTGGGTTTGGCCCTACAAAGCAAAAAATAAATTAAAAAAAATCAATGTAGATGTCAATTTGAAGAAACTCCTTGCTTCTCTCTGCATCTATTTTGATATTTAGATAATAAGGGCCAAAAGTAAACATATACTCAAGTCATTAATACTGCTCATGAATTTGATAACCTTTACTTTTTTTCTCTCTAAAGGTCTGGTGCTGTGAGCTAACTTAAGCCAATTTGGTTATTCAGTTACTGGTTTCTTTTTGAAATTGTAGATATTGGGATCCTCTGAGTAATTATATGTATGTGAGGGCCCTATGCTCCCTTCTCCCTCCACCTCCTGCCCTGTGCCGGGTTAAATGTTAGTCCAGACTAACTTCTGCCACATGGTTAGATATTTCTTAGAAAGATGGCCCAAAAGCATCATTATATTTAACTTCTTGGCTTTTCCAGTGTTTGGACAATGGCTTGCTTTTAAGACGTGCATTTAAGGCATGGTAGGAGCAGTATTTCACCTTTAGTTGGAGTTAGGTGACAAAACCCTCAGATAACTGATGAAGCAGGAGATGCTTTCAGAATCCTAACCCTCAGAGTATTGACACTTGGGTTTACAAGTTCTTATGAGGGTGAAGACAACTGAGCAGTATTTCTGGATAGTCTACACATCTTAAATACCACAAGTATCTTACACTTCTGCCTTTGGTGTTCATAGGAGACGAAGAAGGCTGCTGGACTGTAGGTGGTTTTATTTTTTTTTTTATGTTTTTTTTTTAAGCATCTGCACCTGTGTCATGAAATTCCTGGGCTAGGGGTCGAATTGGAGCTGCAGCTTAGGCCTATGTCCCAGTCACAATAACATCTGATCCAAGCTGCATCTGCGACCTGTGCAGCTTGCAGCAATGCCAGATCCTTAACCCACTGAGCAAGGTGAGGGATCAAACCCAGCATCCTCACAGACACTATGTTGGGTTCTTAACCCGCTGAGCCACAATGGGAAGTCTGGATGCTAACGAAGCTTCGCTCTAGTGTCTTTGTCTTACTAAGGTCTTCAAGTGTTCATGAATCATCCCTAGACTATAGTTTAAACCTGTCAGGAACAAGGGAAGTGATTGTTTAAACACCATGGGAACTGGTTAGATATCAACTCAAGAGTTCAGGCTATCCACTGTAAGCTTTTTTTTTTTTTTTTTTTTTTTTCCTGGTCTTTTTAGGGCCGCGCCCACAGCATATGGAGGTTCCCAGGCTAAGGGTCAAATGAAGCTCTAGCTGCTGGCCACAGCCACAGCAACACCAGATCCGAGCCACACCTGTGACCTACACCACAGCTCACGGCAACGCCAGATCCTTAACCCACTGAGCAAGGCCAGGGATCAAACCTACATCCTCACGGATACTAGTCAGATTCGTTTCTGCTGAGCTACGACGGGAACTCCCCCACTTCCAACTTGTATCTTTGACCATGAAGGTGTGCGAATTTCTGTCAGCTATACAGCAATTCACTGCTTGTTTCTTTCTGGAAATAGTGTTTTACATTTCATTACTATCTCATAGTGTTCTGCACGTGTTTCTGGGCTTTATGACTCAAAGGAAAACAAACCCAAAGTGGCCTCCCCATGGAAAGATGGCAGACCTTTGCTGAGCATCCGCTTTCTGCTAGGCTCTGCAGGTGCTGCAAAATATATAAAGCATGAATAGCCCTTGCCTCCAAGGAACTTGGATCTATTAATGAGAGCAGAAGAACATAAATTACTGTAACACAAGGCAAATTAAGTTAACAGTTGCAAGAAAGAGAGAATGGGCTACACACAGCTGCTATCAATGTTGCAGTTGCTTCCCTCAGAAAATCATTAACAAATCATCCTTTGGAAGCTAGATCAAACCTGTTGCAAATAAATTATACTGCCAAAGGACAGTGGGCAGTTGCTAGGCAACGTTCCTAATGTGCAGTAAGTTATTTGTCAGGTCTTTGGAACCTTAGTTGTGAGAGTCCTCTAGGAGTGAGGCATCTCCCCATGAGCACTGGCTCCTTGGGCTCTGATTTTAGGCTCTAAGATTCCTGTATCAAGGCTTGCTTCCATAACTGGCTTGGTTTTATTTACATCTGGGTTTTATTTACATCTTTTTATTTAAACTGGGTTTTATTTACATCTTTTTACAGCTGTGAGGAGTGGGTTTAGTTTTATAATGCAGATACTCATGCGTTCCCTCCAAAGCGTTAGAGAACTGCTGGTATTTTTTTTTTTCTTTTTTAAAGTTATAGTTGATGTACAGTGTTGTGTGGTGTTTATTTTTTTGCTTTGAAAAATGAGCCATCGAGTCTGTAAGTGCTTTAGATAGAAAGGTCGATGAACTGGCTTATGAAGGAAGTTAATGACTGTATTAGTAATATATTGATTAGTACACTTTCTAACATGAAAAACTAAAAAGGACAAGATCTGTGTTGTGCATACAGTTATTACTCATATTGAAATCCGTACTCAAGTTTATTTGAAATTTGTTGGACTTTTAATTTAGTTTGGATTAGTTATGGGGACATAAGGAGACTGCGCATTATTTGAGGTTAAGGAAATACTTGCTATTACTTTTTCAGTTTTATCTCTACTAAGACATTAGCCACATTAATGTGTTGTCGTAATTATAGAGTAAATAATATTTGTACATGTCAGAATGCTGCTTAAAATCTTTTATCGGAGTTCCTGTCATGGCTCAGTGGTTAACAAATCTGACTAGGAACCTTGAGGTTGCAGGTTCAATCCCTGGCCTTGCTCAGTGGGTTGAGGATCCGGTGTTGCAGTGAGCTGTGGTGTAGGTTGCAGACGCGGCTTGGATCCCGCGTTGCTGTGGCTCTGGCGTCGGCCAGTGGCTACAGCTCCGATTCGACCCCTAGCCTGGGAACCTCCATATGCCGCGGGAGTGGCCCAAGAAATGGCAAAAAGATAAAATAATTAAAAAAATTTTTTAAAAAATTAAAAAAAAACTTTTATCAAGATGATCTCATGCTAAAGAATGAGGTTGTTTTTAAGTATCTTGATATATTTTCCCAGCAAATTGCATAGCTTTTTCTGAAGAGACCTCCACTTGTTCTGCCGAACAGACTATGTTTGGTTCTATTACTGGGAATAAAGAAAACCTTAAATATTGTGGGTACCATTAGTTCCCTTCTTTGTTCTTGTTTTTGGTGTGAAAACAACTGTCCTCTCATGTCAGTTTACCTTAAAGCACCTGCATCGATGGAAGCCAGTCTCTTAATATTTTTTGCTTGATTTCCTGTCACAGGGCTAACGTTTGTCACAGTGTTGCTGGAGTATATCTAATGTCCAAATTAGTTTTTGTTTTTCTTCATACACTTACATCATGGCTCATCTTTCATTCTTTTACAGGAATTTTAAACAGTTATCAGGTGAAATGGAATTTATGACGATTAATGGAACAACGTTAAGGAACCTGGAAATCCTTCAGAATCAGGTCAGGCAAACATTAGGGCTGTTTGATTCAAAATGATGGTGAAAACAAATTTGGGATAAGGTAGTTGTCTGTAAACAGTGTTGTCTTCAGCTTATAGCTCTGCCTGTTGGTATCTATTGGTAACTGCTGTGCTCACTTTTTGGAGAATCAAATATGTGAAATACTTGTTGGGAGGTTACATTGGGAGCTGTAGAGCTGTGCTTTTTTGGTCTTTATTTATTTATTTATTTATTTATTTTTAGGGCTGCACCTGCAGCATATAGAGGTTCCCAGGCTAGGGGATGAATCAGAGCTGTAGCTGCCGACCTATACCACAGCCATAGCAACGCCAGATCCTTAACCCAGTGAGTGAGGCCAGAGATCAAACCTGTGTCCTCAGAGATACTAGTCAGATTTGTTTCCACTGAGCCATGATGGGAACTCCCAGAAAGCTGTGCTCTTTTTTTTTTTTTTTTTTGGCTTTTTGCCATTTCTTGGGCTGCTCCCGTGGCATATGGAGGTTCCCAGGCTAGGGGTCGAATCAGAGCTGTAGCTGCTGGCCTACGCCAGGGCCACAGCAACGTGGGATCCGAGCCGCGTCTGCAACCTACACCACAGCTCAGGGCCACGCTGGATCCTTAACCCATTGAGCAAGGGTAGGGACCGAAACTGCAACCTCATGGTTCCTAGTCGGATTCGTTAACCACTGCGCCACGATGGGAACTCCAGAAAGCTGTGCTTTTTAATGATCGAAGTAACGTGCCCATTTTGATAATTTCTTTTTTTTTTTTTTTGTCTTTGTTGTTGTTGTTGTTGCTATTTCTTGGGCCGCTCCCATGGCATATGGAGGTTCCCAGGCTAGGGGTCGAATCGGAGCTGTAGCCACTGGCCTACGCCAGAGCCACAGCGACGTGGGATCCGAGCCGCGTCTGCAACCTACACCACAGCTCACGGCAACGCCGGATCGTTAACCCACTGAGCAAGGGCAGGGACCGAACCCGCGACCTCATGGTTCCTAGTCGGATTCGTTAACCACTGCGCCACGACGGGAACTCGCCATTTTGATAATTTCTATATCAAAAAATTTTTTGAAAAGGCATTATCTTTGAAAATTAATGTAGTTTTAAAAATCTATTTGGTTATATTAATATATATATTACTGTTATTATTTTTTGCCTGCCTCATGGCATATGGAGTTCCCAGGCCAGGGGTTTGATCTGAGCCGCAGCCGCAGCAGCTGCAGCAATGCCGGATCCCTAATCCACTGTGCCAGGCTGGGCATCGAACCCATGTCCTAGCGCTCCAGAGATGCTGCCCATCCTGTTGTGCCACAGTGGGCACTCCTGCTTCGTTATATTTTTTCTCCATCCTTTTAGACTTTTTGTTGAAATGTGTGCAGTTTTATTTCATTATCTAGCATGTAAACAAGTGTCTGTGATAGTCACTTTGACTGTTAGGATGCATAATGTTTCACTTTACATTTTTTCATCATCATTCTTTAGTGCTCTTTATTGATGGATGAGGAAGATAATGACTAAATTTAATGCTTTTATTTATTAAATCATCACTTGAAAATGGGAGATGGTATATTGTAAAACTAATGCTATAACATAAAGTCCTGGCAATAAAGAGCAGTTCCAAATCCTTTGAATAAGTAGTAGAAAAGCTGAACTGTCTGCTGTGAATCACTGCTTTGCTATGAAATAATGTAAATGCTGAATTTAGTCTCCTGACCTCCGGATTTGTGTATTACTAGTTTCTCTCACTTGGTTTCTTCCTCTGCCAAGCTGTTCTTGTATACTGCAGTCAGCCTTCCTTTTATGCAATAACATTTTGATCTTGTCATTCTCTTATCTGGAAATTCAGTGTCTTTTCTGTCTTTCTTATCAGCTCGGTATATCTCCCCATGAGAAGAAATAAGCAGTAGGAATAAAAGGACATTTCTGGGGTGAAGAAGAGCCACAGTCAAAGCCTGTAGACACAGCCTGGCACTCCATGCTTCCTTAACTCTTGCCACATCCTCCCTGTTCAAATCCTATTACTGTGGAGTTCTGAAATCAGATTCCTAAGGCGAAAACCATCTGTCACCAAAATACCCTTTTAAATCCCCCCTCCCCCCCGCCACTTTTTGGTTTATTTGGGGCCACACCCGAGGCATATGGAAGTTCCCAGGCTAGGGGTCAAATTGCAGCTATAGCTGCCAGCAACAGCCACAGCAGTGCCAGATCTGAGCTGCATCTGTAACCTACATGACAGCTCACGGCAATGCTGGATCCCCGACCCACTGAGCAATGCCAGGGATCAAACCCACATCCTTATGGATGCTAGTCTCATTTGTTTCCACTGTGCTACAATGGAACTTCCTAAAATCCCCTTCT
Source organism: Phacochoerus africanus (assembly GCF_016906955.1). Taxonomy (NCBI): domain Eukaryota; kingdom Metazoa; phylum Chordata; class Mammalia; order Artiodactyla; family Suidae; genus Phacochoerus; species Phacochoerus africanus. The sequence continues at coordinate 89,336,015 of NC_062547.1, forward strand.
TTATCATGACTTGGGCCCTTGTAGAGGGAGAAACTGAGAATTAACATCTTGCGCTTGTCTTTGCGCTTGGGCTCTGGCCTCCTTTGCCCTGGAGCAGTGGAGAGGCTGGCTGTTGGGGATGGCAAAGGTATAATAAGACTGGGTCTCCCCCACCTCCCCCTCTCTCGTCTGAGCCCACTTCTCCAGTGATTCTGGGTAGTCAGAGAATGATTCCCCTCCACTGTCCTCTTCATGGCACCCTTGCCTATCGTCAGGCCAGTTGGGCTCTGAGAAGAGTCGGTGCAGTCACTGATGTGGGCTCCTCTCATCGGTCAGCTCTTCCTGCCCAGGACATCGTCAAGGAGCCTTTGGTGACTGCTGTAGTCTGCGTGTGAGCTCTGCTTTAAGGGTTCTAAGGCCTTCAGAGGTGATGTCACACCTTTCCTAGTTGATTTCTGCCAGGTGACATTATGTCCTGATCTGGAGTCTTTTCTCCCATCCTTGGATATGGAGAGGGAGGGACTATCCACATCTTAATCTACTTTTGCCACTCACCCTACTGAGCACCCAGCAGGTGTTCTCTAAGTCCCTGCTTGTTGATTTGAAGGAAAAAAGAAAAAGTTAAAAAAAAAATGCAGGTGGAAACTGAATTTCCAAATAAAATTTAATTCTATTAATGGATATTGTGTACTCCAGTGAAACCCTGGTTCAAGTGAACTACTATCTCTAGTTAATTACAAATTTTGTTATGGCTTAGCTTTAAAGTGGCAACGCAGAGATAGATAAATTTTAGATACATTTTGGCTAAGGATGTAATACAACAGACAAAAATCAAGCCCTCCAGGGCACTGTCCTAGAGTGCAGTGCAGGTTCACTTCTCCCCTTAAACTTGTTCTGTAGTCATGAGAGAGTATCTGACTTTAGAATGGCAGCTCTTGGGTAGTGGGAGATACTGAATTGCCTCAGGAAAATGAAATTATCTCCATTGTGCTTCCCAAGGCAGGAAAGGATACAGTTATGCTTTTAAGATGTTTGGGTCAAACATTTTCAAAAGAGACTTCTCAATATATTATTAACTAAAAACCACACATAGGCTATATCTTGTGTAAAATAGCAATGCTTTACACGGATTTATGTTTGTGTATATATATATATATATATATATTCATTAGACATTAAATGAACACCTCTTTTGAGATGTACTTTATGCCATGCATGTGTGACAATTTAAAATTGAAGTATTTGGGATCATTAGGGCACATGAACCACTAGTGATTTTGGTACAAATCCAGTTGTCTAGCTAATAAAACTTGTCTTCTGGTTCTTTTTTTAGACTGATATGAAAACCAAAGGAAGTTTGTTTTGGGTTTTAGACCATACTAAAACTTCATTTGGGAGACGGAAGTTAAAGAAGTGGGTGACTCAGCCACTCCTTAAATTAAGGTAAAAGGAATTCTTTTTTGCGTGTGTTTAATCTGAAATTATATAAAGTTATGAAATTAAAGATATGCTACCTCCTTAAAATCAAGGTTACCCTGGCTTATAAGAATACCATTTTAAATTGAGGAAGATTCTATTTTGTATCTGGCAGGAGACCATCTAATACTGTGAGGATTGTATCCTTGTCCCCAAGAACGAGTGTGCTTGTATTTGGAAGACATGGAGTCTGCCCAGGGAATGTGAGTTAGCTAGTTAGTTTGGGTCATCAGTAGCATGGGGTGTAGGAAGAGAGGGGCTGGGGACTGCCTTTCTTAGAAGACTTTTTTTTTTGCTTTTGCTTTTTTAGGGCTGCACCCACGGCATGTGCAAGTTCCCAGGCTAGGGGTCTAATGGGAGATACAGCTGCTGGCCTCGTCTGTAACCTGCACCACAGCTCACAGCAACTCCAGATCCTTAACCCACTGAATGAGCTCAGGGACCAAACCCGCAACCTCATGGTTCCTAGTTGGGTTCATTTCTGCTGCGCCACAACGGGAACTTCTTTTTTTTTTTTTTTTTTTCTGCTTTCTTTGAGGGCTTTAAAGGCTGGACTGAGGAGCTGGCAATGAGAAAGTTAATCCAGTGATTCTGTGCATGGAAGTGATGGACTCAGAGCTGGCTTGTGTGTGGGAGCGGACAGAGTGATTGATGGTGGTAGGGGGCCAAGTTATCAAGTTCACAAAGAGGTTCTGAGGACCTGAGCTGCAGAGGTAGCAGTAGACATCTGAAAAAGGGATTAGGTGTGAGATGTTTACAAAAGTAGAATGAGTAAACCGGAAGTGCTTTGAGGGAAGGTAGGTGAGTCTTAGTGCCTGAAACAGTGGTTTCCAAGCTTGTCTGCACATTGGAATCACCTGGGAACTTTCACAAGTACTTTTGCCCACATCCATCCCCCAGAGATGGTCTCCAATTTCATTGGTCTCCAATGTGGCCTGGGAGATGGAATTTTTCTTTTTTGACCACGCCTGCGGCATGTGGAAGTTCCCAGGCTAGGGATCAAATCCATGCCATAGCAGCGACCCTGGCTGCTGCAGTGACAATGCTAGATCCTTAACCCCCTATGCCACCATGGAACTCTGGGAGCTGGAATTTCTAAGAGCACCCCAGGTGATTCTGACCTTCAGATAGAAAATTCGAGGACTGTGACTTACGCCTTTCACGCAGTAGGAGTCCAAGTAATGTTTACTGAATGAAGGAATGCATGCTATTTTTCATTGTATTTTTCTTATGTACGAGTATTTAATATTCAGAATCATCCTCTGAGGCAAGTCCTTGAGATGAGTAAACAGATTCAAAGAGCTTCAATAACTTGCTCAATACTTCGCAGCTGGTAGAGTCTAGATTTCAAAGCAACATTGATGCTGTCCTGAACAGCTTGCCGAATGGACAGATGAGGGAGCGTGCGAGAGAGTGTCAATGAGTGAGTCAGTCCCACTAGGAGCAGCCTGCCCCTCCCCAGCCCACTGCATCCTCACCTTTGCAGTGGTTTACTACCTCCTCGCAGGGTGGCCATAAGGAATAAAATGAGGCAGTAATCTTAACTGCCACTTCCTATAATTATATAGGAAGCACTGTGCTAGGGGCTTTATGTGCATTGTCTCTTTTAAAGCACAACAGCCTCACTCATGGTTGTGTTTTATGCTGGACTCAGTAAACAGCCATCTTTGGCAAAGGATAGCAGACACTGTTATAAGCTTTAAGACATTGTTCTGCTGATAATGATTACTCAGTAATTTCCGATTTTAGTGGGTGATTACAATTTCTATTAGTCATAAGCTTTAAGACATTGTTCTGCTGATAATGATTACTCAATCATTTCAGATTTTAGTGGGTGATTACAATTTCTTGGCTAAAGACCTTTGGACCAGGGAAACGGACTGGGTAGAGAAGAAGTTCTGAAAATGGAAGTGTCTGCTTTGGTTCAGTAGTCACATGAGATAAAGATGCCTCGTGGAGCAAACGCAGACAAGATGAATTTCTGCACACAGTCTGCCAAGAGCTGTATGAGGAGTATTGCCTTCTGGTTGATAGAAAGGCATCTGTCTAAGCAGCCACACAGTTCTTCCTATTTTATTTGGTTGGTTGAAATATTCAGCAGAAACAGACTTGCGAGCAGACTTTTTCATGTAAATTAAAATTTTTATTTCTGTTAAATTTGTTTATATAAGCAGGATTAATTTGAGATAAATTCGGTAAGCCATGCTATATATGCTCTTTGGAAGTTGATCATATATTCCTTGGGACCCAACCTTCCCAGAAAGACTGAGAGAATGTACTCCATGTATTAAACTCAGATGCTTTCAAGTATGAACTTTAGACCATCCTAAAACATATATTGCTGAAAACAAGCACACAACCTCTTCCTCCCCACCCCCCCCCCCACTTTATTTTCTTTTTAGGGCCACATAACATGGCATAGAGGTTCCCAGGCTACGTGTCCAATCGGAGCAGTTGCTGCCGGCCTACACCAGAGCCACAACAACACCAGATATGAACCGCATCTGTGACCTACACCACAGCTTACGGCAATACTGGATCCTTAACCCACTGAGTGAGGCCAGGGATCGAACCTGCAACCTCATGGTTCCTAGTCGAATTTGTTTCTACTGAGCCATGACGGGAACGCCTTTGCCATTTTTACTTTAGGTCATAGTTGTAAAACTTGAAGCTTCCTAATCTATTAAAATTCACTTCAAAAGAATTTCAGTTGAATCTTTTCCTTTTTCGATTTATAGGGGCCTTACCCATGGCATACAGAAGTTCCCAGGCTAGGGGTCAAATTGGAGCTACAGCTGCCGGCCTATGCCACAGCAACAGCAACGCCAGATCCGAGCCGAGTATGTGAACGACACCACAGCTCACAGCCATGCTGGATCCTTAACCCACCAAGCAAGGCCAGGGATCAAACCCACATCCTCATGGATCCTAGTTGGGTTCGTTACCCCTGAGCCACAGTGGGAATTCCAGATTCCAGTTAAATCTTAATTGCACCTGCAACATATTCCAAACAAATACCTAGAGAAAACCTTTAGCTGATTAGTCAGTGGTTCAGCTATATATGTATTGTTGTTGTGGTTCTTCTTCTCTTTTTTTTTTTTTACCCCCTAAATGCTAACATTGGTGCCATGCTGATAGTGTCAGTGGTTCATCCAGGCTAATATGCTGTCTTTGACACTGGCAGCCAAAGGTTGGTTTAGGGCCTGGTTTTCTTCTATAGTGAGATCATAGAACAAATAATTGGTGTCAAGGGAATTTAGCCAAGATATAAGGTGGATCTACCATAGTTCTTAAAGATCCTATTGTTAGTCCTCCTTAAATTCTCTTAAATCCCTTAGGATCTTCTTGATATTTTTAGCCTATTTTAGCTCCCAGGGCAGTCACACAGTTTATAAATTCAGGACTGAATGTTTCAAGTTTTGGGGAATTTTTCTGCTTCCACCACACTTTACTCTGCGAGAGGGCATCTTCGGTGCAGTTTTCTAGTGACTTTCTAGAAAGTATAAATGGCATTTACCCTATGCTTACCGACTGATTCAAAAACTTCACTTGGGTTATTGAGACAAGATTTTACTCTGTGGAAACCACACTGGCTTTTATAAATGTTATGCTTTTTTATGTGTTTTGATGCATCTGCATACTTTTTAAAAAATCACTTGTCTAATTTTAGGCAGGAAGATGCTTTCTTGTAGGTCACTAGCTTCTTCCTATAAATGAATATCATGTTGGCAAGCCATTAGTCCTAAGACCTTTATATTGAATTCATCTTTTTTGAAGTTCTTTCTTTGAAGTTCTTGTGTTTCTTTCAGTTGATATGATCTTGTCAGTCGTTTTTAGATACACCATATGTATTGTGTTGGTTTTGTCCAAAAGCCCCCAAATGCAAATTTTGCTCGTAAATATAGATCAAGGGTAAGAAAACTTGAAAAGTATAAGTCTCTAAAATGATGTTTTAAGCAAAATACTAATTTCTAAGGCAGATTTGGTCATCTTAGAAGAAGTATTCAAGATTCTGTAACTTATGTTGTAATTTGAAATATTAAAAGGAAGTTTTGAGTTTTCTCCTTGGGTATCTCTTCTTTCACCTGTGCCTTAAATGTTGATATTACTCTTGGTTCTCTCTTGGGGCATCTTCTTACTTTCAGCACTATGTAGGATTTTATCTGAGGCTGTGGCTTCTTCTGTAACTCATGTGCTGATGACTTTGTCACCATTGTCTCCTGCAGCTCCAGACGCACACATCTGCTAGGACTTCTCTGCCTCAGGAAACATTCAGTTTTGAGTATGCAAAACAAATGGGAATCAAAGAATTTCCTTCAGTGAGACAGTGATTTCTTGCAAATGCAGTCATATGTGTGTGTGGTATGTGTGCACATGTGTGTGCATGTGTACATAACACACTTATAAAAGAGTAGATTATTAACCACAAAAGGAATTTGAGAGATCAGTTCCTCCCCTTCTAGAGGGCGAACTGTTTTGATCAGTGATGAAAAACATTGGATCTTTGGCAAGAAGTTGTATTATATCATCTTGCCTTTTTGTAAAATCACTTTACGAAAGGCACTCAGATGAAAGCCTTTTCATGAAAGGCTTTTTTTTTTTTTGAGGAACCTAAGCATCTCCATGCCTCTGGTTGTGCCCTTCTCCGTTTCTATCTGCACTAACCAAAGATTACTATTTTTTAAATATATATCTGATTATGTTTTGCTCTCTGCTATTTACAGTTCTCATTCTACACTAAGGCAAAATTTATTTCTGGACCTTGGTACCCTCTGTTCCCTTTTTCTAAAGTGGAAGCTTCTACTCATTTTGGTTTCTCTTCTAATAATGTACTGGCTGCTGCTTCAAAGTTTCCTTTGCTCACTGTCCATCTTCTCTGTCTCCTTTACAGAGAGGTTGGAATTCCTGAGGCTTGAACCTTAAAGCCCAGCTTTCTTCCTTCTGTTATTCTTCCCTTCCTTCTCTTCTCTGCCGCTCTTCTCTCCTATCCCATGAGCTTACCTAGTCCAGTGATCATTAATATTAAAATGTCAGCGATTCCCAAATTTGTATCTCTGGTTCTTACTCCCTTGTGTTCTCCAGGCTTATATATTCAACCTAGACTGCTGAACACATAGGGTTATCCCAGACATCTCAAAGTTAATATATTTAATTCTGGTTTCCCTGTTTTGGAAACCAGCCTATCGTGTTTATCTCTGTGCATCTTGCCACCTTGACCTCCATCAGCCTGGTCTGAACTGCCATCAGCTTCCACTTGGATGGCTGCAGTGTCCTAACTGATCTCTGTTCTCTCTTTTTTTTTTTTTTCCTTCAGGCCACACCTGCAGCATATGGAGGTTCCCAGGCTAGAGGTCAAATTGGAGCTGTAGCCACTGGCCTACACCACAGTCACAGAAACTCAGGATCTGAGCCACACCACAGCTCACAGAAACACTGGATTCTTAACCCACTGAGCGAGGCCGGGGATCAAACCTGGGTCCTCATGGATGCTGATCAGATTTGTTTCCGCTGAGCCGCAATGGCAACTCCCAATCTCTTTTTTGAAAATACAGAATCATGTCACTCCCTGCCTTAAACTCTTCATTGGCTTTCCTTTGTGCTTCGAATAAAATTAAAATTCTTAAATGTGGCTCTTGTGTCTGCCTCTCTTCTGCGTTCATGCATTCCTTGTCACTCTGGCCTGCCTTTGGTTCCTGAGCATCCCAGAGCTTTGTCTGTCTCGTGGTCTCTGCATTCATTGTCTTTCTGCCCAGCATGTTCTTTCCTTTCTCTTCAATTTTCACATGGCTAACTCCTTTATTCTTTAGTTCTTACCCTCAAGTGTTAGTTCTTCGGAGACGTTTTCTCTGACATCCTAATGTAAATTATGTTCTTGGTAGTATTCGTGGTGTATAGGGCTTACTCTGATTGATATTTGTTTATCAGTGTTTAATACCTATCTCACACAAATGTTTCATTTATAGTAAGTATTTGATAAGCATTTTTCCCCATGCCCATTTCTCTGCGTTTGCACTTATCAACAATGTAGATGTTGTGAATGTAAAATACACGTCAGGTAAACATTTATCTCAGTCACTTTTTTTTTTTTTTTGGTCTTTGCTATTTCTTTGGGCCGCTCCCATGGCATATGGAGGTTCCCAGGCTAGGGGTCGAATCAGAGCTGTAGCCACCAGCCTACGCCAGAGCCACAGCAACGCGGGATCCGAGCCGCGTCTGCAACCTACACCACAGCTCACGAACGCCGGGTCATTAACCCACTGAGCAAGGGCAGGGACCGAACCCGCAACCTCATGGTTCCTAGTTGGATTCATTAACCACTGCGCCACTCCTATCTCAGTCACTTTTACCTGTACATGTCATTATGTATGTTACGTTCATTAAGGACATTTTAAGTGTATTAACTACATTAAGATTGTTGTGCAACCATCACCACAGTCTCTGTTCAGAACTCTTTTCATTTTGCAAAACTGAAACTCAGTACATATTAAGAATGACTTCCCATCACCCCTTTTCCTAATCTCTGACAAACACTGTATTACTTTCTGTCTCTATGAAATTGACTGTTCTAGGTATCTCATATACTTATGGAATAACACGAGGTTTGTATTTTTGTGACCATCGTATTTCACTTAGCATAATATCTTCAAGGTTCATTTGTGTAGCAGCATGTATCAGTATTTCTTCCGTTTTTAAAATTGAGGTATAGTTGTGTAGTCCATATTTACTAGTTCCACATGTACAACAGAGTAATTCAATATTTTTATAGATTATACTTAATTTAAAGCTATTACGAAATAATGGCTATAATTCCTTGTGTTGCACAATTTATCCCTGTTGTTGTTGTTTTCATAGTAGTTGGTGTCTCTTAATCCTATGCCCCTATCTTTCCCCTTCCCCCTTTCCATCTCCCTCCTGATAACCACTAATTTGTTCTGTGAGTCTATTTCTCTTTTGTATGTACATTCATTTGTTTTATTTTTTTAGATTCCACGTATTAGTGATATCATACAGTATTTGTATTTCTCTGTATTACTTATTTCACTAAGCATAATTCTCTAAGTCCATCCACATTCTTGCAAATGGCAGAATTTCATTCTTTTTAATGGCTAAGTAATATTCCATTGTATACATATACCACATTTCTTTATCCATTCATTTGTTGATGACCATTTGGGTTTCTTCCATATCTTGGCTTTTGTAAATAATGCTGCTGTAAACATTAGGGTGCATGTAGCTTTTCAAAATAGTGTTTTCATTTTTTTTTTTTTTTGGATATCTACCCAGGAGTGGAACTATTCTATTTTTAGTTTTTTGAGAAGCCTCCATACTCTTTTCCATTTTGTACCAATTTACAGTCTCACCAACAGTGTACTAGGCTTCCGTTTTCTCCACATCCTCTCTAGCATTTGTTACTTGTCCTTTTGATGATAACCATTTTTGACAGGTGTGAGGTGCACCTTGATTTGCATTTCTTTGATTTTTTTTTATATTGAGTTGTATGAGTTGGATATTAACTCTTTATTGGTCATATCATTCACGAATACTTTCTCCCAATCAGTAGGTTGTCTTTTTGTTTTGTTGATGATTTCCTTTGCTATGCAAAAGCTTTCAAATTTAGTTAGGTTTACTTTTATTATTTTCGCTGGTTATTTTTGCTTTTATTTCTTTAACTGTGGAGACAGATCAAAAAATATATATTGCTACAATTTATGTTGAAGAGTGTTCTGCCTATGTTCTCGTCTAGGAGTTTTGTAGTTTCAGGTCTTAAAATCCATTTCGAGTTTATTCTTGTATATGGTATGAGGGAATGTTCTGATTTCATTGACTGACATGCAATTGTCCTGTTTTCCCAGCATCACTTATTGAGGAGAATGTCTTCTTCGTTGTATGTTCTTGTTTCCTTTGTCATAGGTTAATTGACCAGAAGTGTGTGGGTTTATTTCAGGGCTTTCTGTTCTGTTCCAATGATCTATGTGACTCTGTTTGTGTCAGTACCACATTGTTTTAATGACTGTAGCTCTGTAGCATAATGCGATAAGTACTTATTGAGTGAATAATAAGAGAGTGAAGCATTCAAGACCTAACTTAGATATCTCCTTTGAGAAGTCCTCCTTTTTCTCCTTCCTCCCCCTGTAGAAAATTAACTCCTCTCAGTTTTGTCCTGCTTCTTACCCATCCACCCCCAACAAACACACATTATGCATTGTGGGCTTATAGTGCTTTGAATATAGTAGGTGATCACAAAATATGAACCAGTGAATCCACTGGAAAATATTAGGGTTCTAAGTAGACTTTGAAAATAAAGGCATTCATATGTAAGGGAAGTTTATTTAACTAAGAAAAATTCTTTGATTTTACTTTTATTTTTATTAAAAATTTTTATTAGAGTTAATTTATAATGATCTGTCAGTTTCTGCTGTACATCAAAATGACCCAGTCATATGCATTCTTTTTCTCCCATTACCTTCCATCATATTCCATCACAAGTGTTTGGATATAGTTCTCTGTGATAGACAGCACAACCTCATTTCTTGTCCATTCTTTTTTTTTTTTTTTTGTCTTTTTAGGGCCACACCCATGGTATATGGATGTTCCCAGGCTAGGGGTCAAATCGGAACTGTAGCTAGCCACTAGCCTACACCACAGCCACAGTGATGCCAGATCTGAGCCGCATCTGTGACCTACACCACAGCTCATGGCAACGCTTACCCATTGAGTAAGGTTAGGGTCTGAACTGCATCCTCATGGATATTAGTCAGATTTTTTTTTTTTGTTTCTGCTGAGCCACAATGGGAACTCCCTGCTTATCCATTGTAAATGTAATAGTTTGCACCTAGCAAACTCCTAATCCATCCCACTCCCTTCCCCTCCCCTCCCCCTTGGCATTACAAGTCTGTACTCCAGGTCTGTGAGTCTGTTTCTATTCTGTAAATAGGTTCTTCTGTGCCATATTTTAGATTCCACTATCTTTTTCTGACTTCACTTAGTATGAGAATCTCTAGTTGAATCCATGTTGCTGCAAAAGGAATTACTTTGTTCTTTTTTATGGCTGAGTGGTATTCCATCATGTATATGTACCACATCTTTTTAATCCATTCATCTGTCAGTGGGCATTTAGGTTGTTTCCATGTCTTGGCTATTGTGAATGATACTGCAGTGGACATACAGGTACATATATCTTTTTGAATGAAAATTTTGTCTGGATATATGCCCAGGAGTGGGATTCCTGGATCACATGGTAGTTCTATATTTAGTTTTCTAAGGAACCTCCTTACTGGAAAAACTCCTTGATTTTAAAAGAACCTTAGAGGCAGTTTTCTTTCATGTGATTCCTTGTTTTAGTGCCACGGAATTGATTCTGAGAAATCCTTTCTTCCCTTTTAGTGGGGTAATTGCCTGGTCAGGTATGAAACCATGATACTTAGCAATGGAAGAAATAGCGTGGCAACGTCTTGTATTCTCTCTAGACCCCCAGTGGAATATAGAATAGACAGAAGTTCCTCAGAGAAACTCATGTGACTTCCTAAGGAACCCAGGCTGGGTGACAGGAAGGAGCTGTCATGTACCCCAGGTGTAGCTGGTTTTAAGAATGATGTAAAAAGTCTAACTAATAGCTCTAAACACATCTGAGTTGGAATTTATTGGCTTGGAAACATTTCTGGTCAACATGATTTTCATACGGCTCTTAAAGGCCAGACCTGTAGAATCTGAATTCCACAATGGGTGATTTAGATAGTGTATTTGTTTGCTAGAGCTGCTTAAACCAAGTACCACAAACTGGGTGGTTAAACACCATAAATTTGTCTCACAGTTCTGGAGGCTCAAAGTCCAAGATCAGGGGGTCAGTGGGATTGGTTCTTTCTGAAGCCTTTGAGGGGGAATCTGTCCATTGCCTGTCTCTTGGCCTCGGGTGGCTTGCTGGCAGTCTTTGGTGTTGCTTGGCTTGTAGATGTGTTGTCTTTATCTCTGCCTTTATGTTCACATGTTATGCTTTCTGTATGCATCTCTCTTCACATGGCATTCTTTTAATAAGAATATAGTCATATTGAATTAGGGGCCTGCCCTATTCCAGTGTTATCTCATCTTTACTAATTACGTCTGCAGTAACCCTGTTACACTCTGAGACACTAGGGGTTAGGTCTTCAGCATATGTTTTTGGATGGATACAGTTCAGTCCATAATCGATAGGCTCAGTTACTTCACATATTTCCTGCTCTTGGCATAAGCAGATCAAACGTACTCATCTCTTGCATGGAAACAAATGTTTTGATTATCATTTAAATGTATCACACATTTATTCAGCATCTGAAGTGAGGTCGTAAAGAACATTGGATTTTGTAAATTGCAAACATTCTGCAATTTTGTGCCTGTAGTACAGTACTCTGAAAGATCTTTCATCTCTCTTACCTTTGAAAAACATTCTGGATTGTGTCTGTCCAGGTGAATTATTTATGTAAATGTTAGATGATTTTTAGGGGTGAAAAAGAAATATATATATACATACATATATATATATATATATATATATATATATATATACACACACATATACATATACATACATTTTTTTTTTTGTCTTTTTAGGGCCACACCCTTGGCATGTGGAGGTTACCAGGCTAGGGGTGTAATCAGAGCTACAGCTGTCGACTCACACCACAGCTCACAGCAATGTCGGATCCTTAACCCACTGAGCAAGGCCAGGGATCAAACCTGCAACCTCATGGTTCTAGTCGGATTTGTTTCCACTGCACCACGATGGGAACTCCCTATTTTTTTTCTTTTAAAGTAAGTGAAATATTTTGGTGGAAAGGAGCAGACGTCCAAATCTAAGAGATGAGGAAAGAAAAGTAGCCAAGGTGGGAATTGGGAAGTGCTGAGGTTTGAGAGGTCAAGTCTGTTGCTCTGTTAACAAGTGTCCATGTGAGGGGAGCAGAAGATTAAAGCTCAGAAGGATCAAGCGAGTGGAAGGAAGGTGGCAGCAGGAGAAACCAGTGTCCACCTGTGCTGCATTTTTCATCTGCATTATTTCTGTTTTTTCAGCTATTCCCAGAGATAGTTATTACTCCTGTTTCGTACATGAGAAAAACTGACACTTAGGTTCATTATCCAAGATAATCTGCCAAGCGTGTCTGAATAGTTTGCAGTTAATGAGACAGTTGAGCTTGATTTCTGATGCCCTCATTCAGTTGTGTCACATGGGACAGGTTATGAATTTTTATACACCTCAGTTTCCTCATCTGTAAAATAGGATTTGCACTACCTACCCCATGGTGGTGGTATGAGTACAAAATAAGACAGTATAAATAAAGGATTAGTGTGGTTCCCACATCAGTATGTGGTCAAGAAGACAGCTGTGCTCTTTATAATACCAAAAAAAATTGGAAGCAACCTAGTTATTAGTCAGCGAATGGAAAGATAGTTATCTAGTCCCACATTAGAATATTATACAGCAGTTAAAATGAATAACTCATGCCTGTATGTTTCAATATGGATGGATCTCATAAAATGCCATAAAAGAATACATACCTAAATGTCCATTGACAGATGAATGGATTAAGAAGATGTGGTATATATACACAGTGGAATACCACTCAGCCATTAAAAAGAACAAGATAATGCCCTTTGCAGCAACATGGATGGAACTAGATACTCTCATACTAAATGAAGATAAGTCAGAAAGAGAAAACCAAATACCATAGGATATCACCTATATGTGGAATTAATATATGGTACAAATGAATCTTTCCACAGAAAAGAAACTCATGGACGTGGAGAACAGACTTCTGGTTGCCAAGGCGGGGTGGGGAGTGGGATGGACTGGGAGTCTGGGGTTAATAGATGCAAACTATTGCCTTTGGAGTGGATAAGCAATGAGATCCTGCTGCATGGCACAGGGAACTATGTCTAGTCACTCGTGATGGAATATGATGGAGAGTAATGTAAGAAAAAGAATATGTATATGAATGACTGGGTCACTTTGCTGTACAGTAGAAATTGACAGAACACTGTAAATCAACTATAATGGAAAAAATAAAAGCCGTATATAAAAAATTAAATTATAACCCTTAAACCTTTGAAAAATAGCAAATGTTAAAAAAAGAATACATAGAGCACGATAACCATTAATTTAAAGTTTGTAACTTCACAGTGGTAGTCTGTGTTGTTTAGAAGTTCATACATAAGTGGTAGAAATATAAAAGCAGTAATTAGAAAGGCTATGCAGTAACATCTGGAAAGTGAATACTTCTGAGAAGGGAGGAAAGGGAAAGAAACAGATGGGATACTGCCTTATGTGTATTTGCAATTTTTTAAAATATGTAATACAGAGAATATAATACATATACATATATGAATTTTAATTTATTTATTTTTGGCCTTTTTTAGGGCTGCACCTATAGCATATGGAGGTTCCCAGGCTAGGGGTCGAATCAGAGCTGTAGCTGCCAGCCTACGCCACAGCCACAGCAATGCTGGATCCCAGCTGCATCTGTGAACTAAACCACAGCTCATGGCAACACTAGATCCTTAACCCACTGAGAGAGGCCAGGAATCAAACCAGCATCCTTGTGGATAGTAGTCAGATTCTTCTCCACTAAGCTACTGTGGAAGCTCCCATATATGAATTTTTATTATTATTATTTTGCTTTTTTTTTTTTTAGGGCTGCACTTGGTGGCATATGGAGGTTCCCAGCCTAGGGGTTGAGTCAGAGCTACAGCTGCTGGCCTACAGCACAACCACAGCAATGTAGGATCCGAGCCGCATCTGCGACCCACACCACAGCTCACGGCAACGCCGGATCCTTAATCCATTGAGTAAGGCCAGAGATTGAACCTGCAACCTCATGGTTCCTAGTTGGATTTGTTTCCACTGCACCATGAGGGGAAGTCCTGAATTTTTTTTTTTTGAATTTTTTTTTTTTATGTACAGCTATAATTTTTTTTTAATTGGCATTTCCCCAATACATTTTTTTTCTTTCTACTGTACAGCATGGTGACCCAGTTACACATACATGTATACATTCTTTTTTCTCACATTATCATTCTCCATCATAGGTGACTAGACATAATTCCCAGTGCTGCCCAGCAGTATCCCATACTTATCCATTCCAAAGGCAATAGTTTGCATCTATTAACCCAAAATTCCCAGTCCATCCCATTCACTTCCCGTTCCTCTTGGCAACCACAAGTCTATTCTCCATGTCTATGATTTTCTTTTCTGTGGAAAGGTTTATTTGTGCCATTTATTAGCTTCAAGATATGAGTGAGATCATATGAAATTTGTCTTTCTCTTTCTGACTTACTTCACTCAGGATGAGAGTCTCTAGTTCCATCCATGTTGCTGTAAATGGCATTATTTCATTGTTTTATGGCTGAGTAGTATTCTATTGTGTATATATACCACATCTTCCTAATCCAGTCGTCTATAGATGGACATTTGGGTTGTTTCCATGTCTTGGCTATTGCGAATAGTGCTGCAGCGGATATACAGGTGCATGTTTTTTTTTTTTTTTTTTTCGAGGAAAGTTTTGTCCAGATATATGCCCAAGAGTGGGATTGCTGGGTCATATGGTAGTTCTATGTATAGATGTCTAAGGTACCTCCATACTGTTCTCCATAGTGGTTGTACCAGCTTACATCCCCACCAACAGTGCAGAAGGGTTCCCTTTTCTCCACACCCCTTCCAGCATTTGTGATTTGTGGACTTATTAATGATGGCCATTCTGACTGGTGTGAGGTGGTATCTCGTGGTAGTTTTGATTTGCATTTCTCTAGTAACCAAGAATGCTGAGCATTGTTTCATGTGCTTGTTGTCCATCTGTTTATCTTCCTTGGAGAAATGTCTCTTCAGGTCTTTTGCCCATTTTTCCATTGGGTTGTTGGCGTTTTTGCTGTTGAGTTGTATAAGTTGCTTGTATATTGTAGAGATTAAGCCCTTGTCAGTTGTGTCATTTGAAACTATTTTCTCGCATTCTGTAAGTTGTCTTTTTGTTTTCTTTTGGGTTTCCTTTGCTGTGCAAAAGCTTGTCAATTTGATGAGGTCCCATAGGTTTATTTTTGCTTTTATTTCTGTTGCTTTGGGAGACTGACCTGAGAAAATATTCATAAGGTCGATGTCAGAGAATGTTTTGCCTATGTTCTCTTCCAGGAGTTTGATGATGTCTTGTCTTTTATTTAAGTCTTTAAGCCACTTTGGAACTCCTGCATTTTTAAATGGTACTGCTATCACCCCTTTACCACCATCCTAGTCAGGTGAAAGTGAGTTTCCAACCCAAGCCCACCTGACTGGAAAGTCCATGTTAGACTCAGGAGCATCTGTTTTCCACCACATCTTGTTTTAGAAAGATAAGACAGTCATGTAAGATGACCTGGGTGGGGGCTTCCAGTGGTGACAGGAAGGAGGCTGTGTATCCCCATTTCCAGATGTCTGGTATCTGTCCTGGTCAGTTCTCCTGAATCTTGAACTTGCCCGTGTTTTATCTTTTGCCTATAGCTACTGTCAGGATTATGAGAGAATTTGCAAGGACCACTGGTATGTAGCTAGAGCCTTTGTCTGAGTCTTATGTCAGAATGACCTCTTCTGTTGGGGTCATACAGCTATGTTGTATGCAGTCGTTGTATGTGGTTGGGCTTGGATCCCAGCCTTTTGCTTTTATTTAATGCTCTAAAGTTGACTAAGTCATGGGAACTTAGGAAGTTCAACTTCCTGTTCTCATTGACCAGGTGCATGTTGACTTGTTTGTAAACAAGATAGTGCATTGGTTAGGGAAACTGACGGCTAACAAAAAGGCCCCCGAACGTTTAATGGCTGTAATAGAGTAGAAATCAGTTTTTCCCTTTGCTTCTTTGCATAAACAATCCATGGCCTTTGCCATTTGAGGGTGGGCCAAGACTTCCATGACACGGGCATTTAGGAACTCCAGAGGCCCCTCAGTCTTAAACATGCAACTCCTAGGACAATTCTGGGCTTTGACCTGCTGCGGGAGGGGAAGAGCATGGAGATGTGTGATTTTGCTTCTTGGGAGTGGGGTCCTCCACTGGCACGTCTGCTCGCATCTCTTTGGCAGAGCTCATTCCCATGGTCTCACTTAACTGCAAGGAAAGCTAACAGATGTTTGTTAAAGACAAAGAAGTATTTAGCGAATGCCTAGCCATCTGTTGCTGGAGATGACAGTTTTCTCTTTTCCTTTATATTGCTGCTGTTTCAATTCTCTTGTAGTTTTTAAAAGCATTTAAAAAGATTCTTATTTAAATTTTTGGATATGCAATACTTTCACACAGTTCCAGAGTTTAAAAGTATAAAAAGATATATAATGAAATGTTTGCCCCTCATTCTTGCCTCACATCTGCCCAGATCCTACTAGATAATTATGGTTATTATTTTCTTCCGTATCCTTCGAGAGACTTTTTTGTTTTAAAAAGCAAAAAATCAGATACATTTGTGTGTGTATGTATCCTTCCTTTTTACATAGACGGAAGCATAATATATACAATACTCCTTACTTTGCTTCTTTCCCTTAGTAGGGTAAGATAATTATTTTAAATTTTGTATTACTTAATCTCAGTGACAAAAGACATTATTGCTACTCTCAAGGAGTTCCTAGTCTAATTTGGTCAAGGTATAATCTTCTAGTGCAGAGAAGGAGAGCCAAGTGATGGAAACTTTTATTCCTAAAATGAAATACTTGTTACTCACTGTGTAGCTCAATACCACAATTTGAACAAACGAAGGATGCTTTTATAGTGGAACTTAAATTTTTAGAAAGCTACTTAAGGGAATTAAGCATGCTAAATTTATTCTTGGCATTTAAATCACAAAATATTTTAGAAAATTGAAAATTGTTGGTGTTAGGAAGTAGGTCCTTGGCTAGATTTTTATGTAATTTTCTAAAGCACCAAGTACATTTCAGTGATAGTTCATTTCTTGAATAGTTAAATAACTTTTATTTTGGTAAACCCATATGGTTAGAGTATGTTTCTATTTTAATTCAGAGCCCTAGCCTAAATGACAAACTAACAGAATATTATGTATATGCTCCACTTAACATTTAGTTTATATTAGCAGAACTAAATGCCATTTTGAACTTCCTGGAACCTCCTGAAATTAACTACATGAAGAGGCCCTATTTATTCTTTGTGGTTTCCCATGTTCCTTGAGCCTGTCAACAGATGTTTACCTGTGGTGACTCTGATCTTACTCAGCCCAGAGAGACACAGTACTGCTTATAAAGGGGAAAGAAGGATGGGGGTGGAGCATAACTGGGAGCTATGAGTCATTGGCATTGACCCTATGCCTCTTTAGCTTTGCTGTGTGGATGTGAGTGAGTGCTCATAGTCACAAAGGGGTACTGATGCTGCCTAGAAAAAAGGGACCCTAAGTGCCTCTATCCAGACATCTGCACTGTTACTACATAAAGATTAAGAAGCATCTTTTGGGATGCATCTATTTAGGAACTGTTAGCTAGTCTCTGCTTCATTCTTTAGTTGCCAAGTTTCCAGTAATTCTTTTTTTTGTGGAGGGGGTCGGGGTGGGAGGGGGGTTCTTTTTAGGGCCACACCTGCACCATATGGAATTTCCCAGGCTAGGGGTCTAGTCGAAGCTCTAGCTGCTAGCCTACGCCACAGCCACAGCAACACAGGACCTGAGCTGTGTCTGCGACCTACACCACATCACAGCTCAGGGCAATGCTGGATCTTTATCCCACCGAGCAAGGCCAAGGATCAAACCCAAATCTTCATGGATACTGGTGAGTTTGTTACCACTGAGCCACAATGGGAACTCCATCTAAGAATTCTTAACCACGGGCCCACCTTCACTCAGGTTTGTTGTTCTAATTTGTATTGTCTCTCTCTGGCAATTTCTGGGTTGTGCAGTTTATTTGAAATAGTCACATTGTGTCTGAGGGTTCCTGAAGAAAGCAAATGCAAATCCTCCCTGAAGGAATACACTCTCGTCTAGGCCTCGGGAATGTCAAAGAGAAAGCTCTGCCATAAGCTCATAAATGTATTACAGAAGACATGGGGAAACAAGTAACCATGAGTGTGAGTCAGCAGAAGTTATAAACAGTACACTTAGAATCCCAAGACCTGAGTAATGGGATTATAAAGATAAATATCCACCTACCATGTTAAAAGAAACACAAAAGAGAATGAAAATATGAACACAGAAAAAAAAATACCATTG
The DNA here is from genome assembly GCF_016906955.1 of Phacochoerus africanus. Classification (NCBI taxonomy): domain Eukaryota; kingdom Metazoa; phylum Chordata; class Mammalia; order Artiodactyla; family Suidae; genus Phacochoerus; species Phacochoerus africanus. Next base: position 89,354,652 of record NC_062547.1, read on the forward strand.
GAAGAGATAAGGTTGATTTTTAAAAAGAATTCCGTACAACTTTTAGAAACAGTGGGTGGGTTAGAAGGGAATCAATGCAGTAACTGAAATCCAAGATAATATCTGAAGAAATTACCTAGAGTGTAGCACAGAGAGATGGTGTGATCAAAGATAGAAGAAATTGAAAGGTTAAGTCCGGGATTAGGTGGTCTAACATAATCCTTATCAGATTTCCAGTAGAAGAAAAAGAATAGGAAAAGAGAAAATAATTCAAAGAGATGAAAAATGAGAATTTCTTAAATTTCATGAAAGATGTGAATCCGTAGGTTTAGGAAGCACAGTTGAATCCAACATGCAGTTGAGGACCAAGAAGAAATCCAGATTTTGCTAAATCATAGTGAAACCACATATGACAGTAAGTCAGAGATAAAAACCCTATAGAGAGTAAGAGAGCAAAGAAAGCTCACCTATAAAGCAATGGAAATTACATAACTGATTTGATTATTAATTTCTTTACCCATTCTGGTCTTCATTTGCCTCTTTTGACAGTGTCTTTTGGAGTTATTGTTGTATATTTTGTTGTTGTTGTTGTTGTTGCTATTTGTTGGGCCGCTCCCGCGGCATATGGAGGTTCCCAGGCTAGGGGTCGAATCGGAGCTGTAGCCACCGGCCTATGCCAGAGCCACAGCAACGCGGGATCTGAGCCGCGTCTGCAACCTACACCACAGCTCACGGCAATGCCGGATCGTTAACCCACTGAGCGAGGGCAGGGACCGAACCCGCAACCTCATGGTTCCTAGTCAGATTCGTTAACCACTGCGCCACGACGGGAACTCCCTATTGTTGTATATTTTTTATCATTCAGCTCCACACCCCACGAAGCTTGGCAGCTTGTATGTCTCTTCCTATCATCTGTTGTTTCTATTGATTCTTACTCATTTGGTTTCTTTTTATGCTTGAATGCTTGATTATCTTTGTGTACTGGTTATATTATTTGGAAATTTATTTTAAAGAATAACATGAGAGAGCAGCACTATTCTTATAGCCAAGACATGGAAACAACCTAAGTGCCCATCACCAGACAGTTGGCTTAAGAAGGTGTGGTTTATGTATACAATGGATTATCAGTCATAAAAAGTGCAGCAAGGTGAATGGACCTAAAGAATATTATTCGTAGTCAAGTAAGTCAGAGAAAGACAAACACTATATGCATCAGTTATATGTGAAATCTAAAAATAGTGCAAGGGAATCTATATATAACACAGAAACAGATACACAAACATAGAAGACAGACTTATGGTTACCAAAGAGAAAAGGGAGGGAAGGAGGGGCAAATTAGAGATAAGAGATTAACAAACTACTATATTTAAATATAGAAAAGCAACAAGGTTTTACTATATAGCACAGGAAATTACATTCAGTATCTTGTAATAATTTATGGTGGAATATAATCTTAACAAAACGTGAATCACCTTGCTGTATACCTGAGGCTAATGAATGAATGAATGAATAAATAAATAAAATGAGAGCTAAGATTTTTGTGTTTTCTTCCAAAGACACTTTTTGTTTGCTTTGGGCAGATTCTTGGTGGTACTTCTAATCTGGGAACATCTTAGGTCAAGTTCAGTGTTTGACATGTTTAAATTCATCCAAATGATGCTAACCTAGATTACTTTTACTCTGAGGCCAGCTCATATTTATAGCAGATTCTTCTGGCATGTCTTTTTAGTGCAAAAGTGGCTTTGACTGCTGAATTATTTCTTCGGGTTCTTGTTTTCTTTCAGACTTTGGTATAGTTGTTCCTTACCATTTCGTTAGTCCTTTGATGCTTTTGTGAACATGTTTTTATGTTTTGTTTGGTTTTTTAAGTTGTCCTCAGTGGGAGAGATGATTTGAAAGTACCCATTTCCATTATTACCAAAACCAGAAATCATATTCATGCTCTTTTCAAAGACTCAGGTTTGAGGCCTGAACTAATAATGGAAGGTAGTAGCTGTCAGAAAATTGTTCTATTTAATATTCTGAAAAGGGTGAATTGCCTCTTGGTAAAATGACACCTCATTTGAACATGAGTAATAAAAATCTGTAAAAGCTTGTTGGGTGATTTACAATTTGCAACAAAATAAAGGCTCAGAAGAGCTCTTTAGAATGTAATTTCATAAATAAAGTAAAACCTTTCTTAGCATGATCTTTGCAGAAGGCATCACATTGCGTCTCATTACCCAAGTTACCCCTTCTTCCATCTCTCTCCCTCCCTTATCTAATCATTCACAACTCCTGTTAATTTTACCTCTTTTATATCTCCTGAAACTGTGTGCTCTTTCTATTGCTGTATCTTTTGCCTGAGTTCCGACGTCAGCATCACTCTCCTGCGTTACTGAAACAGCCTCTCACCCGTCTTTGTGCCACTCTTCTTAGGTCCTTTTTGACATCAGCCACTGGTGGCTCCCCTTGCTCTCAGGATAAAGCCAAAGCTCCTTTGTGGTCTGCGTTACCAACACGACCAGGTTCCTGCTTACCTTTCTAGCTCATACTATCACACTTTCACTCTCCATCTTTTGTTTTTGCAGTGAGTGCTTTGTAAGCGCTCAGTACTTGTTCATCAAATGAATGAATGAATGGTGTATGTGAAAGGCGTAGATAGGTAGATTCAAGTAATGAACAGTAGGCCCTAGGAGAAAGCCTGTGATTCATGTATCTACCAGAAAACTCTTTAGGTGCTTGGTTTAGCCACATCGCATGGCTGTGTTAATGTCTGAATTTAGTTTATTCATTCTATCTATTTATTTATTTAGGCTGTGCCTGCAGCATGTGGAAGTTCCTAGGCCAGGGATCGAACACACACCACAGCAGTGACCTGAGCTACAGCAGTGACAGTACCAGATCCTTAACCTTCTGTGCCTCTAGGGAACTCCTAGTTTACTCATTGTATACCATCTGTCTTTAGCAAACCTAGCAAACCTTTCACTAGAAAATTGGATCAAACCACACTGTCTTCCCAATGTTTTATCTTTTTCTTCTCAAATAACCTCATGTTAGAATTACAGAGTCATCCCCACAAATGGCAACCAGTGGGAACAGATTCATGTCCTTACTCTGACAATAGCCGTAGGTGACAGTGTTTCTGAGTGACAGCCACACACAACAGATTCTGGTGTCATCACTCTGCTCATCTTTATATGTGACGCCCACATTTTGTCTTTGGCTCTTTGTCATCCCCAGGACCTCAGGTCCATTGTTTCTTGTCATATGGAATGAAATAAATGACTCAGATGTCCTCTTTTAATTTGTTTAGAATGTATCATGTGGTAAAATCAGTTATAGACAACTCTAAGGCATCTTGGAATAATATCTTTTATCATCCTTTCATTAGCAGTCTACTTCCTGTGTTGTTGACTGTCGCAATCACCAGATCACTCTCATTGACTGCACCAAAATAATTGCTTTCTATTCTGGTGGTCTGACATATTATTGTATTATAGTTATTTGGAAAATGTTCTTACTAATTAAAGAACATTTGTAAGGTATACCAACGACTTTACTTAAAAAGCTTGATTAAAATTTCTATGTATTCATTTGCATTCTGATCTGTTTATAGAAAATAAAAGTGGAATTTTATCTGCTTAATGATGAGAAATTCGTGGTTAACGGTGCCACACACCATCATCTCACCCTCTCTGCCCATGTCAGACATCTGTAATCGATTGTGCTATTCTTTTTTTTTTTTTTCTGGTAGTATTCTTTTTTAATGCAGCCTACTGACCAATCTCATCAGGGACTTCAAGTCTTTTTTTTTTTTTTTTGTCTTTTTGCTATTTCTTTGGGCCGCTCCCTTGGCATATGGAGGTTCCCAGGCTAGGGGTCCAATCGGAGCTGTAGCCACCGGCCTACGTGCCAGAGGCACAGCAATGCGGGATCCGAGCCGCGTCAGCAACCTACACCACAGCTCACGGCAACACCGAATCATTAACCCACTGAGCAAGGGCAGGGACCGAACCCGCCACCTCACAGTTTCTAGTCGGGTTCGTTAACCACTGCGCCACGACGGAAACTCCTGGGACTTCAAGTCTTACTGCCAGTCAGATTTAGCACTTGAGATCCCAGGACTAGCTTCCCTTATATAATCCTCCCTTGTTCACTTTGCACAAAGTACCTTTTGGCATATCTATACCTTAAGGCTTGTCTGAACGTAATTATTTCTGAGCTTGTATTTTGGGTGCTATTTCTCTTTCCCCTAGGCTGTTCTTTGTGGTACCTACCAAAAACCTTTGTAACAGATAAAGATTACTATAATATTGACCCTGACAATGGCTAAAGTGTATTGAGTAGTTTCTAGGTATTGGACACGGTGCTAAGTACTTAGTAAGTATTATTTCATTGAATTGTTACAAAAACTCTGTGAGTTAGGGACCATTATTATTCCCATTTTATAGATGGAGAAACTAGGACAAAGCTAAATAACTGGTAAATGGTAGAACCTCGGTTTGAACTGAAGTTACTTACCTTCTTAGCTTAAATTCTTAATCTTGAGCTATTGCCTTCCTAACAAGTGAAGCCTGCATTAAAGCGGAAGTGAGTCATAGTTGGACATGCTTTTGTCTGTGCTGTCACTAAACTAAAATAAAAACACTACCTTTATATTTTCCCAGAAGATATTTTATAAAAAGTTTTCTGGAAGGCTTAAAATATGATGTAGGTTTTTAAAACCTCTTTTGTTTTATCTTTCTGTATCTTGGACAACCTTTATAATTTTTGAGAGAGTAACTATCTAGCTGCCTTATACATTCACAGATGGCATTATTTTATCTGTTTTCATACCATCTGTAGCATCAACTTCGTGTATTTCAATTGGTGTCATCTTTCATTTACGCAGGAGTGAGTTATTCAAATAAAACCTCATATTTGTATAGCATTTTGGGTAAATGGTAGGGTACAACATTGGTTTATTTTATCACAACAATCTTTTGCAAAGAAAATTTAATTTCTTATTTTTTCACCTCATCTTGATGTACTTTGTAAGTAGTCTTTGGGATTGAATGGAATTCAACACCTACCTACTGAGCACACATCGTGATGTCAGAACCATGGAAACGAAAGAATGGATTCCTGTTCTCACCAAGCTGCCTAGTGGAACAGACAGTGGAGAAGTAATTCAGTTGTGAGTTCCACCACAGAAAGAAAACAGGGTGGTAGGAAATGTTGACAAAGGATGAAATCTAGTCTAGTGGGTCTAGAAAGCCCTTTCAGAGGAGAAGCGAATGGGAGTTTGCCAAACAAAGTAGAAGCTGGTAGGCAGGAGGGAAGGGGACAAGAATCTTGAAGGCAGGGTGAGGAGCAAATGAGGAAACCCTGACTGTGTCAGAGAACTTGGAGTGGCTGAGATGTTGGAAGAAGTTCAGTCTGACTAGAACATAGAATGAGAGGAAGAGAGGGACAGGCAGTCTGAGGTGAGACTCGTGAGGTCAGCAGGGATCAGTTGTCCTACAGGTCAGTTAAGGATTCTGGATTTGAACCTAAGGTTAATGGCAAGTCATGGGTGAGCTCAAAACAGAGGTTTGGTAAGAATAGATTTGGGTTCTAGGAAGACTGTTCAGGCTACAGTGTGGAAAGAGGGACAGAGGTGGATGTGGGGAGGGAAGTTTGGAGGCTGTTTTCAGAGTCTTTGTGAGAAGTGATTTTTACATAGACTGGTGTAGTGGCAGTGGACTTGGAAAGAAGTAAATGGATTTAAGAGGCCACCCCACTAAGGATGGAAGAACTGGTCTGTGTGTCTACAAAGCTCTGGCGTGTTCTCCTTTGCCATGCTGAAACCAATGCCTGTTCTATGTAGCAGAGGATGAGCCAGGGAAAAATGGAACAAAAAGGAGACCTGAAGTTAGTGTCTGTATTGTGAACAGACCTGACTTCACAGGGTAATTTTAAGGATAACAAAGATAAAAATACTCAAGTCAGTTAATTGCAAAATACTCAATTTGAGAGTCATCTAGGCAGGGTTCTGATGTAAGGTTTGCCCTGTTTGATAGCAATAGAACTTAGATAGCCAATTGTCTATGCAGTAGCTGATGTCCCCATTGCCCCCTAAATGTCAGTTCATTCTTTCATTTGCTTGCTTGTTGGTTCATTCATTGATTAAAAAAAAACCATTTACTGAGGGCCTGTTATCCACTAGCTATGTTTGTTTATTTCTGTCTTTATTACCAGTTATGACCATCTTACCTAGTGTAGACCTTAGATGTTTATAGGTGCTGGATGGGCCGTGTATCATTTAGGACACACTGAGTCAGGTTTCCATGTTAAGTTGACAGTGTCTCACCATTTCTTCCCAAGTGGCTCGTGGTTTAGGGTGTAGCCATTGATAAAATGCTGCAGCCCTGGTCTCCTGATGTTGTATGCTCTGCCCTTGCTGGTGCTGCTCCCAGCCTTTGCTCAGATTCAGTGTGCCTAATCCCATTTCAGTCAAACAGTTGATCAGTTTAACCAACACCACCAAGTCTTCTATCAAAGCGTTTGGTTAGCTTACGTGTTTTTTGACTGAGATGGCCAGTCATATCGGTCAGAGTAGAAAATTCAGTTGCCTGTTGTAAACCTATTATATTAGCTGGGTAATACAAGCAATAGTAGCAAATAAATTCTCAGTCTTAGTGGGTCAAACACAATAAAAGTTTTTTTTTTTTGTCTTTTGTCTTTTTTTTTTTGTTGTTGTTGTTGTTGCTACTTCTTGGGCCGCTCTCGCGGCATATGGAGGTTCCCAGGCTAGGGGTCCAATCGGAGCTGTAGCCACCGGCCTACGCCAGAGCCACAGCAACGCAGGATCCGAGCCTCGTCTTTGACCTACACCACAGCTCACGGCAACGCCGGATCCTTGCCCCACTGAGCAAGGCCAGGGATCAAACCCGCAACCTCATGGTTCCGAATCGGATTCGTTAACCACTGCACCACAGGAACTCCTGTTGTTGTTTTGTTGTCGAGGTTTTTGTTTGTTTGTTTGTTTTTTGCCAATATAAGGTGCATTTGATAGATGTGGGAGTGGAAGGTTTTCTGCTCTACTCACAGACCTGGGCTAATGGAATTAACTAGTGGCTCCCAGAATTGCCTGAAGATTACCATACAGTTGGCAGAGGGTGAGAATCAATGTGAAAGAGACGGAGATTTTTAATGGATTAGAAGTGGCTTAATCATTCCCACCCACATTTCATTGGCTAGAACATGGGTACCTGGCCACACCTCACTGCAGGGGAGGCTGGGAAATGTAGTCCGTATTCACCCTGGAGAAAAGGAAAACTTAAGGACCCTGTCTCTGCCCTATCGAGCCAATGACTTTCCTTGTATGGTACCTGCTCTTGGATTTTAATGGTAAGAGGCAGGGAAGGACCAGAGGTATGGAGAAAAAGTCTCCATTGTGCATTTCTAAGTGGCTGCTGTCATGGTGCAGGGCATTAGAGTAGGAAATGGCTACAGTCTGAGTTCCTAACATATCTGATAATTGCCTTTATTCTCACAGGGAGATAAATGCTCGACTTGATGCTGTATCTGAAGTTCTCCATTCAGAATCCAGTGTGTTTGGCCAGATAGAAAGTCATCTACGTAAATTGCCCGACATAGAAAGAGGACTCTGTAGCATTTATCACAAAAAAGTAAGTGTGATAGAAATCAAATCTCTTAAACCTGATAATGTTCTTCAGCTTGAGGACACCCGTTCTTAAAGGGAGAAACATCTCAGATTTTATTTTGTAAAATCTTGTAGGTAACATGAGAGAATCGTTAGAAATTTTAATTACACAAACTGAGGTTATTCCAATTTTTATGCTGTGAAAAGATTGCCCACTTCTGTTAACTAGAGCAACATGTAGAGGCCTTTCTATTACAATACATGATGTTTTCCTGTTTAAACTCAGTGTGGGCCATCATCAAAATAAGAAATTTACTTGTCTAGCTACTTTTACATAGAGATGCCTTATTTCCTTTGACCTCAGAACAACCTTTTTTTTTTTTTCCAGGGCTGCAGCCTTGGCATGTGGACATTCCCACACTAGGGGTCTAGTCAGAGCTGTAGCCGCCAGCCTACACCACAGCCACAACAACGCAGGATCCGAGCCACGTCTATGACCTACACCACAGCTCACGGCAGCGCCCAATCCTTAACCCGCTGAGCGAGGCCAGGGATCGAACCCGCAACCTCATGGTTCCTAGTCAGATTCGTTAACCACTGCGCCACGACGGGAACTCCTAGAATTTTTTTTTTTAATAGGGCCATTCCCACAGCATATGGAGATTCCCAGGCTAGGGATCTATTGTAGCCACAGCTGCTGGCCTGTGCCACAGTCACAGCAATGCCAGATCTGAGCCGCAAGGGCAACCTACACCACAGCTTATGGCAACACTGGATCCTTAACCCAGGGATTGAACTCACAACCTCATAGTTCCTAGTTGGATTCATTTCTGTTACACCACGCTGGAAACTTCTAGAAATATTTTTGTAGAATGATTTTTATGTGCTTAAACGTTAGTTGTGACCTTTTTTTTTTTTCTTTTTTTCTTTTTAGGGCCACACCTACGGCATATGGAAGTTCCCAGGCTAGGGGTTCAATCAGAGCTATAGCTGCCAGCCTATGCCACAGCCACAGCAATGCCCAATCCAAGCAGTATCTGCAACCTATGCCGCACCTTGCCACAATGCCAGATCCTTAACCCACTGAGCAAGGCCAGGGATCGAACCTGCATCCTCATGGACACTATGTCATGTTCTTAACCTTCTGAGCCACAATGGGAACTCTTTTGGCCAATTTTTCATTAGTCTTCTTTTAGGTCTTTCCCAAAGTGTTACTGACTAATAAGTTGTACTTCGGAGAATATTTTCATGCCCCAAAGGACTTACATAACTGTTCCATATGCTTCGGCTAAATTTTGAAAAGAAAGAACAAGCCGAAATTGGGAAATCCTAAACCTCAGGAAAAAAATGTGTGAGTTGGTTATGGGGTTGGTAGAGTCTGTTGTACTTACCACTGCTTGGTGCTCTGTGTTTTTTGCTGGCAATAGCAGAGGCTGTCCTAGTAGTTGAGTTTTACCATTGACTTTTTTGAGGTTACAGAGTGAATATCAAACCATTTGTTATTTTGTTTGACCTTGACCCAGTGGCTGACAATCAGTGCTTATTATCCTTCATCAAGCAGTGAATCTCCAAACACCTTGCCTTCACTACTTGATAGGCTTCATTGAGATGTTAGAGACTTTTGGAAAATTGGAGCAAAGCTGAAAAAAATGATCAACTGCTAATCAAAAGAGCCAAGTCAAAGTATCCATGTCATCAAGATGGCATCATCATTTATGCTGACGTGATTTCTGTTATGGCCTGCTGCTTCTCTTTACACCGTACTTTGATATTTGCATTTCGTAGGTTTTAAAATCCTGGTATATGTCAGAATCTAATTCTTCTTTTTAAAATTGAGGTATAATCAATATATAGTGTTATTTTAGTTTCACGTATACAATGTAGTGATTGGAGATATACATACATAGATATGAATGATCACCAAATAAGTCTAGTTAGCATCTTTCACCATGCATAGCTATAGTGCTTTCTGTTTTCTTGTGATGAGAACTTTTAAGATCTAGTTGAAGCCACTTTTACATATACAATACGATAGTAGCGAGTGTGGTCTCTTTGCTATACATCGCCAGGGCTTATTTATTTTAAAAGTTTGTGCCTTTTGACCACCTTCACCTATTTTGCCCACGTTTCTACCCCCTGCAATGACTAATCTGTGCTCTGTATCTATAAATTCAGGTTTTTTTGTTTGTTTTAAAAAATCTGCATATAAGAAGAGATCATATGCTATGGAATCTAATTCATTTTATTTTATTTTATTTTTTATTACTCAAATGAATTTGGAATCTAATTCATTTTAAAAGTATCCAATATGCAGAGCAGGAGTGACTTTTAAGAGTTTCAAACTAGGAGTTCCCGTCTTGGCTCAGTGGTTAACGAATCCGACTAGGAACTATGAGGTTGCGGGTTCGATCCCTGGCCTTTAAGGATCTGGCATTGCCGTGAGCTGTGGTGTAGGTCACAGACGCAGCTTGGATCTGGTGTTGCTGTGGCTCTGGCGTAGGCCTGAGGCTACAGCTCTGGTTCGACCCCTAGCCTGGGAACCTCCATATGCTGTGGGAGCGGCCCAAGAAAAGGCAAAAAGACAAAAACCAAAAAAACAACAACAAAAAAGAGTTTCAAACTCTACTGAAAGAACTTATGACTCACTCAGAAGCAGTTCCTTGTTGCTGTTTCAATGTTTACAGAAAGAATGTGCCTAAAGAATGATTTGAAAAGTGAAGATTAGAAATGATTTGGTAACAGACCAACTTTAGGAAATCTGAATACTTTAAACCAAATTTGTATAGTTTAGTTAGTGGGCTCTTGGAACATACCATCCAACATATGTCTGTTCTTTATCATTAGATTACTCTAAATAAGTTTTTGCTGTATGCACCAAATGGTGAGTGATATCCTGGGTACAGACTGTGCCAATTATGTGAAATTCATAAAATGGTAAGAAACACTGTTGGGCTGCTGTGGAAGTGGTGAGCCTAGGCCATCTGTCAGTGCTGAAAGTGCTGTGGAATAGGCACAAATAGGTATTTTTATGATGATAATAATAGAGGATACCAAGTGGGTCAACTCGGAAATAAAATAAACATTTCTTTTGGTAGTAAGACTTCAAATTTAAATCTTTGAAAATTGTGCTAGTCATAGGAATTCATATTAACTGCTCAATAACGATTTTGTAAGAAAGTGATACATAACTGCTAAGGATGGTGAATGCATTTAAAGGATTATAGCACTTAGTAAATGTTGAAAGGAGAATGTTTCCAGAATTTTGTAGGCGGCAATAGTTTCTAGTCTAGCCAGACTGCTGCAAGCCCAGAGGCATGTTTTCCGTATGGAGCTTGGGCTGGGGTTCTCCCAGGCCTGCAGTGACCTGTCCTTGCACTTGTGCATGTTTTGTAAAGCTCTTCCACAGAGAAGCTTGCTGCCAGAAATGGGGTTGAACATGAGTGACTCTAGGAGCAACTGCTTACCCTTATCCTCAGCTTTCTTGGCAGCACCATTGAGTCATTTTGCCTACGGAATTTGAGAGCAACCTGCCATGGGCACTTGGGACTTAACTGCAAGCATTTCTGGTTTTTACCTTGCTTCTGTTGCTTACTTAAACTTTTTTTTTTTTTCCTACTCAAATGAATTTATCACATCTGTAGTTGGATAATGATCATAACAATCCAATTTCACAGTATTTCCATCCCATAACCCAAGCACATCCCTCCACCCCCTAAACTGTCTCCATTGCTTACTTAAACTTTATATCATATTAGAGTGTGAAAAATCAATCCCTTTCTTGCCTATCCAATTAGAATAATCGTAAGAGATTATTATTTCAAAATTCTGTTGAAACCGTTCATTGTTTGCTCCTTGCTTTTATTGGAATATGTCATTAAATGACTCTTGACAAATTCTAGGCTGTAAATTATTTCTAGGCTCCACATTGATACAAACAGCTGCTTCCTGTGTGTGTCTTTCCCAACAAACCATAGCCTTCCTGGAGAAGAGGTGTTTTATAATATACTTTGAACTCAACTTTGGTTCAGTTGGACCTAGAGTCTTGTTTTTTTTGTTTTTTGTTTTTTGTTTTGTAATTTACTTCATTCCTTGTAGTTAGTAATTGTCTTTCTTATATTCATTTATTATATATACTGTTTATAGGTACTTACTAACTCAAGCCTACATTGTCCTTTTATCTCAAGATATTTATCTTCATCAAATATTCTGATAGTTTCATTTTCTTGAGTCTTCCTACCTGATCCAACCTGGACTGCTTGTCCTCTGTACCTGTTGACTAGCTTATCATAGATTCCCTTTAATTTCCCTTGAATTGAATCTTGTGTTTTCTGTAACCCATGACGTCCTCTTGGTTCATTCCTTCACTTTGGTGGAGTACATTCTCTCGAAGCATCCTGAGGAAGGGTATTGGAGGTAAGTTTTGAAACACCAATGTTTGGAAATGCCTTTTTTCTACTCTCACGTCTGATTGGTAATTTAACTAGAAATAAAATTCTAGGCTATAAATTGTTTCCTTTTAGAATTTTGTGTTGCTTCATTGTCTTTAATGGCTCCCACTATTATTGTTAAATAGTCTGATGTGATATTGATTTGTATTTCTTTGGCTTTTTTTCTTTCTTTCCTTCTTTTTTCTCTCCCTCTGGAAATGGAAGATTTTCTCTTTGTTCCCAGTATTCTAAAATGTTATGATGATTTGCCATGATTTGGCTCTATTTTCACCTATTGTGTTAGGCCCTTTCAATCTGACAACAAAGTTGTGCAAAATTTTTCTGAATTTGTTTTTTAAGATTTCTTTCTTTCTTCAACACTATTATTTGAGTTGATTGAACCTGTTGGACTGATGATCTAACTTTATTCTGTATTTTCCATCTCTTTACACTTAGGCTTCATCTTCTTGGCAATTTTATCACCTTGATCTTCTACCTCTTTTTGTGAATTTTTCATTTCTACTGTCATGGTTAATTTCTGAGAATTTTTTGGTTGTTGTCCTCTGAATGCTGCTGCTTTTTTTTTTTTTTTTTTAAGCATGACATTCTTGTCTCATGATTACAGTATTCTCTGTTTAACTGAGAATATTGTTATTTTTTTTTTGGCAGATGTTTTCTTCTATCTCTACAGGCTCTATTCTCACTAGTATTTGTTGGTTTGTTTTTTTTAAATAAATTTTATTGGATATAGTTGAAGTTGTGTTAGTTTTAGGTGTACAACAAAGGAAATCAGCCATATATATATGTATATATATATACATATATATATAAAATCTCCATTCCTTTTCAGATTCTTTTCCCATATAGGTCAGCATACACCATTGCATAGTTTACCTAGTACGAGTCCTCTTACACATGGTTTTTTTCAGTAAATACATGCTCTAGTCCTGCAGAATCCGTGGTTGGTTGAATCCACTGATGTGGAACTAGATGCAGAGGGCCCCCTGTACAGTTATACTTGGATTTTTTCCACTGCATGAAGGGTTGGCACCCCTGACCCCATGTTGTTCAAGGGTCAGCTGTCGTCTTCTGTAGGATAGGAGAGTGGAGGATTGAGGGATTTAATTGCTGCTTAATTCACTTTCAACCAATTGTTTTCTGTTTTCCCAACTCTCCTAACCCCAGGTTCTGCTACCAAAGATAATCTGTGCTACCAGTTTCTGAGTCTTTTAGGATTCTGGGTGTAACTCAAGTCGGATCCTAATTTTCCTCGTGGCCAGCTTAAGATTCAAATATCTTGAGTCTTCTAAGTCAATTACCACTTATTCTTTTACTTTGCAGCTTCTAAGGGATTGTTGCTACTGGTTTTTTCTCCTAGTTATTCTTGAGATTTTTTGCTTTCTTTAAACAATCTTGGATTCTAGCTTCAAGATAGAGTGAAATTAGACACACATGTTCAGCCCATTCTCTATCCAAAGCTCCAAATTATTCATGTTCTGTTACAAAATTGCAACAGTATACAGGGATATAGAATAAAGAATAGAAAGTTTCTTTACTACCCTGTATACCCACTACCCAGGGGTAACTAGAGTAAGTTACATGTGTACCCTTCCTGAAAGTTTGTATTTATATTTTTATTTCTATAGAAAAATGTATATAAAGAGCCACAAATGGAATTTTACTGCATAAATACATATATGGTATATAGTGTAAACATATGCTATGTATATTTAATATATGTTGAAATTACGGAGTTCCAAATCAATCTGTATATCAGTATGTACAGATGTCTTTGTTTTCAAACTGTTTCATAGAGTATTACATTAAATGAGTTTTTCCTAATAAGATCTCAATTGCTGAATGTTTCTTTCTAATTCATTTTTTAATATTATTACTAGCACTGCTCCTCTCCATACTCAAATACACATATGTTTTCCCTATTTGCTAAAGTATGTTTTTAGTTAAATTCTTAAGAATGGAATTGTTTCGTCAAAGGGTTTATGCACTTTTTATTATAAATATGTGCCAGACTGCTCTTCAGGAATCTTATGTCTCTGCTAATAGTATAAAAGTGTCATTTTTCACACCCTATATGACTTAGCTATTATCAAACTTTTAAATCTTTGGCAGTCTTATAAGTAAAAAAAGGGATATGGTCATTTTAATTTGCTTGTCCTTATTATCTATGAAGTTAATCATATGTTTGTTGGACATTTTTTTCCTGCGAGCTGTGCATTCAGTTCATGTAGCTACTATTCTTTGGATTATTCATCTTTTCCATGTGTATTTGTAAAACATTATATTGAGAGAATTTTGACCTTTATCTCATGTATTTTGCAGGTGTTTCTCCAGGATTGTTCTTTTTTATTTGTAACATTGTTTACTGTACTTTTATTGAATGGTCAATATATTTTACTTTTTATTACTATTTTTTTATTTAATGATTTTAATTTTTTTTCCATTATAGCTGGTTTACAGCATTTTGTCAATTTTCTACTGTACAGCAAGGTGACCCAGTCACACATACACATGTACATTCCTTTTTCTCACATTATCATGCTCCATCAAAAGTAACTAGACGATCAATATATTTTACAATGAAAAAATACTGAAAAATATTGGCTTTCCTACCCCTGACTCAAATTATTTTCTTTATAGCTTTGAAATATTACCTTACAAAGCCTTTAAGCTATTGATGTAACATTTAGGAGGTATCAGCAATACCTAATTTCAGTTAACTGATTTATACAATAAATTAAAATTTTCTTTTATTCTAACTGTAAAAAGACCTCTAAATTTCATTTTCACATTATCTTATGCTGTTCAGATAAAAAAAAAATTCCTGTTTTCAGTGTTCTACACAAGAGTTCTTCTTGATTGTCAAAACCCTGTATCACCTGAAGTCAGAATTCCAAGCATTAATACCTGCTGTTAATTCCCACGTTCAATCAAACTTGCTCCAGATCTGTCTTCTAGAAATTCCTGAACTCCTCAGTCCAGTGGAGCATTACTTGAAGATATTGAATGAACAGGCTGCCAAGTAAGTAGCAGGCCATTGGCTCTTCATTCCTAGCAGTGTAAGTAATGTATTTGCCATTTAGTGTGGATACTTAAGCTTCCCTAGAAGTAATGGTAGAGGTTGCATGTAAAACTAGAAATGTGATTGGATACTAAAGGCTCTATATTACGGCAGGAAATAACACTTAGTGTTTAGGTACTTCCATTGTATAAATGTGGTACTTTTCCAGGTAGCAGATGATGAAAAGATAAGGTCCAGGCTGAGTAAATAGTAGAAGTTTATTTAATTTAATTAATTTATTTTTTTGTCTTTTTTTTGCCTTTTCTAGGGCCACTCCCGCGGCATATGGAGGTTCCCAGGCTAGGGGTCTAATCGGAGCTGTAGCCACCTGTCTATGCCAGAGCCACAGCAATGCAGGATCCAAGCCGCGTCTGCAACCTACACCATAGCTCATGGCAACGCCAGATCCTTTAACCCACTGAGCAAGGCCAGGGACCGAATCCGCACATTCATGGTTCCTATTCGGATTCGTTAACCACTGAGCCATGACGGAAACTCCAATAGTAGCAGTTTATTAATCCAAAAATAGTTAACAGTTGGCACTCTGTGTTTATTTGGTAGTTATTCAGGGAGGGTCTGCTTTATATCCAGACATTGCAGAAGCAACATTATCCTTTAAGAGGTAGTCAATTTGCAGTTCATTCCACAGAGAACTCTATATATAAGAAAAAAGATGTGATGATATTTACGTTTGTGTTTATTTTCTGAATATACAACAAATGTTGAATTTCATTTCGTAGTTTCACCATGACAATCATGAATTTGAAAAATGAAAATGATGTTAGGGTAATTTTATTCTTCTTCAAAGAAATTAAGAAATTTACTTGTAAATATTTAGTGGAAGAGCTGGGATTGGAATCCTGTTTTTTGTGACTTCCCACTCTCTGGTCTTTCATTGTGCTGTGAAAAATAACATAATTAGCATAAGTAGTATGCTTCAGTATATGTATTTGAATTTTTCATTTTTTTTAGAAATGGGGATAAAACTGAATTATTCAAAGACCTTTCTGACTTTCCTGTAATAAAAAAGAGGAAGGACGAAATTCAAGAAGTTACCAACAAGATCCAAACACATTTGCAAGAAATACGAAAAATACTAAAAAATCCTTCTGCACAATATGTGACAGTATCAGGACAGGAGGTAATGTCAAACACACTTTTATTTTGCATTAGTTTTTCTCAAGTAGAAAAGCTATTTTATATTATTATTTATTTTTTTTATGGCTGCACCTGCAGCAAGTGGAAGTTCCCAGGCTAGGGGTTGAATCGGAGCTGCAGCTGTGGCCTGTGCCAAGCCAGGTCAATACCAGATCCTTTAACCCACTGTGCTGGGCTGGGAATCAAACTACACCACCGTGGTGACCTCAGCCACTGCAACTCGATTTTTTTTTTTTAATGTATTTTTATGGTTGCACCCAAGGCATTTGAAAGTTCCCAGGGTAGGGGTCGAATCAGAGCTGTAGCCACCGACCTATGCCACAGCCACAACAACATCAGATCCGAGCCACGTCTGCAACCTGCGCCACAGCTCACAGCAACACAGGATCCTTAACCCACTGAGCAAGGCCAGGATCCAACCTGTACCCTTGTGGATGCTAGTCAGATTTGTTTCTGCTGAGCCACAATGGGAATTCCTGCAGTTGGATTCTTAACCCATTGCACCATAGCTGGAACTCAAGAAAAGCTATTTTAAAATGTAAATAAAAATCTGAGGATAGAATGAAAGGTTTTTTTTTTCTTCAGATTTTCTCTTTTGTTCCTTGGAAATATATTGTAACAACTTGTTTTGATAAATATTTTCTTTTAGGAGTTACCATTGTGGCACAGTGGAAACGAATCCGACTAGGAACTATGAGGTTGCAGGTTCCATTCCTGGCCTCGCTCAGTGGGTTAAGGATCTGGCATTGCCGTGAGTTGTGGTATAGGTCAGACATGGCTCGGATCTAGTGTTGCTATGGCTGTGGCATAGGCTGGAAGCTTTGGCTCTGATTAGACCTCTAGCCTGCGAACCTCTCTATGCCACGGTTGCTGCCGTAAAAAGACAAAAAAAAATTTTTTTCTTTTAATAACTATTTTGTTTGCTTGCTTTAGTGTCTTAGTAAAATCATGCAAATTAATGTTATATATATTTTAGTATTATCTACTGAAATTATAAGATAGAGAACTTGACTATTACAAATAATCACTATATAGAATTCATTTGCCCTAAATCCAGGAAAGAGAAGTTAGTTGTCATTGATTCTTGGCATGCAGTGAACCACCTGTATTAATTTGATCACAAAGTGATTAAATGGCAGGGCATGCTTCCAAAGGAGTATAGCTGTTTAAAAAACAAACAAAAGCTATAGCAAAAAATTACATTTAGTTAGTCTTCTATAAAATTATGGTGTTGTCTAGAATGTGTTTACTTCTGTTTAAAGTTTGATATTAATACCTGAATGAGAATGAGGAAGAAGTATGTTGTTTTTCCTCTTGTAATGGCTGCACTCGCAGCATATGGAAATTCCCAGGTCAGGGATTGAATCTGAGCCACAGCTACAACCTCTGCTGCACCTGCAGCAATGCCAGATCCTTTAACCCACTGCACCAGGCTGGGGGTGGAACCTGTGCTTCTGTGGCAACCCAAGCCTCTGCAGCAGGATTCTTTGTGTGTGTGTGTGGTGGTGGGGGGGGGGGTTCCCTTAGGGCCATACCTGTGGCATATGGAGGTTCCCAGGCCAGAGCTGCAGCCACCAGCCTATGCCACAGCCACAGCAGTGCGGGATCTGAACTCCTTCTGCTACCCACACCACAGCCCATGGCAATGCAGGATTCCCAAGCTACTGAGCAAGGCCAGGGATTAAACTCAAATCCCCATGGATACAAGTTATGCTGTCAACCCCCTGAGCCATGACAGCCTTGCAGTAGGATTTTTGATCCACTTCACCACAGCAGGGGCTCCAGAAAGTATGTTTTTTTAAGTGTAGCTGTAACTTTTGTCCCTATTCTGCATTTGATGTATTGCTACTTCTCTCTTTTTTGTTCAGTAGAATATAAAGATCCCAACTGAGGCAATTTGAAAGATTCTACTTTGTTAAAACAGCAAATTAGTGAATTTGTGAATAATTTCTATAGAATGGACATGCAGAATTTTTTTTTTTTTCCTTTGCTTTTTAGGGCTGCTCTCACGGCATATGGAAGTTCCCAGACTAGGGTTCGAATCAGAGCTACAGCTGCTGGCCTACACCAGAGCCACAGCAATGCCGGATCCCAGCTGCATCTGTGACCTATACCACAGCCCACGGCAACGCCAGATCCTTAACCCACTGAGCGAAGCCAGGGATGGACCCCGCATTCTCATGGATACTAGTCAGATTTATTTTCGCTGTGCCACAACTGGAACTCCAACATTCAGAATTATTGAAAAAGATATTTTTCCAGAGGGACAAAGCTTAATTTCAAAGCAGTTTTAAAAATACTTGCATTGCTTTTTCTATTTAGCCAAGAGTGTTGATTTGTATGATTATTTGGAATAAGAAACTATGATAAATTATAATCTTTATTAAAGTGTTTATTTAATAGACCATTGATTAAGTCAGTCTGTCTTGGACTAAAGGTATACTCAGGCAAATTCACAATGCATTCCACATAGAGCTCTCTTTATCATAAAATGGTTTCACAATATGTGAAACCATTTTATGGTATTTCTAACTCTTCCCCTGAACAGGCAAATGCCAAATATTTAATTGTATCTCTTGGTTTCACCATACTGTTATGACCTTTCAAAGTGACAAGTGACCTCAGTGCCACTGTTCTGGTTTATTTGTTGAAAATGATATGATCAAAATTATTTAATACATCAATAAGAGAGGTATAGCAGAAAAGTGATTACTTTGTATTATAGTGGGGAAAGCTGCCAGTTCTACCACTTACATGCTTCATGACCATGGAAGAGTCACTCCTGTAGTGAAACAGCTGTGAAGACCAATGGAGTTAAAATATGTGAAAGTCCTTTCTAGTTGTGAAGCACTATACACATGTTATTCATATAATAATAGTAATAGTAGTATAGTTACCATTTATCAAGCACTTGTTACAGTTCAGAATGGTGCTAAGTGCTTTGCATATATTACTGAATCCTTGCAACAATACAAAAAGGGGTTATTCCAGTTGTGTAGGAAAGAGAATTGAGATTTGGGGTAGTGGAATGCAATAAGTTACCCAAGTTAGAAGCTCAAGTCCAGCCCAGATCTGCCTGGCTCCAGTCTTTATCCCATGTCATTGTTTTCACTCAACTCACAAATATTAGCACAAGGGGTTATCGGTATCCTAGCTTATCTTTGATAAAATCCAGACGTCTTAGAGCTCATAATATTCAGACTTAAAGAAAGCTTAAGGTTTGGGAAGACAGCCCTGGATTCAGTTGGCAGTTTTAAAATAAAAATGGGGAAAACTGATTAGGAATTTATAAGGGATAGTAGATTAGTTTTTTCTTTATCAGTGTAGCATTGGGGTTTAAGAAAAAACACACAGACAAGTAATTGGATTACAAAAGATTAGCAAGGAAGATAAATGATCTTATTATTTTCAAACTTTAGTAATGAAAATGATGAGTTTGAGGCAAGAAATTTCTTAGTTTTAACGACAGGATGGATACTCGGGTTTTTTTTTTTAACCTAGATTCTCAATATTGCATTATATAAAATCACTTTTATATTATTTTGGGGGAGAATTAGTGATTCTGTTCATTCAAACAGCAAATGAGTTCTAGATAGCATTGTTATATTCAAATTCTGTTTTAAGGTATAAGCAAATTTAGAGATATCTAAAGAACTAAGAACAGACTCCATCAAATATGGTTACCTTTGAGACTTGAAGAAGGAAAAGAGGGAATACCCTTGTTTTATATATATGTATTTCTTCTTTTATACCCTTCTGTCTGAAATTTTATTTTCATACGTATAACCTTTGTAATATATGTATGAAATTATATATTTTTGGTCTTTTTAGGGCTGTACCAGCGCTTATATTGAGGTTCCCAGGCTAGAGGTTGAATCAGAGCTACAGCTGCTGGCCTACACCACAGCCACAGCAATGCAGGATCCGAGCTACGGCCTTGACCTACATACTCCACAGCTCACAGCGATGCCGGATCCTCAACCCACTGAGTGAGGCCAGGGATCGAACCTGCGTCCTCATGGTTATTAGTCAGATTTGTGTCCGCTGAGCCACGATTGGAACTCTTGTAATATGTTTTTAAAAACCTGTTTTAGCAGCCCTATGTGGTACAAGGATTTTGTTAGTAAAATAGATAAATGGACTGTCAAATTGGTATTACTTTTGGCACCAATCATTTTTTTACCTTTGTTCACAGTTTTTGTGTACTCATTAGAATACTGAGCCTTAATGATGATGGTGCATTATTGTGTCTGACTCAAAGTATTGGTTTAGAAAATACTGAAAGAAAGAAAACACTGGTTGAATTCCCATCATGGCTCCGCGGTTAGCGAACCTGACTAGCATCCATGAGGACACTTGTTTGATCCCTGGCCTTGCTCAGTGGGTTAAGGATCTGGTGTTGCTGTGAGCTGTGATGTAAATTGCAGATCCGGCTCAGATCTGGTGTTGCTGTGGCTGTGGCATAGGTCAGCGGCTACAGCTCCAATTGGACCCCTAGCATGGGAACTTCCATGTGCTGTGGGTGTGGCCCTAAAAAGACAAAAAGACCAAAAAAAGAAAGAAAGAAAAGGAACCCCTGGAAAGAAAATAACGAAAGCAGAAACTTACATAGCTTTTCATAGTTCCCTGCTTCTGGAACAGTCTCTCTCAATACAGGGAGAATTGTTTCCTAACCTTGAGTCACATGTGGAATAGGCATGGAGTGATGTTTAGATTTGAGGTGGTCGTGGTTTGTAGTTTTCTTCAGGAAAAGGAAAGAAGTATTAGGGGAAAACCTTTAGAAAAAAATTCATTAATTCATAGCATACAGCATATCCAAATAGTTGTTTAGCATGTTTAAGACATTCCCTGTTAAATCTTACATCTAAATAAAAAAATATTTGTGGATTCTTAAAAGGTAGTGAGAAAAAAAGGGGGAGAGTAGGCATGGGTTAAGTGTGGTCTTAGAGAAAACAGAGAGCAGTTTCTAGAGTACGTTAAGAATTTCAGCAATCGGGAGCTTGGGCTCATCAGACACAACTTAGATTTACAAGGAGATCCTGCTGAATAGCATTGAGAACTTTGTCTAGATATTCATGTTGCAACAGAAGAAAGGGTGGGGGAAAAATGTAATTGTAATGTATACATGTAAGAATAACCTGACCCCCTTGCTGTACAGTGGGAAAAAAAAAATTATTAAAAAAAAAAAAAAAAAGAATTTCAGCAAACTTAACTGCGATGCCAGCCCAGTGATCCCGTGGGCTATAGTCCGAGTAACAGTATCTGACACATAACCAAAGCCGAACTGGATCCCAACAAAAGAATATGAGGGATTGTTGGAAGGAATCAAGACAGACTTCTAGCATTAACAACTAAGAAAGAAAGTTACGAACTCTAGAGCAGGGCAGGTTGCTGTCAGAACATATTATCTGAAATAAACATTCATTTCCAATTTTTGTTCGTTTCTTTTTCTTTAGCAGTAAAACCTCTAAACAAAAGGACTGCCTGCTCACTCTTAGAATGTTCATGAAAGGAAATAGAAAATTTCCTATTTCAAAGCTAGTGTAGAACAGAAAAAAAAAATACTACTAGTCGATGACAATCTTGAGGAGAGACACAGGCAGAAGAGAAGTCACAAAGGACTAGCATCTGAGAAAGTGACCTTAGGGGTTTGATATGTAGGGGGTCCTTATGGGCTTTTCCAATTCTTGTCTTCCATCCTCTGTTGGCTCTGTACATGGCTTGCTTGAGGAGCTGTGGTCCTTAGAGTAGATCCTGAATACTTACAGATTGAACAGTTTTGGTCCGAACTGTTCCCAGGGTGCACCAAAGGGTTGTGACCAGTGGCGATTCGTAACGTGTATAAGGCATAGATTTGAATCCAGGCCGCCATGCTGCAGAGTTATGGTGAATAACTTAACTGACTCATTAAGGCAGCTATAGCTTCTTTGCAAAACATCCACCATTCCTTAGTAATTTCTGTGGAGCTGTGTGTTATATGTGCCCTTCCCAAATATTAGTGATCTAATGTGGTCCTGAATTTCACTGTTTGCCTTTGGCATAGCTCCCCCCATAATTATTTTATAAAAAGGCCATTATGTTGTATCATGTCACATTTTAAAATAATTTTTAAGCACACATTTTTTAGCATACTCTCAAAGTGGTTTTATCTTTCTTACAATGGTATTTATTTTGTGGATGTTTTTTCTCAGTTACTTTTGTAGCCAAAGGGTACTTTTTTTAAAGACGCTTTAACTCTTCTTCTTCTTTTTTTTTTTTTTTGCTTTTTTAGGGCTGCACCGGTAGCATGTGTAGGTTCTCAGGCTAGGGGTTGAAGCAGAGCTGCAGCTGCTGGCCTGCACCACAGCAATGCAGTATCTGAGCCGCATCTGTGACCTACACTGCCGCTCATGGCAATGCCGGATCCTTAACCCACTGAGCAAGGCTAGGGATCGAACCTGCGTCCTCATGGATGCTAGTCAGATTCATTAACCACTGAGCCACAACGGGAACTCCCTAACCTCTTTATTTTTTTGGCTGCACCCATGGCCTGTGGAAATTCCCAGGCCGGGGATCAAACCTGTGCCACAGCAATGACTCAAGCTGCTGCAGTGACAGCACTCAGTCCTCAACCTGCTATGCCACAAGGGAACTTCCTTACTCTTATCTCTTTAACTATATATATCAGATTTGATACTTTATTAATTCCCTCTATACAAGAGGACATCATTAGTTATAAAATCTTTGCTAAAAAAGAAAAAAATTTAAAAGTAACCAGTAATTCCTATTATAATTAGTGTAAAAGCTATAGTATTTCTGTTAATAGAAAAGTAAACTCAAGAGCCTGAGCCAATACTATTAATAATATGTGTATTATAAATACCTGATATGTTATAAAACCTATGTGACAGGGTTTCTGTAGCCATCTCAAAATTAGTGGGAGCCACAGAGCTTCTGAGTCCTATCTCATACAAAATAAGTGTATTTTATTAGTTTATTTAATAAAACATTGCATTTCATTGCATTAATACAGGAAAATGAGCAGGAAGAAGAGATGATATTATCACTCACTTTGAAAATGTGATGGAAGTAGTGATTTCATTTACTTGCTAACTGATTTCAGAAAAGCCCGTAGAGTACAGCTGAATCTATAAAGATGTGGTACATATAAATAAAAACATCATGTGGAGTAATATCTTTCTTCCTTAATTGCTGAGGAAGTCAGGGCTTTGTGTGAGGACACTTTTAGAAGACTTAGCTTTCTTGGATTAAAAACTATTATAGGAGTTGCCGTCGTGGCACAGTAGTTAACGAATCCGGCTAGGAACCATGAGGTTGCAGATTCGATCCCTGGCCTTGCTCAGTGGGTTAAGGATCCGGCGTTGCCGTGAGCTGTGGTGTAGGTTGCAGACGCGGCTCAGATCCCGCGTTGCTGTGGCTCTGATGTAGGCTGGTGGCTGCAGCTCCAATTGGACCCCTAGCCTGGGAACCTCCATATGCTGCAGGAACGGCCCTAGAAAAGGCAAAAAGGCAAAAATAAAATGAAAACTATTATAATAAATCCTCTTCTGTTCAGAGTAAGGGATTGACCATATCTCAAACTGATATAACATCTAATAATCAGATATTTAAAATTTTTATGTACTTAGAAATTCAATCTTGTTACTAAGAAATAGAATTCTTAAGTGGGTACTAAAAAATGAAAAAGTGTCATTAAAGGAAAATCACTATTTGTAGTTTCAACATAACTGTTGTTAAAGTGCCAAGTTATATCCTTTATTACAGACTTTTTGCCCAGTACAAATTATATTTTATCCCAAGTATTGAAACCCTAATTAATAATTTTTTTTTTTGGGTCTTTTTAGGGCTGCACCCACGGCACATGGAGGTTCCCAGGCTAGGGGTCGAATCGGAGCTACAGCTGCCAGCCTACGCCAGGGCCACAGCAACGCCAGATCCAAGCTGCGTCTGCAACCTACACCACAGCTCGTGTCAATGCCGGATCCTTAACCTACTGGGCGAGGCCAGGGATCGGACCTGCAACCTCAAGGTTACTAGTCAGGTTCATTAACTACCGAGCCATGATGGGAACTCCCCTAATTAATAATATTTGGTTGTGAAGACGTATGAACTCTCCCATATGTCTTAGTGGATTTATTTTGAGTGCTTAGAATAATACTGGGTTTATTTTGAGTGCTTAGAATAATATTTGCTAGACTGTTACAGCAAAGTTTTGAGGAAGATTTAAAAATATAATGGTTAAATCATTTAAATATCTAAACTTTATTTGTTTTTATTTTAGTTTATGATTGAAGTAAAGAATTCTGCAGTATCTTGTATACCAACTGATTGGGTTAAAGTTGGAAGGTAAGTTTAAAAATAGATGTTTTCCTTATTAACGTGAATTATAATGACATCTGTTTACCTGCAAGTTTCTAGACTGTTAGTAATCATATCCTTGACATTTAAAGCAAATCTTCCCCTTCAGTTTCCTTATGAAATTTGAAACCAGAGAAATAGTTATCTTAAACTCTATCATTGATAGAGTTGGACAATATTGTCCAAGGGATATCTTATTTGTATACATTTATTTTCTTGTCTTTTGAATTACTGTTTTATTTTTGTATCTCAGAGTATACTTTAAACACATTGGAAAAAAGAAGTTGCAGAACCTGTAATTATAGGATTAATTTGGTTGCATGAACTTCTTGATGAATGCTGTACCTGACATTTCTTTTAAGAAGCTGACATTTCATTTTCTGCCTCACTGAGCTCTGCATTTCTTTATTCTTAATGCTTTCCGTGGCACACAGTTATAACAGTTTTTTATGTGTTTTTTTTGAAAGTTGTATCATGAATTGATGAAAATAATTAATCAAAAACAAAATCAGAGAACTACATTGAGACTCTGCCTTTTCTCCTTGGCTAGCTATTAATCCCCAAAAGGGGACTCATTTAAAAAAATGCTTTTAGAGAAGGCTATTTCCCCTTATAAGTAGCATCCTTTGTGAAACATTTATTACTACTGTTAGTATGTTTGCATGAACCTGAGATGAAGATGGTACTTTTGCCCAAGTTAATAGAAGAGGGACTATAGTTTGTGATGCATGAAGGAACTCTATATTAAGAATGCAAGGGAATTTTGACATGATGTATGAATGATTATTAATTTATTATTTTAATTAAAAAGGAAAACTATTTATTATCCATGGCCACTATCAGGGGATCCTGAAGGCACAGTCATGGATTTCTTTAGCTCTAATATCCTTTTTTTCCTATATTTTCAAAAGCTATAATTGAACTTTAGGTAATACTGATCTTAGGGGGTGTTTTCCTCCTTTTGCAGGCATTCTTTATCTATTTTTGTCCTATACCACAGCTAATGAATGGTAATATGCTTTATGAAGGGAAATTACTGGAAATCTTACTAGTCTGTCTAGGACAATCACTGGAATGTCTCACTGCATGAGTTTTGTCAGAAGAGAAGGCTATGATAAATATGTTTGCATAGAAATCCACACGACGTACTTTAAAAGCAATAAGCAAGGCATAAATCAGAGCCAGCATCTTTTGAACAATTCAGTGATATAAGTTGAATGAATAAGATGGTTTGAGGGAAGGTTTATTGTTATTTTTTATCTGTTGCTTAATCCTCAGGGCCTTGACAGGGAGAGGATAGAATACCATTAGTCAGATTTCAAATGCGCAAGGCTCACTCCTAATCCGGTAACTCACCCAATTAAAGGTAATCGTGACAGCACGTTGCAGGAATGGGGGAGCAAACAAAGATCAAGAGTACACTCTGTCAACAGCTGCCTACCACCCAGCCTTGACCTTTTCTTCTTAAAGGTCCCATCACAGGAATAACATCAATAGCAGTCATCACAGCCACCACCATGAAACAACTCCTGCTGTTGAGTACTGATGACATAGGTATTCTGCTAGACACTGTTTGATTCCCTCAACAGGACCTGTGAGGTAGATAGAATTATCACATCTGTTTGATAGATTAGGCAAGTGATGTTTAGAGAAGGTCAGTTTTATTGACCCACGGTCCCCTGGTTAGCAAGTGAAGTGCCAATGTTGGCGCCTTGGTCTGGACTCTCTGACTGGGGACCCACAGTATCCCCTGTTGTGCTCTCCATCTTCTTGATGAGGAAACAGATTATACACAAGCTCAGAAGAGGAACAGTGGTATTTCTTCCCATCCAGAGCCATCGTGAATCTACATTGAGATCATGAAAATTCCTCTTCTTTGGCTGCCTCCTGAGTTAAGGCACTGCCATTCTTTGTAATGCTTTAGTTTTTTTTCACCAAAATATTTAATCATACAGAAAAGTGTAAAATATAAAAACTAACAGGACCTTCACCAGTATATCCACCCTCCAGTTTTGTCAGGATTTATTTTGCCATATTAACTTCTGCTCTCTTTTGGAAAAGCAAGCATTTTCATTTCGTATAATTTAAAGAAAAAAGCCCTTTACTAATGAAATAGAAATTTTAAACTTTGACTTTGCCATATGGATATAACTCTCAATGAATTTTAAAGGCTTCCTGAACAAAATCCTGTGAAATCGAAGTACTTTATTGACAGCACAGATCTTTGAAATCATAAAGTTGAGGATCATAATTCAGCAGTGTTCTTTATTTACAACTATTTACTTTCAAGGTTCATCAGAGAATAATAACTAATTTTATGAAGTGATGGCATTACTAATTTCTTAGTAACCTTGATTTCCTATTTATGTTTTTTTCCCCTTCTTCTAGCACAAAAGCTGTGAGCCGCTTTCACTCTCCCTTTATTGTAGAAAATTACAGACATCTGAATCAGCTCCGGGAGCAGCTAGTCCTTGACTGCAGTGCTGAGTGGCTTGATTTTCTAGAGTGAGTTTACAATGAACAATATAATCTGACTTTTTTGCTATGAGAAATAGACCGGAAAATCTTTCCATCAAAAAGAAAAGTAGAGATTACTGCTTGTGACCTGCCATAAAATAGTTGAGTACATGTGTTCTCTGATTTTATTTTTAATCTATTGAAATGTAAACTCATCTCAGTCTTGGTTAAGAGACCAAATATACTTTATTGTTCCTGTACTAACATTTTGTTGCTAAGGGTGTTTTAGTAGCATCACTTTGAAATTCTACCTTGGACTCTGTTTATTTTTCTTATTCAAAAAGACTTAACATTTTCAAAGTTGGACAAGTATAGGTTAGTTTTGCTTTTATTATCTCCATTTAACTTTTTCTTAATTTTTATATCCTTTGCATTTCCCCCTTAACTTTAAAAAAAGGTTTTTTTTGATTGTGCCCATGGCACATGCCAATTCCCAAGCCAGGGGTTGAACCCATGCCACAGCAGCGACCCAGGGCACTGCAGTGACAATATTGAATCCTTAACTAACTGCACCATAAGGGAACGCCTTAACTTTTTTAAAAAAATATGTATATATATTTTTTTGCTTTTTCGGCTGCAGCCACAGCGTATGGAGGTTCCCAGGCTAGGGGTCAAAAAGGAGCTCCAGCCGCCGGCCTATGTCACAGCCACAGCAATGCCAGATCCAAGCTGCATCTAAGACCTACACCACAGCTCATGACAATGCCAGATCTTTAACCCACTGAGCGAGGCCAGGGATCGAACCCGCTATTTCATAGTTCCCAGTCGGATTTGTTTCTGCTACACCATGACGGGTACTCCAAAAATTTTTCTTATTCTAGTTGATTTACACAATTCTGTCAATTTCTGCTATGTAGCCAAATGACCCAGTTATACACATATATACATTCTATATTTTTTTTCTCACATTATCCCCCATCATGTTCTATCACAAGTGATTGGATATCGTTCCCTGTGCTCTACAGCAGGACCTCATTGCTTATCTGTCCTAAATGTAATAGTTCACATCTACTAACCCCGAACTTCTAGTCTATCCCACTCCCTCCCTGTCCCCAACTTTTTTATTTAAAAAATTTTAATCCAGTCTCTTGGAATAGAACGTGATGGAAGATAATATGAAGAAAAGAATGTATATAAGTATGTATGACTGGGTCACTTTGTTGTACAGCAGAAATTGGCACATTATAAATCAACTATAATTTTAAAAAAATCATAAAAATATTTAAATCTGTGGAATGTTGAAATGAAGATCTATATACTGTTCACTTAGATATTAACATTTAGTCATATTTATTTTATATTTCATAAGCTTTTTCTCCCTGAACCATTTTAAAGTAGGTTTTAGACATTATAACACCTTACCTCTAAATACTTAAGCATATACCTTCTAAAAATAAGGATATTTTGCTATATAATCTTACTACCACTATCATACCTAAGAAAAATAATTTTAATCTAAGACATGTTGAATTGCCTCAATTTCCCTTCCCCCCATATTTTAAAAAAACTTTCACATGTTGCATTTGGTTATTAAGTTTCTTTAGTGTATTTGAGTGTAGAATAGACCCCTACTTTTTCGATTTTTATATAATGAGGTTTTTTTCTTTCTTTTTGGAAGAGTCCTTGTCATCGTCTCAAAGAATGACTCATTCTGGATTTATTAATTGTCACGTGTTCACAGTAACAGATTTAAGTTATGGGTGTTGCTGGTACATGTGCTTAAGAGCCAGCTCTCTGGAAGAGGAGTATTATTTGTTTGATTTCGGTAGTGTCACCACTCCAATGCAGACTGATCGCAAGCTCCTGCTGGACTGGATTGGGACAGTTGACTTTCATGAGTCCATAGGAACCAGCTCCAGACCACCACCCATTTAAGCCCTTTATATGTATTAGCTCATTATTCCTCACAAGAGCTGTATGAGTGAAATAATATTGTCTTCGCCAGTATACAAATGAATGAAGCAAGATGCAGATGTAAGAAGTAAGTTGTCCATAGGAAGGCTAAGGATTGGAGCTCAGATTCAACCCAGGGTGTGTCTGGTGGTAGGTATGTGCCCCTGCAGGCTGTAGAATCAGTCCATCCATTATGAATCCATGGGCATCACTCTAAACAGAAATCTGTTAGGCTTTCTCTTTAAAAACTTAAACAATAAATATTCAGTGACCTCTTCAGGAAGGTTTATTCCACTTAAAGTAACCAATCTAGCAAGTGAAACAAAAAAACAAAACAAAACAAAAGATAATATGTGACAGATTTTAAAAGATAGTAAATTGATTATCATCTCTTTTTGTCCAGAGGAGTTTCAAATTATAGGATCAGAAAGAGGTTCCAATTTATTTATCCTGAATTTTTTTGAGGTTATCTTGATTCAGAGTCTTGAATCCAGGGATAGAAATTCCTTCTGTTCAGTTCCTTTTCCAGTTTACTTTCAATTACCCATCTTAAAATTTTTCAGGGCCCTTGAGTTTCCCAGTTTTCCTGGCTTTCCCTTAGTAATATCACTGGGATTGTGTAAGGTTTTCTTTGTTTTTTCAGTCTTTTTAAGGCTGCACCCAAGGCATATGGAAGTTCCCAGGCTAGGCACTGAATCAGAGCTGTAACCCCTGGCTTACACCAGAGCCACGCCACATCCTCAACCCAGTGAGCGAGGCCAGGGATTGAACCTACGTCCTCATGGTTGCTAGTCAGATTCGTTTCCACTGAGCCACGACCGGAACTCCAAGAGAATGTGAAAGTTGGTCTAATGTTTCTCCTTTCAAGCTTCATGGGCTTCGTTCTGGGGTCCTGGGAATTGATGAGGTTGTTGCTGTTCACATTCTACAGAGTGTACATGATTTTATAAGTCAAGATTGTGTTCTCCCTGTTGTTATTCTAGATTAAAGAAAATTTACATTTCCCAAGCCCAAAATTTTGATAATATCCTTGATTCTTTCTTCCTTTTTGTCCCTTTATCTGTTATTGAATTTTTGTTTTTTTCTCTTGGAAATGTCCGATGTGCCCCTTCTGTCCTTTTCTTGCACCCTGCCATTACCTCATACCATCTTCCCTGTGTCAGCCCTCTGCCTGGGCCCTTCTACCCCATTAACCTGGAGAATTCTGCTTTCATGATACCACGCCTTTGCTGTAGTTGGGAATTGCTAAGAGTGAGCTAACATTAAATATAACATCACAGAAGAATATGATACTCAAGATAAATTGCTAAGCGAGGAAAAGGATGAAAAGTATTAAAGTGTGATGCAATTCTATTTGTGTAAATTCACATACATGCACAGCACACACACCTTTGTATTTTAAAAGATTAATTATATATGATATTATTCATATGCTTATTAGCCATTTGTATATCTTTGGAGAAATGTGTGAGAGTGTGTGTGTGTGTGTGTGTGTGTGTGTATATATATGTGTGTGTGTCTGACACACACACACATAAATACATACATATAGGGGTTCCTGTCATGGCTCAGTAAAACCGAATCTGACTAGTAACCATGAGGATGCAGGTTTGATCCCTGGCCTTGCTCAGTGGATTAAGGATCTGGCATTGCCGTGAGCTCTGGTGTAGGTTGCAGATGTGGCTCGGATCTGGCATTGCTGTGGCTGTGGTGTAGGCCAGCGGCTACAGCTCCAATTGGACCCCTAGCATGGGAACTTCCGTATGCCGCGGGTGCGGCCCTAAAAAGGCAAAAAAAAAAAAAATTTCATATATTCATATAGATATGAAAACACACATCTATATCTGTATATCTAGATAGATATATATGATTTCAAATATTTACGAATTAATTCTGGGTGGGTGAGGTTACTGGAGATTTAATTTACTTTGCAGATACATGATATCAAAAGTTTCTATAATGTACATATATTACTTTCAAAATAAGAAAAATGTTAAATTTTTAATCTAAAACAAAAGAATGCTGGCTGAAATTTAGCTACAGCATTTGCAGCCAAAGCCCCTAATTGAGAACAGCATTGATTGTTAGGCACACTATTTATTGAGGTGCCAGATGGTGCGAATATAAAGTCTTTTCAAAAATGATTAACCTCAGTGAACCTGACACCAGAGGATTGAATACCAGCTATACAAGTGTTTTTGTCTCTTACTGAGAAACGGTTGTGTGTTAGTTTACATTACCTTTCTTTCAAAATATTTCAAGAAATCAAGGCTGTAAGAAAGTCTGTGAATGGAACCCTCAAAAAAACTGTCTTTTTTGCTTTCCTTTTTTCCTTTTTTTTTTTTTTTTTTGATTTTTAGGGCTGCACCTGAGACATATGGCTAGGGTTCGATCAGAGTTACTGCAAAAGCAGGAGCATCACATGTAGCTGTTCTCTGGTGAAAGAGAGTGCCAGGGCCAGAACACAAGATTCTGGGTCAATAATTAGAATAGGGACAGAATCAGCCACAGTCCAAGGGATAAGTGAGTGGTCAGATCTAAAATTGAAGCCAGACTAGGAGTGACCAGGCATGATCACTGGGCAGTCACCTGGGAGTGCTCTGTCCATGCAGCACATGACATCTTCAAAAGCAAGAGTCATTTTTAAGGTGGCAACTTAGTGCTCCATTGTGATGCTATGGGCCAGTCTCCTTTGTGTTTGGGATTTAGCACAGACTCTTAACACTATTAGTGAGGTTTATGTTGTTTGTTTTGATTAATTTTAATTCAGAGAGAATTAGGCAAATTATATTGATCATGCTCTGTCTACTTAGAAGTTTAGGATATACTGTAAATAGATTTTTCAATTTACAAAATAGTTAACACAGAAATAAAACTGTATATTAAGATGTTTGTAGTATCTGAAAAAGACACTTATGTTAACTGTCTTATTCTCCTATTAATAAAAAATAAGAAATTACAGATTTAAAAAAAAATGAATACAGTGGTAATATAGGAATAACTAATCACATAATGGCTTGATACTGATATCCTTTTCAAGCTAGGAAGCACTCTAAAAACCTTCGGGTTTAAGCAGCCGAAAGAAAAACTAAATATCTAAGTTCCTGAAACCTGCAGTACAATGTGGAACTTTAAAAAAAAATTAAAAAAAGATTATTGGGGTAAAATTGACTTACAATGTTGTATTCGTTTCAGGAGTACAGAAAAGTGAATCAGTTATATACGTACATATTTCTGTTATTTTTTCCCACATAGATTATTACAGAATATTGAATAGATTTCCCTGTGCTATAGACAATAGATCCTTACTAGTTATCTGTTTTATATACAGTAGTGTGTATATCTATTCCCATCCTCCTAATTTATCCCCCCCCCCCCCATGGTTTCCCCTGTGGTTAACCATAGGTTTAATTGCAAAATCTGTGAGTTTGTTTCTATTTTATAAGTTCTTTTGTATCTTTTTTTTATTAGAGTCTACATATAAGTGATATATGATATTTGTCTTTTTCAGTCTGATTTAGTATAATCATCTCTAGGTCCTTAAAACGATTTTTTAAGAGAAGCCTTCAGCATAATGTTCATTTCTCTTGGAAGGGACAATCTTCTTGAAAAGGATGTAAGGCTAGAGTTCCCTGGTGGCCTAGCGGTTAACAATTCAGCATTGCTTGGGTTTGACTCCTGGTATGGGGACTTGTGCATGCCATGGGTGTGGCTAAAAAAATTTTTTTTACAGGGTATAAAGCATACCTGTGATAAGAGAAAATAGGATAATCCAAGGGGGAGAAAGGAAGAAAACACCTGCATACACTCCTATATTTTTTCCTGAATAAGTCTGTCAATAAAAGTCTTTGAAGCTTTTAGATCACCAGCTACCTAATTGGATTTGAGGCAATGACAAACCTTTGTAAAAACAAGTGTAAGATTTAATTTCTGTATGAATTATTAGTAAGATAACTAAAAATCATGGGCAAAAAGTATTTTTATTCTTGCCTTTAACAAAATTTGTTACACTGTCAACTCCATAAGCCTGATATTCGGGCTACACTGATAAGTATATCAGATGGACATGGGCTCCACCATCAAGAAACTTGCAAGCAGTGTGAGAGAAAGATACTTGAAACTGTTATTCCTAGTTTGGATGATGCTATGAAGAAGAAGTGCAAAGGAAAGCAGACCCCTTTGGGTACTTCATGACCTTACTTAAGCTAAATGAAAATGATCGCTTTATGTTCAGTAAGTATGAGTTGAAATTGTCATGATCATATGAAATACACAATAAGGTATTTATAGTAGACATCTTTGTATAGAAACTATTTTAAATACTTCTTTCCAAATGAAACAAAAAGAAGCCTCAGTAATTGAGTTTGAGTTATTAAACAAAAACGTAGTTCAGTATAATTTGTCTTTTTAAACTTCTGGGTATGCCTGCTTATTTTGTTTATGATCATCTTCGCCAACAAAGTGATTACTCACTGTACAGCTTTTATAGTCTTAAGAATTCAGTTTGCTCACCTTGTTGTTGTCGCTTCTGTAGGAATTTCAGTGAACATTACCACTCCTTGTGCAAAGCAGTGCATCACCTAGCAACTGCTGATTGCATTTTCTCTCTGGCCAAGGTCGCTAAGCAAGGAGATTACTGCAGGTAATATATGTTTAATTTCTCCCCTCTTCCGGTGCTTTAGAACAGATGGAGTCATTCACTTGATGTTATTGTTTTTATTATAACGTTTTAACATTACTCAAATGTGTTGGCATTTTGGTAAAGCTGAATATCATATGCATATAGTTTGATTTAAAATTAACAGATTCCTTTCTTGTTTTACCATTGAGTACAACGAAAGCAGATGTTCACTGTAACCAGAGGTGAATGTTACTTATTTTGGTTTTCAGGATTATGTGGGTGACATTTTTATAAAGGAGCGGTCCTTTCATTTGTTAGCATTCACTTGAACACTTTATGATATGTTATAATGTTATAAAAATCTCATTTAAATATCATCTAAATCAGATATGGGTGAGACTTCAGGTATGATTCATTTTGAGGCAAATCGCACTCAGTCATCTCAAATTGTTCTTCCTTAAGGCTAAACCTTAAACTTGAGCCAAATATTTGGCCTGTCCCTCTGCCATCTGGGCCCCACTAGGGGACAGGGGTCCTGCTTTCCAGACCCACTGGGACAGTAGTCTTCCCATGGCTTTGCTGGGCAAAACTTGGGCCTTAGGCCATGCAGCCCCAGTGGTGGTTCTACACCTGGGCCCACCACAGGTGCATCTCTGTGGTGGCCCCACATCCGCTGGCGCCCTGTGTCTGGGCTCGCTCCTGCAGCTCTCTCAGGCTGGAATTTTGCACTGGTGGCTCTCTG
This sequence comes from Phacochoerus africanus, assembly GCF_016906955.1. Classification (NCBI taxonomy): domain Eukaryota; kingdom Metazoa; phylum Chordata; class Mammalia; order Artiodactyla; family Suidae; genus Phacochoerus; species Phacochoerus africanus. The sequence continues at coordinate 89,389,035 of NC_062547.1, forward strand.
TGACTCCTCTGGGCATTGACCTATCAGGGGCTCCCTGGAGTCTCTTTTTTAAGAGTACCAGCCCATTAATGAGGGCTCTATTTTATGGCCTCATCACCTCCTAGGGACATAGGTTTGAATACTGGCCTGGTTATTTAACAGCTAACCTTAAACAGCTTTTGTAACCTCTCTGATCCTCAGTTTCTGCATTGATAAAATATTATCTGCCTCTTCGAGATGTTGTGCAATGCAAATGAGATAAAGACATGAAACATCTAAACAGGACCAGGCAGATGATAAACAGTAAACAGCAATTATTACTCACAAGTATTTGTTAAAAAATAAGAAAAAATTAAGTATTGTAAAAATTCAGATGATGAACACTAAATAAATAGCAGTTATTACTCACAAATGTTTCTTCAAAAATCAGAAAGTATTAAGTACCATAAAAATTCTTTGTCTTGGGGAGTTCCCATTGTGGCAGAGTGGAAATGAATCTGACAAGTAACCATGAGGTTGCGGGTTTCATCCCCAGCCTTGCTCAGTGGATTAAGGACCCAGTGTTGTGGTGAACTGTGGTGTAGGTTGCATATGTGGCTCAGATCCTGAGTTGCTGTGGCTGTGGCTGTGGTGTAGGCCGTCAGCTGTAGCTCTGATTGGATCCCTAGCCTGGGAACCTCCATATACCGTGGGTGCAGGTCTAAAAAGAAAACAAACAAAAAAACACAACAAAAAGTTATTTGTCTTTAATAAATATATCTGAACTTAAGAGTTTAAGGGTTGTTAGTATCTTTCATACCTATAAGAACTTATTTTAAAAAATCATTTTTCGTTCTCTATTAGTTTGTGGTCTTGTCTGTCTCTTTGAACATGGTAGGCATAGTTATCTTAAAGTCTGTGTCCAATGCTGCAAATATCTGTAGTCCTGTGGGTCTGTTTCTATTGTCTGTTGTTTCTACTCATTTTCATTTGTGTATTTCCCTAAATGCCTGGTTATTTTGATTATTTTTCTGGGCATTGCATTTATAAAATCATTTATAGAAATCATTTGATGTTACATTTCTTCTGAAAGAGTCATGTTTCAAGACACTGATGATGTTGTGGCATCACTTAATCCATACCAGGGCTTGAGATGATTGAGAGATTCAAAAGGTGCAGTTCTTACTTCACATGCACTCTTATGCCTGGTGTGCGGCTGCTTGGTTTCTCGATCCAGATTAAAGCTAACAGCAGCACTCAGAGTCAGCTGTTCCCTTAGACATCAGCAAACACCCTTCCTGGCCCTCTGTCTTACCTGAGATCCTGGCACGGCAGTCCCTTGCTACCAGATTATCAGGTGCTTTTAAGTCACTCTTTTCTATACTTTAACCAAGTTTTTATTTGTCCTCAGAATGATTGTTCCAAACCATCTATTCTATTAGTAAGACAATTTCAGGAAATGCCACATGCCCAAATACTCCAAATTGAATACTATATATCTCATATTAAGAAAAATCCACCTAAAAATTTTTAAATGGAAAACCATGCCATTACCTTTAAGTAATACAGTCTCTTTTTTAGCAGCCATAAAATTGAGTGTAAATAGCCATGGAAAAGGAAACTTTTATTTAAAATGCTTTTTAAACTAGTATTTAAGTATCTGAAGTTTGTGCTTTTGTCTTAACTTTCCAGCTTGTTTAAAGATTTTAGTGCATTTGAGTTATTGAAGTTAGTTCACATTGATCATTTGGCTTCATAATTACAGTCTTTTCTTTCTAAATGCTATTAGGATATTTTATTCACTTTAGTCTAAATCTTTATGTAAAAGTTTTTATTCTAGGTCTTTCTATCCAGTTTGGATTCTGGACATTGTACTGTTTTATAGATTCTATTCTGTTTCTGCAGGTCATTTAAAGGAGAATGATACAATTTTAAAAATATAAAATAAGATAAATTTATTTAGGTTCAATATTTCATCCTTTCCAGGCAGTATCTGGATTTTCTCAGTTCTTTCTCCTTCAGTGCCACAAAATACCATCAACATGATTTTCATATCTTTCTTGCTGTATAGCATTTCAACTCTCTGAATAATCATTTGCTTCTTACTATACCAGGGAGTGTTTTGTCATTATATAATTTGGGTTTTTTTTTTTCTTTTTTTAAATTATTATTTTTTAATAGTTATTTCCCCAATACAATTTTTTATTTTCTTCTGTACAGCATGGTGACTCAGTTACACATACATGCACACATTCTACTTTTGCACATTACCGTGCTCCATCATGAATGACTAGATATAGTTCCCAGTGCTACACAGCAGGATCTCATTGTTAATCCATTCCAAAGGCAATAGTTTATATCTATTAACCCCAGGCTCCCCAACCACCCATTATATAATTTTGATAGCAACAGAGTAAGTCAGTATGGATTTTAGAGCAGAACAAATCACTTAAATTCTTCCTCTAAAGTAAAACCTTCCTGAGAAGTCATATCAATGTCATGAATAAGATATGTTGATTTCACTTGGCTGAGCACTTAGGATTTTATTTTAAAACTAATAGCACTTACAGTTGGTTGCTTTTTTTTTTCCTTGTACAATAAACCCATTTAGATTAAAATTTTCTTTCAGAATTATACTCAAATTCAAAAACTGTCCTTTTCTTATGCTTTTAAATGTCCCTTTCCAAATGATGATTTCAAATTATTTAGTCACATACTTTAATCACCTCCTTTGGAAATGTGAATGTACATTAAGAATCTTAGAGTTTTGTTAGCTGGGTATATTTAAGAAGAAGAATTTAAGTGTCTAGAAAAGTAGTATTTCTTGGTGTTATGAGTGAGTTCAAAAATGTGCTTACATGAAAAAGTTCTGATTCTAAGCACCTGAAGAAGTCATTGATAGGATATTATGATGAAAAGGAACCAAAAATGGCCAAGAAATTGGTGAAAAGTTACTCAACCTTAATAATCAATGAGTGCAAATTAAAACAATGAGAGAACACTGTTCACCCACCATGCTGTTAAAAATTAGAAAGTTTGATGATATCAACTTTAGGGGAGGGTATGAAAAGTCACCTTCATATCCTCTGGTGAGACAATAAATTGAATACAGCTATTTAATCTGTTAAAAAATACGCATACCTGATAATTTAGAAATTATGCTTTAGTAATTTCTTCTCGCTTAAAAAAACACTTGGAAATACACGTATATATATGGTTGTTCATCACAGCATTGTTGACAGCATTGAAAATCTAGACAGTCTAATGTTCAACAATGGAGCACTGGAGTTCCTGTTGTGGCTCAGCAGTTAATGAACCTGACTGGCATCCCTGAGGATGCAGATTCGATCCCTGGCCTTGCTCAGTGGGTTAAAGATCTGGCCATGAGCTGTGGTGCAGGTTGCAGATGTGGCTTGGATCCCGAGTTGCTGTGGCTGTGGCGTAGGCTGGTGGCTACAGCTTTGATTGGACCCCTAGCCTGGGAACCTCCATATGCTGTGAGTGCGGCCCTAAAAAGAGAGAAGGACCAAACAAACAAACAAACAAACAAACAAAAAAACAACCTGCAATGGGAGAACAGCTAATTCATTATGCAGCAGCTTCCAAGGAATGCTGAAATTCCCTTAATCTTTGGTATTCCATACTATCAGGATTCATTGGACCTGATTTCAGCTTTTGAGTATTGTAAAGATCTTCCAAATAACACAGATTAAAATTTACTTTTTATTGGAGTTCCCCTTGAGGCTTAGCTGTAATGAACCTGACTAGCATCCATGAGGATGCAGGTCCAATCCCTGGTCTCACTCAGTGGGTTAAGGATCCAGCGTTGCCGTGAGCTGCGGTGTAGATGGCAGATGCAGCTTGGAACCTGTGTTCCTGTGGCTGTGGTATAGGCTGGCAGCTGTAGCTCTGATTTGAACCCTAACCTGGGAACTTCCATATGCTGCAGGTACAGGCCCTAAAAAGATGACAGCAAAAAATTTACCTTTTATTAACCTAGGGAATAAATAAAATTTATTCTCCCTAGGTCTTACCATATGGGTCCTTTTCTAAATCTAAGATGCATTAGGGGATCTTTAATGATTTTTAAAAAGGGGAATAAAATTTTTTCTGCATAGGACTTACCGTATGGGTCCTTTTTATAAAACTAAGATGCATTTGGGGATCTGTAATGATTTTTATCTTGCTTATTTATGTCTGGAATGCTTTACTATTTCATCATCCTAGGAATTATTCGTCATTGTTTATCAGTTTTTCCCACTATGCTATAAAAGTCTAAAATGAGGAAGCTGGAGAATGATGCAAAAGTGTGATGGAAAGCGAACTAGAAATCACGTCAGTCTTCAGTTTTCTCATTGAATTACCTGAAGAGTTATATCATCTTTCAAGAAGATCTAAAAGAAGACTGGAGATGTCACCGTTATAGTCTGCTTCTAACTTTGAGGGAACACAGTTGAGAATTCAGAATTTTCCATTTTCCACTCATGATAGCCCAGGGAAAAAAATGGACAGAAGACATTTCATAATTATTAGATTAATCAAATGGCCAATGTGAAGAGAAAGATAGTACTGCTCTAGATACTAATGATGATGGTGAGATTTCTTGTATAAACAACATCAGATTATGAGTGTTCAGATAATAAAATCTGGATGCATTGTCTTGAACTCTAGAATTACAGTGTAAGTAATTTATTTGTGAGGGCAAAATGAAATGTATATTCTTAGCCAGTTTGTTAGTCCATAGGAAGCACACATCATGTAATGTTTAGTGACAAGAATAATCAGGACTATCCCATTTGCTAAAAGGACATGTGTCAGTATTCTTTTATGATGTGTTTATACTAAAATTTACTTGATACTCTGTTGGTGGATAGGTGCCGAAGGCAAGAGAGCGAAAGGAAATAGATGGAATAAAAATGCTCATTTGATTGATTATTCTAATTGTACTTATAAATGTATGAATGAAAATGTTTTGCAACTTTGGAGCAAGGATGGCTATTTTCTCTTTAAGAAAATTATGAGCTTTAAAAATTTCAAAAAATTCTTCAAATACTGCATTTTTGTTGTAACTTGTAAAGAACCAGAAATGATGCTAAGCTAAAACCTATTAGAAGTGTATTAAAATGTAGAATTCATAATTATAAATGAACATGGTCTAGGTGCATGTGTGACAACTGACGAATAATCAGTTATATTCATAGTGTGTTGCCCATTCCAGGCATATAGGCCTTCAAAACCAGTAAATTATGGGGGAAAATTTTGAGATTTCCCATGTTTGAATTCTTACTGTCGTGAGGTCCTTTCAAAGTGTTCTTTTTTATTCTCAATTCTGCAAATGATTTGCAAGATGACTTAGAAATATTAAATGTAAATAAAAGCATTCATTGGACCCATATGGTAAATGGGAAAATCTGTGTTTTATGTGTACTGAGGAATATTATGGGGGGGGGGAGTAGTTGTGGAATGATATATTACAGTATGATTCTGGTTTTTGGTTTTGTTTTGTTTTTCTTAAATCGCAGAGCAATACAGCGAATATATATAACCTTGAGTGCATAGAAGAAGGTTGGGGAGGGTAGACATAAACTGCTCTCAGTAGTGACCTCTGAGGAGGAGACAGAGAGAAGGACATTGCTCACAAGAGCCTAGATAAATAGATAAAGCTGTAGATAAAAAGCAGAAGTATAAAACCTTAAAAAGCAAAACCAGCAAGGCAAACAAATACTTTTTTATATCAAAAAAAGTAAAAAATACTAAAGACCATAGAAAGATGTTTTAATTAAATAGAATTTGAAAATTTTAAGTCATTCTGTCCCCAAGCCCAACACATATTTATATTGATGTAATAATTAAATCCAGAAATCATTTATTTTGCTTATTACCAAATTTTCTTTGTTTTGCTTATTACTGAAAATGATTGCGATAATGTGAACTGCAATTTTTATTAATGATACTATAGAATAGTAGGTAAATAAAAAATTAAAAGGCTCTTTCAAAGGTACATCTCAGTTATGGAGCCATTGTAAAAGTCTGCTGAAGTTTGTGCTTAGAGCTGAATTATAATAATTGCCTTTCCAGGAGTTCCCATCGTGGCTCAGTGGTTAACAAATCCTACTAGGAACCACGAGGTTGCGGGTTCGATCCCTGGCCTTGCTTAGTGGGTTAAGGATCCTGCGTTGCCATGAGCTGTGGTGTAGGTCGCAGACATGGCTTGGATCCCGAGTTGCTGTGGCTCTGGTGTAGGCCGGCGGCTGCAGCTCCAATTGGACCCCTAGCCTGGGAACCTCCAGCGGCCCTAGGAAAGGCAAAAAAAGACCAAAAAAAATTGCCTTTCCAATTGGTTTTATAGTTTAAACTTTAACTTTTATACTCAAAGCCTTCTTCTGAACATATGTTCTTAAAGGTTTTGTTGCATGTGTGGCAGACTGGCCACAAAAATTGTCATGCCATCTTAGAGCTTTTTTTAAAGGCTATTTCCTTGCCTTGTAAATTGAAACATGCTTCTTTTTGCAGACCAACTCTACAAGAAGAAAGAAAAATTGTAATAAAAAATGGCAGGCACCCTGTGATTGACGTGTTGCTGGGAGAACAGGACCAGTATGTTCCCAATAGTACAGATTTGTCAGTAAGTACCACATTGCGGCAAAAAATGAGTAAAAGATGATAACATTGATCTGACACTTTTAAATACCAAGTAATGTTTTAAAAATTTACCCAGTTTTTTTTTAGCTTTGGCTTTAAATCCACCAATCTTTGGCTATAGTTTTATATTCACCATCAAACATGGAATTGGTGCTTTTTCAACGAAAGATTATCCATAGAGGGAATGATTTAGTAACTAAAGGATTAGCCTTCTCCTTGGTAAACTAGGAAAAATATTTTGTTTATAAATGCCCACAGATGCTGATGGTGTGGAATCGTACCATAGTTTCACACATTACTGTGGAATATTTGCTTTGTCTTGTGCTCTGCTGTTTTCAAATGTTCTGTGAAAGAATCCCAGATGCTTCGGCTGATTTCAGTGATAAGAACTTTTGTTGCTTAAGAGGTTCCCATCCTAGCTCAGCAGTAACAAACCTAACCAGTATCCTTGAGGACGAGGGTTCGATCCCTGGCCTTGTTCAGTGGGTTAAGGATCTGGCGTTGCCGTGGGCTGTGGTGTAGATCTGAGATGCAGCTCGGATCCCAAATTGCTGTGGCTGTGGTGTAGGCCGGCGGCTATAGCTCCGATTGGACCCCTAGCCTGGGAACCTACATATGCCATCAGTGTGGCCCTAGAAAAAAAGAAATTAGGAAGAGGTCAATTTGTTTAAAGTCATATTAAGGAATTTAGATTTTTTGTTTTTCCTAAAGGATTGAAAATACTAGTAAGAGAATAATTAAAGCTGAGGAAAAAAGTCAAGTGTGTATATATGTGTGTTGTGTGTGTATTACATAGAGTTACATTGTCAAAGGTAAACAGAGCCATACACTGATTAAAGTGGTAGGAGTAGGTTTATTCAATAGTATTATATAGCGAAAAGAGTCCAGCTTGAACTAAACTCCACTTTAGTTTGTATAGAGATGACTGGGTGTTTCAAAGGGAGAATGAGGGATAGGGAGGAGGAATGGGTATGGGCAGGTTCAGTGGAAACAAACCTGAAACAAAGTGGAAACAGAAATTTAGAAAGGAGATGGGTTAATGTGAGACATTTCTGGGTTTACTAACTGGCCGCTGGTGCCAACACCCTCCCACAGAGACGGAAAAGGCCTGTGCATTATCTCCATGAATGTTTGCATTTCAGAGAGAGGACCTCACACAGTTCTGGGTGGTAGAAGGTTTCTCTCTCAGAGGGGCAGAAAAGGGGTTTATAATTGCAGACTGTCTGCTCTAACAGAAGGTTCGGGGTCTCTCCGCCTATCGGCAGGTTTTGGCTGGAACAGATGTAAGTTCTCTCCTGGCATGTGGTGCTTTCTCAGGCAGGCACTTGAAGGGGGACTGGGGTCATCCCAAGAATGCAGCCCTGGGCGGTTAGAAACTATGCAGGCATTTGTTCTGGTCTCTTACTGGTGAGGGTAAATGAAATCGTTTGTGCTGAGAGGGTGCAGTTTTTATAGGCCGAGGTTGAGACCTAGTCACATAAGGAACTCAGAGCAGCCTGACTGGAATTTGGTCAACATAGACTAAAATAAGCTTGTGATGAGATGAAGGAATTACTATGTAGGGAATAATGAAGTGAGACAGGGTGTGTCAGAGAATGAGATACCTGACTTCAAGAGTGCAGAGGAGTTCCCTTTCTGGAACTCTAGCGGAAACGAATGCGACTAGAATCCATGAAGATGGGGGTTTGATCCCTGGCCTTGCTCAGTGGGTTGGGGATCCCACGTGGTGTAGGCCAGCAGTTACAGCTCCAATTCGACCCCTAGCCTGGGAACTTTCCTATGCCATGGATAAGGCCCTAAAAAGACAAAAAAAAAAAAAAAAAAAAGATTGCAGACATAGTCTTGTTCTGGGTGTTGGCAAGATCCTAGGATGGCCATGGTAGGTGAGTAGCAGTAGAGAAGTTCTTTGGAGATGGGGAGGTCAAAGAAGAGAGTTTGAGAAAAAGTCAGCCATGTGCCTCTTGAAATCATCTAAAGCAACAGGATTTGTGCTGAAAGGTGAAGATGGTCCAGGTGTCAGAGATTCCAAGGGATGGTGACAGGAGACCTAGATGTGGATGTCAGTGCCTGTGGTGAAGACAAGAAGAGATGGTTAAAAACAAAAAAGGGTAGAGATGGAAAAGCCCTAAAGAAAAAGATACGGAAAAACCTCTGAACCCTCAAATAAATATTGTAGGATGTGGCAAAAAGCTCAGCCTCACAGTGAGAGGACTGCAGGGGACTGAGCCAGCTTTCCGTTTAAGTCAGTGGGGTTAGAAACACAGAAATACTGGGGAATTTTCAGAGAACAGTGAGAAAATTCAGAAGAACTCGGAGCTTAGGTCAGAGAAGGGAAGCCGGGAGGAGCAGGGGAGTTGGAAATAAGACAAAGTAACCCATCTTGGGCTGTGAACAAGGATGACAGCGATGTGAGCCTGGTGAATTGGGTTGGCCACAGAAGTGGTGAGTGAAAGGAAACGTTTTGAATTACATCTTGTTCAGTGGTACATTTTGATATCATACAGAGACTTGGAGTAGTTTATAACCAGATCCCCCGTGTCTGAAAACGTGTCTATTCTCATTAGGGAACTTGTTAAGTTATTATTTATTTATTTATTTATTTTTGGTCTTTTTGCCTTTTCTAGGGCTGTTCCTGTGGCAGATGGAAGTTCCCAGGCTAGGGGTCGAATCAGAGCTGTAGTCGCCAGCCTACACCACAGCCACAGCAACGCCAGATCCGAGCCGTGTCTGTGACCTATATCACAGCTCACAGCAATGCAGGATCCTTAACCCCCTGAGCAAGGCCACGGGTCGAACCTGCAACCTCATGGTTCCTAGTCGGATTTGTTAATCACGGCACCACGACGGGAACTCCTAAGTTATTTAATTTATCAAACCAGGTTAATAAATACTAATGTATTTATTGTCTTTTAAAGGAAGTCTTTATGAACATCAGAATTTCTTTTTTGGTTTCCATAATACCAGTAGGGTGTAGCTTTTCTTGAGAAAGTAATGCAGTTGTACCATTTAGTCCCTTGGTTTCAGGAAAAAGGAGGTTCATAAATCACTTGAAACATCATTTCCTTTTATTGTTCCCATCCCGTACTCAATCTCAAGTATGTTATCCTTGACACTGAATTTTTGTTTGTTTTTTCTTTCCTTTCTCATTCTTTTTTTCCTTTTCCCTCTTTCTTTTAAATAATTATACTAGTTAATAAAGCACAATTTGAAAAACTAAAATAGCTTAAATTACAAGAACATTTTAAAGAAACATTGAGCTCTTACCTTTAAATTTCACAAAATAGAGTGGTTTATTCCAGCAACCACCTCAGAATATTCCAGAATATTCCTTTTTTTTTTTTACATACACTTTTTCTAACTTGAGTAGGAGTTGATATAGAACTGTTGCTATGGTGAAATGCATTCTTTTTTGCAGGGTATGAATTTCTATATAGGGATAGTGTTGAGAAAGAACTTAGTATGTAAAATTCGATTTAAAATATTTTATAGGTGTTAATTATAAAACATACTCTGAAAATAATTCCCTGAAAGTCAAATGGCATTGTTGCTTTTGATAGTCATGTAATTTTAAGAAATGGTCTTTTGTACATGTGATTACAAGTATACTTTTCTGAATTCTGTATTATGTGAACTCCTTATAGTACCTCTAAACCAGCCAACTTATTGCCCACTTGTCCTCTCCCAGTTTTAAAAATAATCATTTTTTCTTCGCATTTCACAATCTTGCCTTGTTTCATGATTTTTTTTGCTAGCATAGTTTTATGAATATTTTATTCTTACAGGTTTTGACGCGGTTACTTTGTGTCAGTATTGTGCTTGATGTCAGGCTTACAGAGAAGAAAGAGACCCGGTACCTCTCTAGTCTGATGGGAGATAAATCCAATTAAATTAATACCAGTAGAGAATTTATACAGGCTATGAGGGAACTAACGGATTATCCAGTATAAAGATTGGTAACAGACTTGAACAGGCATTTCAAAGTAGAGGATATCCAAATGGTTAACAAACTAACGTTTCTTCTGGCAGGAAAATAGCAAAGAGTCACATACAAAGGAACTGTGATTTGAGGTGCCTGTGGAACATTTGGTGAGGCAGATATAAAAGCCAGGAGAGAGGGCTGAGCTGAAGTTAGGCATGAATGATGATGGTGCATGTCCGGGGAGTTGAGATTCTGGATCTGTCACTCAGGCAGATAGTATAAAAATGTAAAGAAGGCTGAGGAAAAAAGCCCTTTCAAGCATTAACACTGAAGGAATCGTTTCACTGAAAATAGGTTTAAATGAAGAAAACTTTTCAAGTATCTGTTAAACATATCCCTACCTAATGTTTAGCATTTATTGTTTCAACTGAACATCAAAAAAAAAAAAATAATACAAAAAAGATTTAAAAACAAGATGCTATTGTATATTCTTTTGTATCCATTAAGACCTAGCTCTGCCTCATCTTCTAGGAATCCTTGTTTGACTTATCCAGGCATAATTGAAAGAATGCTCTTTTAAACCCTCTTTTTCTGGTTCCCTTCCCTGACTCATTATATAATCTGAGTATTTGTAGACTTAGCAGCCACTGGATCTGCCTACTTCCAGTTTATTCTCCACTCTACAGCCATGGGGCTTTTCCTAACCTGTCATATCATACATTTGAATTAATACTTAAAATTCCAGCCATATAGTTCCCAACTTACTGTGCCTCTGGGACTTGGCAGATGGTCCTCCCTCTGCCTAGAATGTCATCTTCCCGCCTACTGTCCACACCCACCTCCCACACACCCACGTCCCACCCCACCCACCCTCCAGCTTCTGCTTGTTCTTTTAGTCTGATCTTGGTGTCACATGAAGCCTTCTCTACCAAAGCTGGAGTGGTACCCCGTCTCTTCCCCACAACACTCTATATTTCTCCCCACTTCAGTATTTATTCCACTAAACTGTAATTGCCTCTTTTTTTTTTTTTTTTTTTGGTTCATGGTTCGCAGTGGACTATATGCTTGAAGAGAACAGGGATTGTGCTTCCCTGCTTTAGTTGTAACCCTGCTGTCAATCATGGTTCTCTGGCACATAGCAGGCATTCCATCTGGGTTGTTAAGTAAGGATTTGTTTGAAGTCTAGAACATTCTGGCAGATGGAAGTTCCAGGCCAAGGATCAAACTCACACCACAGTGCAGCCTGAGCCACAGCTGTGACAATGCTGGATCCTTAACCTGCTGCACCAAGAGCGAACTTCCACGGATAGATTTTCGATAGCAGTCGAAGTGGGTTTTTGTTGTTGTTGTTTTGTTTTAATATAAATAATATAAATTTATTTATTGGGAGACTGAAAGGGAAAAGTGTGGTTGTGGTTTCTAAATTGGTAAGCTGGAGGAAAAAGAGTCAAATATGCAAATCAGGAAGATTCCCAGGAAGTGCTGGAACCCTGTAGATCTCTGTAACCCAAGGGAAATCCAAAGCCCCAGTGTTCTAGCATGGGACAGGATGGACACTGGAGTCCTGGTCACATCCTCATGCCTTGACGTCAAGAAGGTGCCATAGACCCTACAGCTGTGTGGGCACATAGTAGGTGTTCGCATATTTGTTACATGAATGATAAGGTGAGGGAGTATGGGAGGGGAGCAAAGACCACAGACTCTCCATTTCCTCCCTTCTCCCAGGACAAATACTCCCAGAAATGCTTGTTTTGTCTGTATAAAGTTTAGAGTCTAATTATAATATTCGTAACCTGTTGACTCTTTGTACCTACTGACAAAGCAGAACAACAGTAATGCATTCCAAGATATATATTTGAGTTTTAAGGTTAATTTAATTTCATGGACAGGTTATTCTCATGATTTTGTGTTTTCTTTTTAATTGAAGGATAGTTAATTTATAATATATTAATTTTAAATGCACAACACATTGATCCAGTATTTTTATAGATTATACTCTATATAATGTCATTACAAAACAATGGCTATATTTTCCTGTGCTGTACAATATAACCTTGTGGCTTTTTTCAAATTTTATTTTATGGGTAAAAACAGTTTTTAATGATTGCCAAGGGGAAAGAGGAAGAAATTTTTATAACGGAATGAGAAGTCTTTTTCTTTAAAATGGCTTATTAAAATACAACTTGTTGTAAACTACAAATAATGAAAAACACAATTTCTAAAAGGACTATATATCTTTAAATGGTCAATTTCATTGTTAATTTCTATGGCTTTTTCTCCCCATTTTTTAAAAGATTTATTGAAGTATAGTTGATTTACAATTTTGTGATAATCTCTGTTGTACAACAAAGTGATCCAGTTATACACATACACATATTCATTCTTTTTCAGATTCTTTTCCCATATAGGTCATCACAGAATATTGGGTAGAGTTCCCTGTGCTACATACAGCAGGTCCCCATCGACCATCCATTCTATATACAGTAGTGTGCACATGCCAATCCCAAACCTCCAGTCCATCCCCTCCCCACACCCTGTCCCCTGTGGTAACCATAAGTTTGTTTTAAAAGTCTGTGAGTCTGTTTCTGTTCTGTAAATAAGTTCATTTGTATCCTTTTTTGTTAGATTCCACATGTAAGTGATATCATATGTTTGTCTTTAGCTTTGACTTACCTCATTTAGTATGCTAATCTCTAGGTCCATCCATATTGCTGCAGTTGGCATAATTTCATTCTTTTTATGGCCAAGTAATATTCCACTGAATATATGTACCACATCTTCTTTATCAATTTCTCAGTCAGTAGACATTTATGTTGCTTCCATGTCTTGGCTATTGTAAATAGTGCTGCAGTGAAAATTGGGGTGCATGTATCTTTTCTAATTATGGTTTTCTCCATATAGATGCCAGGAGTGGGATTGCTGGGTCACATGGTAGTTCTAATTTTAGTTTTTTGAGAAACCCCCATAGTTTTTTTTAGTTGTGGTTGTATCAGTTTACATTCCCACCAGCAGTGTAGGAGGGTTTTCTTTTCTCCACATCCACTCCAGCAGTCAGTTTTTGTAGACTTTTTTTTTTTATTACTTAAATTAATTTATCACATCTGTAGTTGTATAATGATCATAACAATCTGATTTCACAGGATTTCCATCCCACAGCCCAAGCACATCCCCGCACCCCATAAACTGTCTCCTCCAGAGACCATAAGTTTTTCAATGTCTGTGAGTCAGCATCTGTTCTGCAAAGAAGTTCAGTCTGTCCTTTTTTCAGATTCCACATGTCAGTGAAAGCATTTGATGTTGGTGTCTCATTGTCTGACTGACTTCACTTAGCGTGATAGTTTCTAGGTCCATACATGTTGCTAAAAATGCTGGTATTTCATTCCTTTTAATGGCTGAGTAATATTCCATTGTGTATATGTACCACATCTTCTGGATCCACTCCTCTGTCAATGGACATTTAGGTTGTTTCCATGTCTTGGCTATTGACAATAGTGCTGCAATGAACATCGGAGTACATGTGTCTTTGCGAGTCATGGTTTTCTCTGGACAGATGCCCAGGAGTGGGATTGCTGGATCAAATGGTAGTTCTATGTTTAGTTTGCGGAGGAATCTCCATACTGTTTTCCACAGTGGTTGCACCAATTTACAATCCCACCAACAGTGTACTAGGGTTCCTTTTTCTCCACACTCTCTCTAGCACTTATTGTTTGTAGACTTTTGGATGATGGCCATTCTGGCTGGTGTAAGGTGGTACCTCAGAGTGGTTTTGATTTGCATCTCTCTAATAATGAGTGATGTTGAATCCCTTCATGTGTTTCTCGGCCATCTGTACAGTTTGTAGACTTTTTGATGATGGCCATTCTGAGTAATGTGAGGTGATATCTCATTGTAGATTTGATTTATATTTCTCTAATAATTAGTTCCATTGAGAATATTTTCCTGTGTTCTTTGGGTATCTGTATGTCTTTTTTGGAGAAGTGACTGTTGAGGCATTCTGACCATTATTTTTTGATTGAGCTGTTTATTTTTTTTTTCATATTGAGCTACATGAGTTTATATATTTTGGAGATTAGTTCCTTGTTGGTTGCAAGGAACTAATCTCCTTTGCAAAGATTTTCTCCCATTCTGTGGATTGTCTTTTCATTTTTTGTTAGGGTTTCCTTTGCTGCACATAAGCTTTTAAGTTTAATTAGGTGCCGTTTGTGTATTTTTGTTTGTATTTTCATTACTCTAGGGAGTGGATCTGAAAGATACCGCTGTGGTTTATGTCAAAGAGAGTTCTGCCTATGTTTTTCTCTAAGTGTTTTATAGTATCTTGTTTTACATTGAAGTCTTTATGTTTAGTTTATTTTTGTGTAAGGTGTTAGAGAATGTTTTAATTTTATTCTTTTACTTGTAGCTGTCCTGTTTTCCCAGTACCATTTATTGAAGAGACTGTCTTTTCTCCATTGTATGCTCTTGCCTCCTTTGTTGTAGATAAGTTGATCATAGGTGCTTGGGGGTTATTTAAAAGAAGACCCCAAAGATGTTACTGCCTCTTCAGAACCTTCCACATCACTCTGGCCAGAAATAATCTCTTTCTCTTCCAGCACTCTCTCTGTTCCTCTTATTTATTTATTTATTTACTTTGTCTTTTTAGGGCTGCACCAGTGGCATATGGAGGTTCCCAGGCTAGGGGTCAAATTGGAGCTGCAGCTGCCAGCCTACACCTCAGCCACAGCAACTCGGGATCCGAGCCACGTCTGCAACCTACACTACAGCTCATGGCAACACCAGCTCCTTAACCCATTGAGCGAGGCCAGGGATTGAACCTGCATCCTCTTGGATCCTAGTCGGTTCATTTCCACTGCACCACAACGGGAACTCCTCTCTGTTCCTTCTAAAATATTGTTATCGTTGTCTCCTTTTTAGTACATAGGTGTAGTGGGAAAGTGCCTAACCATGATGGGCGATGTAAATTCAAATTCTGCCCTGCTATTAGTTTACTGTTGTATCCAATAGGCCACCATACACACTGGCCCTTGATTTGCTCATCTATAAAAAGAAGGGGTTGGACTGAAGAACAACTAACTCTTAGTACAAGGTAAATTGGGAAGTATTCAGATGTCAGAAGGATTTGGATCTTTATTTTGATATCTCAACATATAGCTTGCACTTCTCTCCAGCCTCATTCTCCCCCTTTCTCCTTGGAGTTCACCTTGGGTTAAAACGGCAAGGATTTGGCTGAGAGCTTGTTTGGACAAAGCTTTCACTAAAGGATCTACTGCTTTAACCTGCCATTGGTTGACATTTTCAGGGAATCAAACACTTTGAAATTGCCAAACTTTTTCAGCAAGCTGCAGCTATTATAAAAATAGTTCTACTGTGATTTAAAGGATAGATGTCAGTATCTGTACCTGTCAAGGAAAAAAAGCAGTTTCTGCAGAAAATTAGCTGATACTCCAGTCTTAGAAATTAATACTGAACTATTTTATTTTGTTTTATTTCTGTCTTTTTTTTTTTAGGACCACACCCATGGCATACAGAAATTCCCAGGCTAGGGGTTGAATCAACTGCAGCTGCCAGTCTACACCACAGCTGAATCTGCAACCTACACCATAGCTCACGGCAACACCAGATCTTTAACCCCCTGGGTGGGGCCAGGAATTGAACCCTCATCTTCACGGATACTAGTTGGGTTCATTTACGCTGAGCTGCAGTAGGAACTCCAACATCGAACCATTTTAGTTGTATTTATTTCTTTTCTGCCATGCATCTCTTGATCTCAAGGATATTCTGACTGATCATCATTGTAGTTTACCCAGTGGGGAACCCAAGGATGCTGGCCCTGAGCTAGGGGAACATGTCTCCTATTTATCAGTGACTGTGGTTTCTTGTCATTGAGTAGGGATCCCCTTTGAGACATCTGTCAGAGGATGTCTTCACGTAACATCTCACTTCTGCTACTTATTAGCTCTGTGTTCCTGGACAAAAAGCTTTGCTTCTCTTAGCTTTTCTTTCCTCACCTATAATATGGGAATAGTAGTATTAGCCTATGAGACAGTTGCGAGAGCTAAATGAGATGATGCATATAAAATCTTGAGCACAATGCCTGGCACTTGTTGTTGGTGACTTTCTTATGATACCTTGAAATTTCCCTTTTATTTGTATTTTTTATCTTCACCTCTCCTTTTCTCCCACAGAATATAGCATAAGATGTGGAACTTGATTATCTCTCTTTAAACTAATTTAGGAGTTCCCTGGCGGCCTAGTAGTTAAGAATTTGGCATTGTCACTTAATGTGGCTTGGGTTCAATCCCTGGCCCAGGAACTACCACATGCCATGGGCATGACCAAAAACCAAACCAAACCAAAACAACTTACTGATTTCAGTTCAGTGTTTTGATTCTTGGTATGCAACATTAAGATCTTAGTGATCGATGCTGTCCGACAGACATTGCCAATAATAAGGTTTAAAGAATGAACGTCTGGCCTCTCAAAGATTCATCAAGGAAATAGGTGTCATCCAGAAACAGTCCCACTGGTGCAGTACTTAAGGTTTTGCTCCCCAGCATTCATTCGTTTGTCTGTCTGTCCATCCATCCATCCATGTATGTGTGGTTTCTTGAGAACTTGCTCTGTGTGTGGCATCTTGCTCACTGTGTAGCATAGGTTTGGGCACTGTCTAGCCAGTCCAGTTGGATG
Source organism: Phacochoerus africanus (assembly GCF_016906955.1). Taxonomy (NCBI): domain Eukaryota; kingdom Metazoa; phylum Chordata; class Mammalia; order Artiodactyla; family Suidae; genus Phacochoerus; species Phacochoerus africanus. The sequence continues at coordinate 89,406,238 of NC_062547.1, forward strand.
CATTCCTAATAACTTCAGTAAGCTCCAAAGTGCTTTTTTTTTTTTTTTTTCCCCCAACTTGGGACTTCTGGCTGTTCTGTAAGAATGCTTTCTCATCCAAAATGGTCTTCCAGATGGCTTTTATGCATCTCTCATACCTTGGACCCTTTGATGTCTGGAGCCTCAGATACATATGGCCTTGCTAGCACATGAGATATGTGAAATTCCTTGCTCATGTATGTACTTGCTGTGTCATCTTGGGAACTATAGAGGAAAGAGAGTCATATATTCCTGACTAGTTTACATTCTTGAAATACGAGGTTGATAAATATCTCTCTTGTGATACCTTTTGCATTTTAAGTTAATCTTTTTGACCACTATTTCTTTCTATCAGGCCTTGTTCTGGACAGTGAGGATAAACAAGATAACATAGGCCGTGCCCTCATGGGAACTTATATTCTAGTAGTGAGATTGGTAATAAACAAGTTAGCAAGAAAATTAAGGAAATGTCAGAGGGGGATAAAAAGTATGAAAAAAAAAAATAGAAAGGGCTGACATAATAGAGAGTGACAGGGCAGAGAAGCTTGAGTAGACCGGGTGGTTGGGAAAGGCCCCTCCTGAGAGTCAGTGTTTGAGCTTAGACTTGAGTGACAGAAAAGATCCAGTCTCAGAGAAGAGCATCCCAGGTGGAAGGAGTAGCTGTGGAGAGGCCGTCAGACTGGAATGAGCTTGGAATCTTCAGGCAGGTGGAGGACGAGTAGAAATCCATTCCAGCTGGCACTGAGTGCACATGAGGAGGGTAGCAGGCGAGAGGCCAGAGAGGCAAACGTGGCCTTTTTTAAATTTTAATTTCTTTTTTTTTTTTTTGCTTTTTAGGGCCGCACCCATGGCATAGGCATATGGAAGTTCCTAAGCTAGGGGTTAAATCAGAGCAACAGCTGCCAGTCTACACCACAGCCACAGCAATTCGGGATCTGAGCCACATCTTCAACCTACACTGCAGCTCACATCAATGCCAGATCCCCAGCCCACTGAGCAAGGCCAGGATTGAACCCACATCCTCATGGATACTAGTCTGACTCATTTCTACTGGGCCACAACGGCAACTCCCAGGCATGGCCTTTAGACTGCAGTGAGGAGCTTGGGCTTTATTATGAGTGCCCTGGGCAGCGATCTGGGAGCTCTCGGCAGGAAACAAGTTATGTTTTACTTTTTTTTTTCCGGTCCTTTTTTTAGGGCCGCACCTGTGGCATATGGAGGTGTTGCTGCTGGCCTATGCCAGAGCCACAGCAATGCCAGATCTGAGCCACATCTGCAACCTACACCACAGCTCACTGCAACGCCAGATCCTTAACCTGCTGAACGAGGCCAGGGATCAAACCCACAACCTCATGGTCCCTAGTTAGATTTGTTTCTGCTGCACCATGACAGAACTCCATGTTTTACTTTTTTTTTTTTTTGTCTTTTTGCTATTTCTTTGGGCCACTCCTGCGGCATATGGAGGTTCCCAGGCTAGGGGTCGAATCAGAGCTGTAGCCACTGGCCTACGCCAGAGCCACAGCAATGCGGGATCCGAGCTGCGTCTTCAACCTACACCACAGCTCACGGCAACTCGGGTTCATTAACCCACTGAGCAAGGGCAAGGACCGAACCCGCAACCTCATGGTTCCTAGTCGGAGTCGTTAACCACTGCGCCATGACGGGAACTCCCATGTTTTACTTTTTAAGACACTCAGTCTCGCTGCCTTTTGGAGAATGGATTGTGGGCAGAGAAGCAGCAAGACCGTCAGGAGATGGAGATAGAGGCATTAATGCATCTCAAAATACCTTCTGGCTCTTCTTAGCATTTACTAGAGTGCCAAGTATACAATTTATCTCTTGTTGGAGGCCTAAATGTCAGTGCTTATTAGGAAACCAACCGTTTGATCACCGACCAATAGTTGAGTTTAGTGACTGAAAGCATTTTATGCTTTAAAGGCTAAAAGTCAGTTCTTGTCTGAGGTCTCCAAATCTTGGGTAGATTTGGGAAATCTACTTCCACAGTGGTGACCCCAAGTCTGACTCAATCACCATGTCCCACTTTCCCAAGTACCTCATGCAAGTTGATTCCACAGGTTTCCTTCGTGTAAGAAAATCTAGAGCAAAGCCCTGGTGATAGTTTAGTTTTTGCACTTAGATTCCACCCAGGACCACATATGCCCAAATTTGGCCGTATTATTTTTCAAAGAACTGTAGAACTTGAGGGTGAGAGATTATTTAATTCAACTCCCTCATTTTAGAAGCAAGGAAAATGAGGCCTTAGAGAGTTGTGTTGACTTGCCCAAACTCTGGGCTAGAAACCATCTTTCCTGATTTTGGGGCAAATTCTTTATTCATATTTGTTCTCTCATTTTTCCACTATGTTGTTCTTTGTCAAAATTCTCATGGAAATTGACACCACAGTGAAAATTACTCCAAAGTTCTCTTTGCATGATACTCAACATAGTGGACATTCAAGAAAGAGCTGTTAATACCACTCATTGCTGCAGAATCTGTTCACAGATAATTATGGATGGAAATTTGTGATACAAAGAAAGGGAGAAAGAAGAGGAGAAAATTGCCTCTTTGTTGTTTTTTTTTTGTTTGTTTTTCGGCTGCCCCTGCAGCAGGCATAAGTTCCCAGGCCAGGGATTGAACTCCTGCCACAATAGTGATAATGCCAAATCCTTAACCGCTAGGCCACCAGTGAACTCTGAAAATTACTTTGTAATCCCAAAGACAACCACTGTTAACATTTTGGTGCATGTCCTTCATCCTTTCTTTTAATTTTTTTAAAAAAGCATTTTTTCATGTAAGTTTTTTGTTTGCTTGCTTTTTAGAATTGCACCCGCGGCATATGGAGGTTCCCAGGCTAGGGGTCAATCAGAGCTGAAGCCGCTGGCCTACACCACAGCCACAGCAACGCCAGATCTGAGCTGTGTCTATGACCTACATGACAGCTCACAGCAACACCGGATCCTTAACCCACTGAATGAGGCCAAGGATCGAACCTGAAACCTCATGGTTCCTAATCGAATTTATTTCTGCTGTTATTTATGCTGCGCCACAACAGGAACTCCTTATATAAATATTTTTATATCCTGTTTTTTCACAGTATCGTGACATACATATTTTCTTATATTATTAAAAAAATCTTTCCTAAGATAATTTTTAATGGCTTCATGATTTTAAATAGTATGGACATACCACAATTTTCTGAAAAATTCATTTTTGTATTCACTTTTGGCAAACCTCACAGAATCAATTCTTAGAAGGAGGAAATTGGTAGTTCAAAATGCTCACAATAGAAAACTTGGAAAACCAGGAAAGTGTGGAGAGAATAAAAATCGTTAGTAATTTCATAATTCAGAGGTAACTGTCAATACTTTGGGTTTTTCCCAAATTTCGGTCATGAAGTGGTTTGGTGTTCACTGAGTAGATTATTTTTCTTTATTGGTGTGTCATATTCAATAAGACCAAATCTGGTTTTTCAGGTAAGACCCATGGCAGCAGAACATGGTAAAAGTGTGGCTTTCTTCTCTCAGTTAAGTTTTAAATAATCTTTCTGGGTCATAGAACTTTTAAGTGATATAGAATCTAATATTTTAGCAGTGAAGGAAACTGCTTAGGATATCTTCGGTATTTTCACTTTCAGTATGATGCCTTTGATAATCAAAAAGTCCTAATTTCAATAGCGTTAAATGTACCAGTCTTCCCTTGTATGGGTGAATGTGTTTATTATTTATGTTTTACTTAAAATCTCCTCCATTTCCAAGGTTGTAAAGTATTTAACTATAATTTCTTATAAATATTTTTAAGCTTTACTTTTCAGATTTAGGTCCTTAACCTAAAATTTATTTTTACATATTGTGTGAGGTAGGATTCCAATCTCATCTCTTTCTATATAATCAGTTGTCCTACATCAATTTTCAAATAATCCATTCTTTTCCCATCAATCTGCAGAATTACTTCTGGCATACATTGTTTCCATATTTTCATGGAATTGTTTTGGACTCTATTATTTTTCACTGATAGTTTTTTTTTGCTTGTTTGGTTGGTTTGGTTTAGTTTGGTTCCTAAGCCAAAATCACAGTTTTATTTACTATAGCATTAAAACAATTCTTTTACATCTCCCCACCTGTTCTTCAAATAGAATGTCTTGAGATTTCTTTAGCTTTTCCCTCTCCATTTCATTTTAGAGTCAACTGAACTAGTTAATTGGGGGGAAAGGTGAAATTTTTGTTGGAATTGCATTCACCCTAGAGATCACTTAGGGAGAAAGTTGGCATCTTTATGATATGGATGTGACATAAAAATTTGTTCCTTCAAGAAGGTAGTATATACTTCTTTGGGTTTTCCTTAGGTCCTCTCAAGAAAAGTAAAAAATAATTTTCATAAATCTTTTTACATCTTTATATATTTATATTTATCACTAAGTATTCTTCTGTTGCTTTGTAGGTCGTATCTTTTTTTTTTTACAATTGTATTTTCTTTTTGCCTTTTGTCTTTTTGTTGTTGTTGTTGTTGTTGCTATTTCTTGGGCCGCTCCCGCGGCATATGGAGGTTCCCAGGCTAGGGGTCGAATCGGAGCTGTAGCCACCGGCCTACGCCAGAACCACAGCAACGCGGGATCCGAGCCGCGTCTGCAACCTACACCACATCTCACAGCAACGCCCGATCGTTAACCCACTGAGCAAGGGCAGGGACCGAACCCGCAACCTCATGGTTCCTAGTCGGATTCGTTAACCACTGCACCACAACAGGAACTCCTACAATTGTATTTTCTTAATTGTTTGTTGCTCTTACAGAAAAATGCAGTTGAGGAGTTCCCATCGTGGCTCAATGGTTAACGAATCCGACTAGGAACCATGAGGTTGTGGGTTCGATCCCTGACCTTGCTCAGTGGGTTAAGGATGTGGCATTGCCGTGAGCTGTGGTGCAGGTCGCAGACGCGGCTGGGATCCTGCCTTGCTGTGGCTGTGGTGTAGGCCGGCGGCTACAGCTCCGATTAGACCCCTAGCCTGGGAACCTCCATATGCCGTAGAAGCGGCCCTTGAAATGGCAAAAAAAAAAGAAAAATGCAGTTGATTTTGCATTTTGATCTTAAATCTGACTACCTTGTTAGACTCTCTCATTAATTATAGTGATTTGTCTAGAAATTCTTCTTGGTTATTTTTGTAGATCACCATATGACAGTTATGATAAATATGACAATTGTGTTTTGTTCTTTTTAGCCTGTAACAATACCTTTTATTTCTATAGTATCATGGTATGCTGCCTGGGACCTTCAGGATAAGATTGATGAATAGAAGTTCCTAATTTTAATGTACTCCAATTTTCAACATTTTTCTTTATGGGTAATTGTGATTTATGATCTGCTTAAGAAATCTTCATCCCAAGATCATATATTACCTAATAACCTCATAGTTTTTCCCTGTCTTTCAATCCTATAAACTAACTGAAATTGATTTTTGTTTAGGATATAAGTTAGGAAACCAAGATTTTTTTGTTTTACTGTAAGGATGTCCTTTTAACTCAGCACCAGTTAATTGAAAAGAACATCCTTTGTCCACTGTGTTACAGTGTCCCTTTTGTCATTAAATCAAGAAACTGTATATATTTCAGTCTGTTTCTGGACCCTCTCTGGTCCGTCTGTCCCACTAGTTTAATTTTTGTAGCATTATGATATTGAGCCTTCTTTTCCATGAACATGGTACATTCCTTAATTTAATTAGACCTTTAATTTCTTTCAATAGTGTTTTGTAGTTTTCTCTGCAGAGGCCTTGTTCATTTTATAGGTTTATTCCTAGGTATTTGATTTCTTTTGACCCTGTGGTAAATTACATCATTAAATTAAAATTTTTTCAAGTATTTGCTGAAAATAAAGTTGGCATTTGAATACTGACCTTACACCCTAAGCTCTTACTCAGTTCATTTATCGGTGCTAACAATTTTCATAAATTACTTTAGATTTTCTGGGGACACAGTCATGACATAGAGATATAATGACAGTTTCATTATTTTCTTTCCACTCTTTATAGTTTTTATCTCCTTTCCCTGGATATTTAAAAAATGAATGGATATTGATTTTCTCAAATGCTTTTCTCTCTGTGTGTCATTGGAGTGTTTCATATGATTTCTCTTTTTTATCCTGTTAATGTGGTGAATTACATTTGTTGACTTTTGAATATTAAACCAACTTTGTATTCCTCAAAACTTCTAAATGGTTTCTATATTTTGGATTATCTTATTAATGTTTTATTAAAGAGTTTTGCTTATGTACTTATGAATGAAATTGGCATTAAGTTTTCTTTCTATTAATACTCTTGTTGTGTTTTGGTGTCAAAATTATGTTGGCTTTCTGAAATGATTTGGGAAAAGTTCCTTCTTGTTCTGTTCTCTAGAGGAGTTTTTGTAAGATGGTGCTGTTTCTCTGTTAACATGTTTGCAGGAATTCAGTGGGGAAGTTATCTGGATTTGGAGTTTTTCTTGTGGAAAGGCTTTTAATTACAGGTTTAATTTCTTTAATACCTATAGGATTATTCAGACTTTGTATTTCTTGTATCATTTTTGTCAGTTTTATAAAAGAAATCTGTCCATTTAATTTGAATTTTCAAAATATTTTGTTATGTAAAATCTTTACTTATAAGACTATTTTTTAACATCTGTAGGAGAATTTTTAAATTTTAATCCTAAGTTTTATCATTCTACTTGTACCATGTGTGTTTCCTGTGCTCTTACTCTGCTTAGGGTCTTTCTGTTCCAAAATACATTGAGTCACTGAAGTTCCTTCAAGTAATGGAGATTCATAAAACTCACTAAAAAGCTACATGTAATCCTAAGAGAAAGGAATCATATGGGAAGAAGATCTCTAGAATACATTGGCTTTAGGAAGACTGGAAATGTATGATTAATTTGGATACAAGGCATCTTTAGAGATGAAACTGGTTTTCTTTTTATGTCCTCAGTAGTAAGATTTTACTTTGAAACCCCCGTTGTTTGCATAAAACAAAACCTCTTGGACCTTCTCTATTTTTTTCTTTCCTTTTATTGCTAATTACCTTTTTTACTCTTATTGTACCTTTTACTTACTCTTGACTTCTTACTCATGGTCCCCAGTGTTGTGTAGCTTCGTTCCATGTTTCTTTTCAACCTTATTGAACCTCTCCATGGTTCTCACTTTCAACTCCCAAGAGATGATTTGATGGGCCTAGTTTCAGAGACCTTTATGTGAGGCCACCTCTTAGGTTGTTGGTCAGTCATGGACGGCTACTCTTGACCAGGTGGGCATTGCCAAAGGTGGTGGGTTCAAATAGCTCAGCAAGTGGATGCCTTAGGCTAATTCTTCTGCAGAGAGCTGCACTTGGACAGTTTCTCTTAGGATGAGTCTACTATGGCAAGTACTAGAATTGGGCTAATACAGGAAAGTTCTAAAAATTGCAAGTGCTGCAGCTTTTCTGGCTTTTTCACTTACTCTGGCAAAATGTCAGGGAATAATTAAATGTTGATAAAACTGATGTCTCCAATTTGGTATCATCAGTCTCGTTAGTAGTTATCCATTTATAACTGAAAATATTCATGGGCTGCCAACCCAGGTTAGGGCCTTCCACAATTAGATATATAACACCTGGTAATTTTAGAGTGGACAAATGGAAATTGATAGATTTTTAAATATAAATAAGATGAAAAACACACATTGGCAGATTAATGATTATCTAAAGAGAAAGCCATAGTAGTTGTCTTGTTTAGATTATTTCTTGTTATTTCCTTTTTTATGTTGAGAAACAACCATATGTGCTGCTAAGACTTCACTGTTCTATAAGACCACAATTCAAGTTGAAGACAAAGGGGTCCTCGTTCTCTTTTTGGTACTTAATGGTGACGTATTTCAATACCATAACTTAATCTTTTTGCCTAATGCATTCCACAGTTATGGAATAAATAGTAGCTGTTGTGTAGAAGCCCCTCTGGAATACTCTATAATAAGTAAAATTGTTTTTTAATTTTCTAGGGGGACTCAGAGAGAGTAATGATAATTACTGGTCCAAACATGGGTGGAAAGAGCTCCTACATAAAACAAGTTGCATTGATTACTATCATGGCTCAGATTGGCTCCTATGTTCCTGCAGAGGAAGCAACAATTGGAATTGTGGATGGCATTTTCACAAGGTAAAAACATTAGTTGTTTTTGAATACATTTCAGGCAATCAAGCCCATATTGTCACATGAATTTTCTTTTTTGTACATATTTATTTCTTTTTCTTTTTTCTTTTTCTTGTTATGCCTATGGCATGTGGAAGTTCCTGGGCCAGGGATCAAACCCTTGCCACAGCAATAACCTGAGCCATAGCAGTGATAGCATTGAGTCCTTCATCACCAGGCCACCAGAACTCCTTATGTACCTATTTGGATGAACAGATTTGTTATTAAATAATTAGAATGTAGGAGCATAAAAGAAATCATTTCATTGTGAATATTAATACCAGAAGAGGAGTTCCCATCCTGGCTCAGCACTTAACTAATCTGACTAGTATACCTGAGGATGCAGGTTCGATCTCTGGCCTCACTCAGAGGGTTAAGGATCCGGCGTTGCTGTGAGCTGTGGTGTAGGTCACAGACAAAGCTCAAATCCTGTGTTGCTGTGGCTGTAGTGTAGGCCAGCAGCTACAGTTCTGATTCAACCCTTAGCCAGGAACCTCCATATGCCGCAGATGTGGCCCTAAAAAGCAAAATAAACAAACAAACAAACCCAGAAGAGATCTAAGAGATCATTTTGTCCAACAGTCTTCAAGTTATTTTTAGTTACTGAGCATTTTCTTTAAGGTAAATCAACTGTAGAAGGCCAAAATTAAACAGATAAAAGCAGATCTGCTCTGTCTTAGTCAGAAGTAGAAGGCTTGGAGACTTGGCCTTCTAGGCTCTGTAGAGCAGTCTGCAAATTAGTCTACTCTCTTTGTTTTATAGGTGGGAACTAATAGGAAAAAGCACTGGCCCAAGATAATTTCATTTATATTCTTTTTTAAAATCCTTCTTCTTTTTACAGCTTCACCTGTGGCATATGCAAATTCCCAGGTGAGAGGTCAAATCAGAGCCGCGGCAACACTGGATCCGAGCCACATCTGTGACCCACACTGCAGCTTGTGGCAATGCCAGATCCTTAATCCACTGAGCGAGGCCAGGGATCAAACCTACATCCTCACATAGACATCACTGGGTTTCTTAACCCGCTGAACCACAATGGGAACTCTTCATTTATATCCTTATTTGCTCTAAGGACATAGCGTGTGGCTGGCTAGGTCTTACCTGCAACATATAAACCTAAGTTGCATGCCATGTTCAGAATGCAGGTGAAATATCCTGGTATCGCCAACTAGAAATTATCATTTAATCTGTTTATTCAGATTTATTAGTTCTTGAAATATTTATACTTTTTACACTTTCATTTTTAGAAACAATAAATATAGCCTATAGTGTATAGTCAAAGTATATATGTAGAGTGTCTGATTTATTTCCCAGCTTATTTGATATTTGACTCTCAGATACATCAGAATATATCACATGCTAATGTTAATGTTCCTAAGTAGACCTTAAAGACCTTAAAGCTTGTTTTTTTTCCTTTTTTCTTTTTTTTTATTATAGTCGATTTACAATGTTCTATCAATTTCTGCTGTACAGCAAAGTGACCCAGTTATACGTGTATATACATTCTTTTTCTCTCGTTGTCCTCCATCATGTTCCATCACAAGAGACTGGATGTAGTTCCTGTGCTACACAGCAGTACCTCATTTGCTCATCCATTCTAAATGTAATAGTTTGCATCTGCTAACCCCAAACTCCCAGTCCATCCCATTCCCTTGCCCCTCCCCCTTGGCAACCACAAGTCTGTTCTCTATGTCCATGAGTCTGTTTCTATTCTGTAGATAGGTTCATTTGTGCCATATTTTAGATTCCACATATAAGTGATATCTTATGGGATTTGGCTTTTTCTTTGTGAGTTACTTCACTTAGTATGAGAATCTCCAGTTTCATCCATGTTGCTACAAAAGCTTGGTTTTTAATCAGAGAGTGAACAAGCAAAGCTACCTAAATTTTGCTTGTATATCACTAAACAGATGTTATTTTGACCTGCATATATTTGTAAATTAAATTATTATAAGACATTTTAAAAATCTTAATTTTTTAAAATTATAATCAATTTTCTATTTCATAAGAGAAACATACCAGATAGTTTGGTTACATTATTAGGGAGTGTGACAGAGAAATTTCATGAAGAAAACAAAGAGAAAATGAAGAGAAAAATAAAAAGGAAGAAAAAATATCTTAGGTAATGTAAAGTGATTCTGGAAGAAACTCTTGTTAGTAGAATATCAGTTAGGAATGCTTTTAGATGCAATAATGGAAAAAAAATAAAGGTTTACTTTTCTTATGTAATAGGAAAGCTTGAGGTAGATGGCCACTTCTGATGTGTTAGTGGCTCTGCAGTTTTGTTGTCTTCCCTTCTTAGTTGCAAGATGGTTGCTGTTATTCCAGACATCACATTGATATTCACATGAGGAGAAAGGGAGGAATGAAAAACCTTCCCCTTTTGTTTTTTGTTTTGTTTTTTTTGGACATAAGTACCTTTTCAGAAATTTCTCAGAAAACTTTGACCTACATTTTGCTAACCAGAACCCTGTCTCATGGTCATAATTACAAAGGAAACAGAAAGTATGAATTCAGTTTTATCCAGCTTTAATAATAGAGTTAGGCAAGGGATAAGGTGTTAGGGAATGGATTCAGAAGTAACTAGAAAATAGTTTCTGTCACAATGAATGAATTCAGTGATAATGAGAGCTAACCTTTATGACACTAAGATATTTATAATGTTAGTAACATTCTTACCAATATATAGAGTCTTCTATGTATATAAAAAAACTGTACAAAGTTCATTCAGTTAGAGTAAATATAAGCCTTCTGAAAAAGGATAAAGCACATGAATTTCAAAAAATTTGGATATTTTCATTTGTTCATTCATCTAATGTAAATAAACTGACTTGGCATCTAACATATGACAAGCACTTGGAATACACAACAACCATAGTTGCTGTTACCACGAAGTTTACCCGATGGAGAAGATCAGCATTGACCAAAATATTGTATAAAGAAATGTAAAATTGCAGCTATGACAAGTGTATGAGAAGCTGAGAAACCGGAATTTGATCTGGTCAGGAAGGTCAGGGGAAACCTTCCTTTAGCAAGTGATGGGTATCTAATAAGTTAACTAATCAAAAGAAAGAAGAGCATTTCAGACCAAGAACATGCAAATGTTCTTTCATAGTAAAACAAAGAAACAAACAAAATAGTGAGACAGCAGACCTATGGGTGGTCCCCTAGGGGAACAAGATTGTAGATGAAGCTGAAGAAAATAGGTGAGGGTATAGAGCATGTGAGGAGTTTATATAAGAGCCATGGGAAACCATTGCAGGGTTTTAAGCATTGCTTGGCCTGATCCTATCTGCATTGGCTCCAATGCAGAAAATGTTTGGAGAAAGCACACAGTTGATCAAAATAGTCTTGTCAGTAGGCTCTTGCACTGGCCTTGGTGAGGGGCAACAGTAGTTTGGACTGGGTTTGTAGTAGTAGTCTAAGTGGAAAGGTGTTATATTTAAAAAGTATTCAGGAAATAACAAGATTTGGTGATCGATGGAGTATGAGGCTGAGATAAATGGACTTTTTGGATATGACAGTGGTTTATGCATCTAGAGGGAGAATGCTGGTATTTAGTTAGAGAGGTTAATTTTTTTATTTTCATGGATCTGACTTTATTTTGGTATGTAGTAGGTAGAAATACTCTGAGATCTTCAAGGGGGGCTGTCATGTAGGCAGCTGGATATAATATTTGAGTTCAGACAGAGAGATGAAGGGTAACAATACAAGTTTGTTGTGAGAATCTTCATGTAAGTGGTAAGTGAAGTCCTGGGTGTTGATAGGATCGTATTGGCAGAGGGTTTAGTGAAGAAGATAATGTTCTGAGATTGAGGGATTGAACCTTAGAGCTGCCAACATGTCATGGCTGAGTAAAAAGATAAGCTTGAAGAACGCACAGAGAAGGAGTAGCCAGAGAGGTGCAAATGAAAACAGGACATCACAGTGTCGTGGAAGCAAGAAGAGTGATTCAAGGAGGATGGAAGTGGTCCATGGCATTGAAAGGTCATGTGAGCTGAAGCCTAACAAGTCCACCTTGGACTCAGCAAAACAGATGAGACTAGTGACCTTCACAAGAGCTGTAATGGTGGAGTGGTGGGGCCACACTCCAATTAAAAAGGGTTAATGAGTAGGTGAGAGGTTAGGAAATAGAGTGAATAGGTGACAGTGGAACAGATTGGCTGGGAAGAGGAGGTGACAGATTCAATAAGGGACTTGTTTTTGTTTTGTTTTTATGGCTGCATATGCAAGTTCCCAGGCCAGATGCTGAATCTGAGCTGCAGCTGCAATCTACACCACAGCTGCAGCAATGCTGGATTTTTTAACCCACTGCACTGGGCCAGGGATCAAGTGGCTATGGTCAGATTCCACTACACCACAGTAGGAACTCCTGTTTTGTTTTGAAGTGGCAACCTTGAACGTGTTTAAGGATATCCAGTGGGATATGTTATGTCCATGAATTTATGATTCTGGAACAATTGCTCTGATCACCTTGGAGGATATTAGAATGAAATTTCAATGATACTTAAAAAATCATTAGTCATTTTAAAGAATGAAAATTAAAAGGGAAGAATCAAACAGTTACCATGCCTTTCCAAATAGATGATAAGAGGAATTTTCTTTTTATAGAATTGTTTAAACCAACAAAAAAGGAATGATAGAATTAGATTATCAAGCCCTCTCTCTGTTTTGTTTTGGTTTTTGCAGTCCCTAATGTAATTATAGACAGTAGTTAGAAATGGCTGTTAATCCCACCAAAAGAGAGATAATCAGACATTAGGTAAAAGTGTGTAGGGAGTTCCTGTCATGGCTCAGCAGAAACCAATCTGACTAGTATCCATGAGGATGCAGGTTTGATCCCTGGCCTCACTCAGGGGATTAAGTAACCGGTGTTGCCATGAGCTGTGGTGTAGGTCCCAGACCCAACTCGGATCTGGCATTGCTAAGGTTGTGGTGTATGCCAGCAGCTACAGCTCCAATTCAACCCCTAGCTTAGGAACTTCCATATGCCTTGGGTTCGGCCCTGAAAAGCAAAAAAAAAAAAAAAAAAGTTTGTAATACAAGCTGTGAATTCTGGGCAAACCAATCAAACCTAAATCTCTTTGGATCTCTAGAACTGTCTAAAACACAAATATTACATTTAGAATGGATAAGCAGTGAGGTCTACTGTACAGCACAGGGAACTATATCTAGTCTCTTGGGATAGACCATGATGGAAGATAATATGGGAAAAAGAATAGGTATATATATGTATGACTGGGTCACTGTGCTATACAGCAGAAATAGACTCAACAGTGTAAATCAAATATACCCTAATAGAAAGTAAGTTTAAAAGATAAATAAATCTAGTGGGATCTCTAGATCTATCTGAAACACAGAGAGATACTGATCTTTTATGCTACAAGATTGATCACAACTTTAAAACATTAGTTAATTAGCAAAGAATCGTTTGAGTCAGTTAAAGAAATAACTAAGTTCTAGAAGTATAAGCCCCGAAATATGGGACATTCTCTTAGATTTGACCATATAAAATGCTATTGTCTTATGGACCTTAAGGTCATGTTGGCATCAGCAGTCTTCCTTGGGCCCTGAATGTCCCTGCATGTCCCTAATGAGCAGGCCAAGAAAGCCCCAGTTGCACCCTGCTTGGGCACTTGTCAGGGTTGGCCTTGCTGCAGGCAGTCTTGAGGGAAGAGATAACTTCTCCCCTGAGAAATGAAGCTTGCTTCTGTTTGTTACACAAGTAGCGAATCCTCGGGCTCAGTGTCCCTGCCTTGTAATGCAGCCCCTGAGTGCACAGCATCCATGGTGAGCCCTTTGAGCCCATTGCCTCGGCCCCATGGAGCTTGACAGCTCATGCAAGCGAACATGGGTAATAAATCCTTGGTCTCTGACTCGGTTTCGTGTATTTTGCCAACCTTCATGAAACCCTATTGGGTTAACCTGGTGGAAATAGGGTAAAATCTCAGAATTTGCAGTTATAGATGGGTCAATAGGATTCTCTTATCTCTTGCTAATAAATATTAGGGGCCTCTAAAACGTGAGTTGGATAGGTTATGTGTGGGAAAGGATGGACGCTTTAGAGCCAGAAAACTCAGGTTTTAATACAAGGTCACCATTTTCCTGACCATGTATTAATTATTTCATTCACCCAAGGGCTTGCAAGAAATAGGGTATTATGGTATTTATAAAAAACGAAACCAAACCAGACACGTTATAGTTGGGTACAGATCCCACATTTGCCACTTAACAGCTATGTGACCTTTGTCAAATTACTTGATTTCTCAGTGTCTTGGGTTTTTCACTGACAAAATGAAGATATTATTGCTTAAGTCATAGGTTAGTGTGGGACTTAAATAAAATTAAATATATGAAGTGCCTAGTATATAACAGGTACTCATAAATTTTAATTTTGTTCCTCCTTCTAGAGTCTGTATCATTAGCATTTTGGATTAAAAAAGTCTGTCCACATGTATATCTTAGTATTGTACCCCTTTTCTCAACTTAGCCTCAGTTTTCACATCTATGAAACGAAAAGGTTGGTAATACCATCTTCACAGTTTTTGAGAATAGTGGTTTTTTTGTTTTTTTTTTTTTTGCTATTTCTTGGGCCGCTCCCGCGGCATATGGAGGTTCCCAGGCTAGGGGTTGAATCGGAGCTGTAGTCACCGGCCTACGCCAGAGCCACAGCAACGTGGGATCCGATCCGCGTCTGCAAGCTACACCACAGCTCACGGCAACGCCGGATCATTAACCCACTGAGCAAGGGCAACCTCATGGTTCCTAGTTGGATTCGTTAACCACTGCGCCACGACGGGAACTCCCTGAGAATAGTTTTTAAAGGATATGAAATCACTTCGAATTGCTGAGCTTTGTTTTTATTCTTGAAAGAAGTTAACCAAATGTATCCGCCCAGCTCTTAACCTCCTTGGGACATTCGGGATATAAAAAAGGTAAGAATCCAGGACCCACAGGCACCACCCACACAGAATGGAAGGATGATGGTGTCATTCCTCTTGTTGGGAAGCAGATGACAACTGAGCTTTAAACCTGACCAGCTCCAGATTCATTGTTGCAGTGCAGTAGTATTGATTCTGAGTTACCTCCTTCCAATAGGAGTTTATTCAGCTACCTGGGGATACATTTGACAGATCCCTGGTCCTGGTTGGCCCCTCCAGAGGCAGTATTACATAAAAGAGTATTCTTGTTACAACGTGTGAAAAAGAGCTGGTTACAAAGCCTGGCATTCAGTATGATTCCACTTTTGTATGAGAAATTATATATGTAAATATATGCAGAGAAAACTAGATAGAAGGCTGTATTCTAAAATACCATGACGGATATGGGACTATGGTGACTTCTCTTTTCTTTGGCATCTGAATTTTTTTTAAATGTATTTTTTAAATATTCTGAAATAAACATGTAACAAAAAGGATACACACCAAAATAATTAAGGATGGTATCAATCAAAATGAGACGTTTCATAGGAGTCTGGTGAAATGTTTATATGGTTATTGTGTGGGAATAATTTTTCCCCGGGGCAAACTTCTTTTCCCTATTCATTAACATGGAATTTGGGGATCTAAGCTTGAAACTGCCCACGTATTGCAGCATATCACACCTTACTTCTCCAAAGTCTAACCCTAGTCTCTAAGTAGCCCTGTTTCTTCCTCTTACAGAAATTGATGTCTTGGAGTTCCCGTCATGGCTCAGTGGTTAACGAATCTGACTAGGAACCGTGAGGTTGAGGGTTCAGTCCCTGGCCTTGCTCAGTGGGTTAAGGATCTGGCGTTGCCATGAGCTGTGGTGTAGGTCGCAGACGTGGCTTGGATCCTGCGTTGCTGTGGCTCTGGTGTAGGCTGGCAGCTACAGCTCCGATTCGACCCCTAGCCTGGGAACCTCCATATGCCGCGGGAGCAGCCCAAGAAATGGCAAAAAAAGACAAAAAAAAAGAAATTGATGTTTTTCTGTCAGATCAGTGTACAAAACTGGCGTCTTTAATTTTCAGAAGAGAAACATTGCTATTTGCACATCTAACATTTAAGACAATGTTTTTTAACCCTCCATGTACATCAGAATTTTGTTTTGCTTTGTTTTTTTGTCTTTTTAGGGCTGCACTCGGGACATATGGAGTTTCCCAGATTAGGGGTCAAATTGGAGCTACAGCTGCAGCCTGTGCCACAGCCACAGCAACACTGGATCCGAGCCACATCTGGGACCTACACCACAGCTCACAGGCAACGCTGGGTCTTTAACCCCCTGAGCGAGGCCAGGGCTCGAACCTGCAACCTCATGGTTACTGCTTGGATTCATTTCCGCTGTGCCACAATGGGAACTCCGTACATGGGAATTTTTTAAAGGAGCTTTTAAAATGTATTGATACCTAGACCGTATCCTCAGAAGTTCTGAGTTGGTCTGGTGGGGGGTGGGTCTGGAAGTTGAATTTTACATGTGTCTAGATGGTTTTGAAGTGTGGCGGAGATTAAGAAGCATTTTTCCAGGCCCTTGCTGGGGAGTTCCATTGTTTAATTTTATAAAAGTAATAGTTTATTATGACAACTATTAACAGTGCAATAGGGTATTAAGTGATATGTTTACCTTCTCCTCAGGTCAGCATCTATTTATAGTTCTTTATATAACTTTCCACAAGTTTACAAGTATGCATAAATCTTCTCTTTTTAAAATGGTATTGTATGAAGCATTAGTATTGTGTGGCTTGCTTTTATTTCCTAATCCTATCAGTTCACACAGATTACTCTCACATTTTTTACTGGCTGTGGTATGTCTGCTCTGCAGAGATCCCCCAAACTCAGCGAGCTCCATCTGGGATGCTCTGCTCTAGGATAAGGACCCTGTTCCCTGTCTGTTCCCATCCTTGCTTTCTCTTCCTAATATTCTTGGAAAGGAGTCTCTGTGGACCACATTCAGTTACATTCCTAGGATCTTTACTAGAATATGCTTTAATATTTCTGCCCTCGAATTTTTCATTTATTTATGAAATAATCCAGATATGTAATAGTCCTCCATGTAGTTTCCGCCCTACTAAAGAATTAAAGCATTGCCAATACATCTGACCCATAATCCTCCCCTGATCCTGTTCCCTGCCACCCCATCCAGAGTAACTGCTCTTTTTGACTCTGGTTTTTATCCCATGAATTTCTCTATATTTTTGCTACATAGGTATGTTTTGAAACAATGCATAAAATTATTTGGTATACTTTTAACCTGTACATTTCATATGTCTTTGAACCTTTATTTTGCAAGTGGCTTTCTCGCCTTCATGTTATTTCTATGAAATTTATCTCTATGGATGACTATAACTCTAGTTCATTCATTTTTCTTTAATTATGATAGTCCATTGTATGCATATACCATGGTTTATCCATTTTCCTTGATTAATATCTAGCACCACTCATGTTGGTTGCAAATATCACCAGTACTGATACTGGTCTTACATACATGTAGTACACATGAGTGAGTTTTCTGAATGTGGGCTGTATCTGTGAGAGGGACACTAAAGTGTTAAGGAATGAGGAGTTCCTGTCGTGGCTCAGTGGTTAACGAGTCCAACTAGGAGCCACGAGGTTGCGGGTTTGATCCCTGGCCTTGCTCAGTGGGTTAAGGATCCAGCGTTGCCATGAGCTGTGGTGTAGGTCACAGACGTGGCTCGGATCCTATGTTGCTGTGGCTGGGGTGTAGGCTAGTGGCTACAGCCCCAATTAGACCCCTAGCCTGGGAACCTCCATGTGCTGAAGGTGTAGCCCTAGAAAAGGCAAAAAAAAAAGGACAAAAAAAAATAGAAATGTTAATTTAAAAAAAAAAAAAGTGTTAAGAAATGAGGATCTTTCTTGTTCTTCAAGGAGGCTGGACCAGTTTAGTATCCCACCAGCAGTACATAAAAGTTTGTCCCTCTGCTTTAAAATTATCAGAATAAGAAATACCCATTTGATGATATTTCTATGTATTCTCTAAAACTGCTCATAAGGACATTTCTATTACTTAATATCGTTTACATGAAGTACCATCTGATAAATCACTTTTTATTAATGCTAAGGAATTTTCTTTCCATGTGCATGCTGTGCCTGTTTACAAAGGGATTTGAAGCGAATTATTGGCCTTCCTTGACAAACTGCCAGGCCTCCTGTTATCAGCCAATGGCTGCTTCCTCTTTAATTCCTTTTTGTCTTGACTGCCAAGAAGGCAGGAGCTAAATTCAGGGCTCAAGTGTAGAAACAAATTTGGTTTAATTTTCCCCTTCCGTTCTTAAATGGGAATATTTCTCTAGCATGATTCTTAAGAGAGCTGCATCAGAATCAGAGATACTTGTTAATTTTTTTTTTTTTTGGTCTTTTTAGGGCCACACCCCGGCATATAGAGGTTCTCCAGGCTACGTGTCAAATTGGAGCTGTAGCCACTGGCCTTTGCCACAGCCACAGCAATGCGGGATCTGAGCCAAGTCTGCAACCTACACCACAGTTCACAGCTACAGCAGATCTTTAACCCACTTAGCGAGGCCGGGGATCGAACCTGCATTCATGGATGCTAGTCAGATTTGTTTCCACTGGCCACAATGGGAACTCCAGAGAATGCTACTTTCTAAGGCTTATCATACACCTATTATATTGGTATCTCCAATGTAACACCCCAAAATTAGCATTTTAAAGGCGCATGCTAAGTTTGCTACCTCAAGTATGAGAATCTACTGTATGGCTTTTAATCTTAATTTCATATTTGCTGTAGTTCTTCTGTTATAAATATGTTATTCCAGATCACTTCAGATCCTTTTTGTACTCAGTGGAAACAACACTAAAATGTAGCAGATGTGTACGTAAAACTTGGCTTCAGAACTGTATCTTTAGGAGTTCCCATCGTGGCTCAGTGGGTAACGAATCCGACTAGGAACCATGAGGTTGCAGGTTCGATCCCTGGCCTCGCTCAGTGGGTTAAGGATCTGGCGTTGTCGTGAGCGGTGGTGTAGGTCACAGATGCAGCTCGAATCCCGCATTGCTGTGGCTGTAGTGTAGGCTGGCAGCTACAGCTCCGATTCAACCCCTAGCCTGGGAACCTCCATGTGCCACAGGAGCGGCCCTAGAAAAAGACAAAAAAGGGGGGGGAGGGCGCTAAAAAAAAGAACTGTATCTTTAAATTGGTTGCTATTGCATTAGTAATTGACATTTACTAGGTTTAAATTCATGTTTTCTATAAATGTTCATTGAGGCCTACTATGTGCTATGTGCTGTGCTATAAGAAGAAAAAATAAGTGAAAAGCTATAAATAGGAGGTGTTGGGAATCTTTTTCTGAATGTTATAATCTTGTACAAACCTTTCTCTGAATAAAATATTTTCTTAAAAGTAGAATTTTGGCAAACATACATTTGGCTCTAATTGGTATATTTATATCAGAGTATTGTGGTATATGTACTTATCAGTGAAATATTTCTAGACACATATTTAGTGCATAACTGAATTAAAATGTTTTTTATTATCCTGATAAATGCAAACTTAAACCTCATTCAACTTTTTAGACTCAGTAATTAAATTTTCGAAAAGCTGTGAATTATTAAGTCTAGTTTAAAAAACAATTGGCTTCTCATAGCATAATTCATTTCTATTTATGTCAATTAAATGTTGGTAGAAAGGAGTATTTACATTAAGTAGCCCTTAGTTAATAATTTTCCTGCCACACTCCCTACATAACTCTTTTGTGTGGCCCCCAGCTTCAGGAATGCTGTGTACCCAGAATGGCACCAGTGTGTTTATTTTGAGAGAGAATTGGAAGGTAATAGATCTTCAAAAGCTTAAATTAAGATTATTTAATTTTTGCTTTTGGCTATGTAGAGATAACTGGTTTAATTTTCCGATTTAGTTTAACTCAGCAAATATTGATTACCTGCTGTGGAGTATTTGTACACTATTAAAATATATATATATATATGTATCCCTCTTGGGCAGAAAGAAAACATCTTGAATCAGTACATGTCTTCTACTTGGTAGTAAATACCAGCACTAAAAACCACATATAAGTGACATTTTACTAAATGGGTTGTTGAAAATTTTATTGGCATCAGAAATGTTGCCTTATAAGTGTCCCACTGATTTATTTAGCTCCTGTAAACTGTGTCTGCCAAATAAGAGATATCTTGCTTCATCTTTTTGATGGGAAGTGGTTGTATGAATATAATGCTTCAGAGTCACCTGGGGGTTTGGTTTGGTTTAGTTTGGAGTGCAGATTCCAGGCAGGTCCCCTGAATGTAGATCCTCTGGAGATCTGGTTGTGATCGGTATGATGAAGGAGACTTGGACTCTGTAGTTAAAAACCTCTGCAAGTGACTCAGAAACATATCCAGATTTAGGAGCCATTGTTCGATTTCAAAACACTTGACATTATACAGAAGGAAAAATAGAAATAGATTGTGATGTGCTCAAGCTCAAATTGTGAGTTGTGTCAAGTTCTCCTCTGTTGATCTTATTAATTAATCTGCTTAGTCTTTTCCCTCATGACTGATTAACCATATCCTTGCTTTGATGGCCTTATTTGTGGTGGATTTGTTTTGGGGTTTTTTTTTTTTTGCCTTTTCTAGGGTCACACCCGCGGCATATGGAGGTTCCCAGGCTAGGGGTTGAATCGGAGCTGTAGCCACAGCAACACCAGATCCGAGCCACATCTGTGACCTACACCACAGCTCATGGTAACACCAGATCCTTAACCCACTGAGCAAGGCCAGGGATTGAACCCGAAACTTCATGGTTCCTAGTCGGATTCGTTAACCACTGTGCCACGACAGGAGCTCCCCTTATTTGTGGTTTTTCATGGATAGATATAGATATAGACATGAAAGAGTATTTGCCCTGTTCACTATTTTTTTCTGAAATTCTTGGGACCATCCCACAGAGTAGACTAGTAAGTGTGTTGGGAAATGACTTGCTTCATCAGAACCCTGTGGATGTCCTTTGATAGGAAAACACCTGTGTCCTTCATGCATAGCCTGCATGTGCTTTGTAGATGGTTCTAGTAAACGTGGCTTCATGTGAGCCAGTACAAGTTTGGCATTTTCCTGGATTGCTGCTTTGATTCTCAGGAATGTTTCCATTGACAGTGAAAAGTTGCTATAATGGGGTTTTTTTGCTCAGTCATATATTTGCAGTCCACTGTTATAGCTGTTATGAATTGGCTTTAAATACTGTAGTGAGATCCGATTGCAACTTAAAGAAAGAAACTTTTTTTTGTCTATTATAATAATAATTCCATTGCTGCTAATAAACTATTTTTGATATTGGTAGAAGAAAGCTGGTTATTTGTCTTGGTAATTACCATCATTTTGCCTTGTGATACAGTAGAGTATAAAGTGATACAATAGAGTATAAAGTCTTCTTAAATTTATTATTTGTGATTCTTAAAGGCAGCATTTGTTTTTCTAAATATACTGTAAAGCTTGTTCATTGTGAAATTTTAAAACTATAGAAAAGGTCAAAAAGGAAAAATTTAAAAATCGTCTGAAATTCTGCTACCTGGAAATCATTGTTGTTGAGTTATATGGCCTTCTAGACCTTTAAAAAAATGCACACATATAGTGGTAAATTATTTGTGATTTCACTCCACTTCTGGGTTAATGTTTATGTTTAATTAAATGTGACGTAGATCAACTACGTCACATTTTTTATCATTTAAATACCATGCTGGATCTATACATATTCTACTATTTGATATTCTTTTGCTGCATTTTCTCTTCTTAGACTTTTTTTTTCTTCCTTACATCATCCTTCTTAAAATTTTAGAATACTTTGCTATTCAGGGGATTATTTTCTCTTTGTAAAATTTATATAATATGCAAATAAAACAAAAAACAAAAAAGCTAAGACACTCATACTGGATAGAATTCTGTAAAGTTTTTAGCAAAGTGGAGTTCCTGTCATGGCTCAGCAGAAACGAATCTGACTAGCATCCATACAGATGCAGGTTCAATCCCTGGCCTCGCTCAGTGGGTTAAGGATCCAATGTTGCGGTGAGCTGTGGTGTAGGTCACAGATGCAGCTTGGATCTCGCATTGCTGTGGCTGTGGCTGTGGCCTAGGCCAGCAGCTGCAGTTCTCATTGGACCCCTACCTGGGAAACTCCATACGTGGGTATGGCCCTAGAAAGACCAAAAAAAAAAAGTTTTAAGTGAAGTGAATAGAACACTTTCAATTTCAAAAAGAAGGCAAAATTAGCGAATATAAGAACCCTCCTCTACAAAGCATTTAAAGAACAAATAAAGTATGATTTTCCTTATATAAGGAACCTAGAAGAGGCAAAACTCTTGGAGACAGAAAGTAGAATAGAGGTTACTCGAGGCTGAGGGAAGGTTATAATGGGGGGTTATTTTTTAATGGGGTGTTTGAAGAAGTTCTGCTAACAGATGGTAGTGATGACTGCACAGCGTTGTGAGTGTGCTCAATGCCACTGAATTATACACCTAAAAATGTTCAAATGGTAAGTGTTAGTTGTATACATTTGTATATATACATATATATGTACTCATATTATTTTAAAAGCACTGAAAGTATGTCAAGAAAAATCCTGATGCAGCACAGATAATCATTGCTTCTATTTAACAGTTTTGATATTCTGATATTTAAGCCCCAGTTACTTATCATTCAGTATAAAGAATCCTTTCTTCCCCGTGTTAATTGCAGGATTTCTTCTTCATGTTAGCATTTTCCTTTCATAAGGCCCAGAGAGTGTGTTTTGAAGGGACGGAGACCCACTCCATTTGTTATAATTTAGAAATGTCTGGAATGTTATCTCAAAATATCAAGATCTCATAAAAACAAACCCGTGTTCAAATTTTCATGAAAGTGTTCTTGATTTTAGAAACTGATTCAAAATCTTTTTCTCTATTAATACTTTATTAAGCTTTGTTGACCTATATAGGAGTTATAGACAAGGCGGGGGGTGGGGCGGGGGATTAGAAAGATTAGTCAGCCGCCACTCCTAAAAATATCAGAGTGATTTTTTTTCTTAATCACGTATCTGTAACCTGTCTACTCAGAGCAAACTAACTCTGTAACTTGAAGAATGCATTTTCTATTTTTCATTATATTTGAATATAATTACAGGCAGAATGATAATAATGACACGTGTTCTGGAATTCCTTAAGTCTCTAAAATATTTCAACGTTTGAAATTTCAGAATCGTTGTCCAGTAGAGTGCCTTGTAAGTGTGTGTTTGGATTAATAAAAAATTACAACTTTTTGTTAGTGATGTTATGCCCTGCCTTGTTTCAGAAACTTAGTTTAGGCAGTTTACCGGGAGATATTTGATAGGGCAGGATAATAAGAGTAAAAGGAGAGAAATAAGGATAGAAACATAAGATAAAGTCAGAGTTGCTGCTTTTTAGCTTGTTATTATACGTTATTATATACAGTTGTTTCCTAGTAACCCAGAGCAAAATGAAAATGTGTTTAGTGATAAAAGTCTGTCCGTTAGAATCATCTATTCATTATATTAGAAATTTACTGGAAAAAGAAATTAAGAAAAAGAGTTTCTTAATTTCTTAAGACAAGTTTACAGAAAATATTTTTATCAGTGTACAGTGCCACAGTTTACAAACACATACTTCCCTAGGGGCCTCATTGACTGGTTAATCTGCCAGCATCTCTTTAGTGTCTGCCAGGCAGCAATGCTGCTTTACATCAGGTGCTATGGAAAAATAGAATTGTGAAAGAAAATGTGTTGGCTTCTAATGCAGTAGCTTTCAGACTGTTCTACAAGGTGTTAAGAGGTCTACAGAGCCCCCTCTGGATGGGGAGAACCAAATCAGTGTTTCTTTTATCTCATCTGCCGAGTGAGTTTCTTTGTAACATTTCACGTGGACAAAGACTTTAACAGATACGTGAAAACCACTAGTCTAATAGTAGAGTTGGGACCATTGTTTAAGCAGAATAGAGCCAAGATGGCCTGAAATCTGGCCTGGTCTCCTTAAGGGCAGGAAGGAACCCTATGATGGCGTGAGACACCTTGGTACCATGGGATTTTGCTCTGCACATGTTTTGATGCCATGTGTATAAAGCCACCCACCCACCTGTCCAGAGATTAAATTTTATCTGGACTGTTTGATATGTTGATGGTTTCTGTTTTTACATTCAGCTTTTAAATTCATGTGTATTTTTTTCCCTTTTTTTAAATTAAAGTGTTTATTTACAATGTTTCCTCAATTTCTGCTGAACAACAAAGTAACCCAGTCATTCACAGTTCCCTGTGCTGTACCATAGGGCCCTTTTGCCCATCCATTCCAAAGGTAACACTTTGCATCCCAAAACCCCAAACTTACTGTCCATGCCACTCCTTCCCCTGCTCCCCCTGGGAACCGCAGGTCTGCTGTCTTTGGCTGTGATCTCTTTCTGTTTTGTAAATAGGATCATCTGTGCCATATTTTAGATTCCACATATAAGTGATATCATATTGTATTTGTCTGTCTCTTTCTGACTTGCTTCACTTAGTATGAGACTGTATTTCCATCCATGTTGTTGCAAATGGCATTAGTTTGTCCTTTTATATGGATGAGTAGTATTCCATTGTATATACGTTGTACATCTTCTTAACCCATTCATCTGTTGAAGAACCTTTAGGTTGTTTCCATGTCTTGGCATTATGAATAGCACTGCAATGAATGTATCTTTTTTGAATTATAGTTTTGTCTGGATATATGCCTAAGAGTGGGATGGCTGGATCATATGGTACTTTTGTATTTACTTTTCTGAGGCACTGTTTTCCATAGTAGTTGCACCAATTTACATTCCCACCAACAGTGAAGGAGTGTACCTTTTTCTCCAGCATTTATTAGTTGTTGACTTGTTAATGATAACCATTCTGACCACTGTGAGGTGGTACCTCAATGTAGTTTTGAGTTGCATTTCCCTAATAATTATTGACGTTGAATATCTTTTCATGTGTCTGTTGGCCGTCTGTATGTCTTCTTTGGAGAAATGTGTATTTAAGTCTTCTGCCCATTTTTTGATTGGGTTGTTTGTTTTTTGCTGTTGAGTTGTAGCAGTTGTTTGTTTTTTGGATATTAGACCCTTGTCTGTTGTATCATTTGCAAAGATTTTTCTCTCATTCTGTTGGTTGGCCTTTTTTTTTTTTTTTTTTTTTTTTGCTTTTTAAGGCGACACCTGCGGCATGTGAAGGTTCCCAGGCTAGGGGTCCAACCCGAGCTGTAGCCGCTGGCCTACACCATAGCCACAGCAACTCGGGATCTGAGCCACATCTGCGACCTACACCACAGCTCATGGCAACGCCGGATCGTTAACCACTGAGCCATGACAGGAACTCTGGCTTTTTGTTTTTTTAATGGTTTCCTTTGCTGTGCAAAATCTTTTGAGTTTAATTAGGTTCCTTTTTGTCTTTATTGTCATTATTCTAGGAGGAGGTGGATCAAATAAGATGTTACTCTGATTTATGTCATAGAGCATTCTGCCTGTGTTTTCCTCTAGGAGTTTTATAGTATCTGGCCATATATTTAGGTCTTTAATCATTTTGAGTTTATTTTTGGGTATGGTGTTAGAGAGTGTTCTAATTTCATTTTTTTACATGCAGCTGTCCAGTTTTCGCAGCACCACTTATTGAAGAGACTCTCTTTCTTCCACTCTATATTCTTGCCTCCTTTGTCATAGATAAATTGACCATAGGTACGTGGGTTTATTTCTTGGCTTTCTATCCTGTTCCATTGATCTGTATTTCTGTTTTGTGTGCATACCATATTGTTTTGATAACTGTAGCTATGTGATATTGTCTGAAGTCAGGGAGCCTGATTCCTCCATTTCTGTTTTTTTTTTTTTTAATATTGCTTTAATTATTCGGGGTCTTTTGTGTTTCCATAGAAATTTCAAAATATACTGTTCTGGTTCTGTGAAAAATGTTTTTGGTAGTTTGATAGAGATTACACTGAATCTTTAGTTGCCTTGGGTAGTATAGTCATTTTGACAATATTGATTCTTCCAATCCAAGCTTGGTATATCTTTCCATCTGTTTTTTTTTGTCTTTGAATTCTTTCATCAGTGTCTTACAGTTTTCAGAGTATAGGTCTTTTGTCTCTAGTGTCTTTAGGGTTTTCTAGGTATAGTATCATGTCATCTGCAAACAGTGATTGTTTTACTTGTTCTTTTTCAATTTGGATTCCTTTTATTTTTCTTCTCTGATTGCTGTGGCTAAGACTTTCAAAACTGTGTTGAACAGTAGTGGTGAAAGTGGACATCCTTGTCTTGTTCCTGATCTTAGTGGAAATGTTGTTAGGTTTTCACCATTGAGAATGATGTTAGCTGGGGTTTATCATATATGGCTTTTATTCTGTTGAGGTAGGTTTCCTCTATGCCTACCCTCTGGAGAGTTTTTGTCAGAAATGGGTGTTGAATTTTGTCAAATCTTTTTCTGCATCCATTGGAATGGTCATATCGTTTTTATTTTTAGTCATTGATGTGGTGTATCACACTGATTAATTTGTGGATATTGAAGAATCCTTGTATACCTGGCATATATCACACTTGATCATGGTATATGATCCTTTTAATATGTATTTTTATTTAGTTTGCTAATATTTTGTTGAGGATTTTTACATCCATGTTCATCAGTGATATTGGCCTGTAATTTTCTTTTTTTGTGGTATCCTTGTCTGGTTTTGGTATCAGCGTGATGGTGACCTCATAGAGTGAGCTTGGGAGTGTTCCTTCCTCTGCTGTTTTTTGGGAGAATTTCAGAAGAATAGGTGTTAAATCTTCTCTGAATGTTTGTTAGAATTTGCCTGTGTCCATCAGGTCCTGGACTTTTGTTTGTTGAAAGTTTTTTAATCACATTTTCAATTTTGGTACTTGTGATTGTTCTGTCCATATTTTCAGTTTCTTCCTGGTTCAGTCTTGATAGGTTGTTATTTTGGAATATTGTTTGAGTAGGGACATTTTTTTTTTCCTGAAACAACCAATTAACTGCTATCTTTTTTATTGATCATTCATCCTTCCCTCCTGATTTGAATATTACCCTCGAATATTTTGACAAAGCATTCTACAATTCTTGAGGTTCCTAATGAGATGATTCTTACTGTGATGTTTCTAGAAAGCTCTAAAGTATAATACTTAAACTGTTGTATTAAAATCTTGTCCATTGCTCGCTTGTTACTCTAATTCTTGATAATCAGACATTACCCCCCTAATATTTGCCTTATCAGAGCTGTTTTATTATCAGCCAAAGATTTGTTCCTTTCACCAGTTTACAACCTGTCAAGAATAAAAATGAAACATTGTTAAGTGGGGTTCAGACATAATTCTGAAGATTTCAGAATGGTTGCAGAGATGGGAAATTTTAATCTTCTTGCTTTGTGGTAGGGGAAATATTAGTAAACATTGGAAATTGAGGTAAGTAACAGAGTTTGAAATTTTCAAAAGTAGCCAGAATGTTCCTATGTTTCAGAAATAATGTTTTGCAGTTACTGATTTTAAGATAGATAGAATTGACACCACTTTGAGTAGAACCATTTCACCTCCATCAGGGATGTAGTTAATTACAGTTTCCAAATTGCACTAATTCCTGGAGTTCTCCTAAGGCTCCACCAGTCTGGGAGGAAAAAACATTACACTGCATCTCCCCTGCCCAGCTTAGGTCTCAGCCACAGGATGGCGACGTCTCAATTTTACCATGAGTTTCTCCAGAAATAAGAGGTATATTATGTTGCCAAAGGTCACATGTGAACTGTTGTAACAAAACTAAATTGATGAAGGTATTTTGCCAAGAAAATAGTCACCAGCATTCACAACTCTACCTAGTGGGTCCAAGCCTGAATTCTAGGTTTTATTGCTAACTACATGACCTTGAGTATGTATATATATAATTATTCAACCCCCTACCCACCCCCAGGTTTCTTTTGTACATTTCCCAAATGTGTTCTGTAGACCATCATTGTCAGAAAGTGCCTCAGGAGAACTTTCAAGGGTCCGTGGTTAAATGAACTAGAAATACTATGTACTAGATCTGCTCTAAGTAGCATACAGTGTGTAGTAGAATAGTAAAGGCTCTAAGATGACTTACAGGAAAGAACTCTTACACCTTTTGCACCTGTTTCTTGACATCTCTTAAGAACTCTATTCCAGTCCACTGGAGGAACCTGTATTAGGTATCTAAGGTTACTAAACCTCTATAACTCTAGTTCTATTTTTTTTTCTAAGTTTTATCTTGAACAAGTTATTTCAACATGGCACTTTAATTTGTAATATCAATGTGGGATCTTCTTAAGGAAATAGGAAAAAGCCTTTGATCATCAATATTCTAGTATTCATGGATTTTAAACACAGCATCACAGAAAAGCATTGTTTGCCCTCTGAGTACCAAAACTTTGGTGTCAAATGGTTGGTCAGAAAAAGGCCAGGTCAGAGGTTTTCCTGCTTTCCAGAAGCTCTGTCCAGAATCTCAGATTCTACCCAGAATGTTTCTATAAGGTATGTTTGATGTTAGATACTCTTTGTATTCAACATATATTTTCTTTTGTTTAATATAATTTTAGCTCTTACTGGCTCAAAGTACATAGATTCCCTAGGGATCTTTTCTAGCTATTGTTCAGAAAATAATGTCTGGCTTCCTAAAAATGAAGTTCAGAGGATATAAAGGTGTTGTCATCTTGTTTGTAGGATGGGGGCTGCAGATAACATATATAAAGGACGGAGCACATTTATGGAAGAGCTCACTGACACAGCAGAAATCATAAGAAAAGCAACATCACAGTCTTTGGTTATCTTGGATGAATTGGGCAGAGGGACCAGCACCCATGATGGAATTGCCATTGCTTATGCTACCCTTGAGCATTTCATTAGAGATGTGAGTATCTTGCTTTCCTTTTTATGCTACATGCTATACAGATTATTTCTTTGACCTTCATTTCTAAATATTCAAAATTATCTTTATTATAATTGATCTTATTTCTGCAATTGATCATTCAAGTGTTCTACGTGAAACTTGGGTAGATTGGCCCTAAATAACATTTATAGTTCTTTGATGTGTCTTCTTTTCTTTTGCTGAAGCAGAACATACCCCATCAGTAGAAGGAAGTCCTCCCTGCTAATATTTCTACCTAGAACTGTATCTTACTATCCTCGGCAAACTCTAAATCAAGACTAGAGACCATCCTTTGCAACTCATTCCTTGAGAAAAGAACCAAATAGGAGATCTGCCATTTTTACTGTGAAAAATTTTTTCAGCAAAATGCTAAAAGATCTCTATATAAGGTTTTCAATCTGGTCTGTTTGTGTCTCTGTTTCAGTAGCATCACTCCTTCATTGCATGTGTGTCTTTTTCTCAGGGGTCATTTCTAAGTATCTGAATGTGAAATTTTGTTGTTTGTGTCCAACTTTCCATCCCTGTCAGCTCCATCAAACTCTCCCTTTTATTAACTCTGTGTCTTTGATTTTTTTTTTTTTTTTTGGCTGCACCTGAGGTATGTGAAAGCTCCTTGGCCAGGGATCGAACCTATGCCATGGTAGCCACCTGGGCCACTGCAGTGACAATGCAGCAATGCAGGATCCTTAACCCACTGTGTCACATGGAAACTCCAGTCTTTGTTCATTTTGATCTCTTACTTTTCTCTCTCTTTTTCAGTACCTGCCCCTGAACAGTGTCTCTTTTTCTATTTTGTTCTCTACCTTTTTACATTTTTCTTTGTTCTGTGTCTTCCCCCCATTTTTATTTCTTCCTTTCTTTCCTAAATAGCCAATAAAAGCATGTTTTTGCTTATATTTGTTTGTTAAAAAAATGCAAAAATCCCCTTTTCTTTAAAATCCCCTTTTCTTTAAACTTTTGTGGCCTTCAGCTTTTTGTTTAAACATTTTAGTTAGATTACATAGTTAATGATGATATGTTTTCTATTTTAAAATACTTTTTAAAAAAAGAAATTCTGTATTTGGAGTTCCCGTAGTGACTCAGCGGAAGCGAATCTGACTAGCATCCCTGAGTCCTCAGGGATCCTGGCCTCATTCAATGGGTTAAGGATCTGGTGTTGCCATGAGCTATGTTATAGGTTGCAGACATGGCTCAGATCTGACACTGCTGTGGCTGTGGCATAGGCCAGCAGCTACAGCTCTGATTTGCCCCCTAACCTGGGAACCTCCATATGTCTCAGGTGCAGCTCTAAAAGACCAAAAAAGAAAAAGAAAAGAAATTCTGTATTTGCAAGCTATAGCTCAGGAACTTTTCTTTAATCATTATAGACACTACATATCATAGGTTCAATAAAGTCCTCTATCTGCCTCCAAAACACATTTTAAACATTTATTTAAGAATACTCCTTAGCCTAGCTATAAAAAAGAATGAAATATTGCCATTTGTAGCAACATGGATGGGTTTGGAGGGCATCATGATAAGTGAAGTAAATTGGACAGAAAAAGACAAATACTGTATGATATCATTTATATGTGAAATCTAAAAGATACAATGAACTAGTGAATAAAACAAAAAAGAAGCAGACTCACAGATATAGAGGACAAACTAGTGGTTATCAGTGGGGAGGTATAGGGGTAAGAATAAAAGTTTTTTATGGGATTCTATGAAATTATGTGTGTGAAACTTTTGAAATTTGTAAAGTATTTTAAATTCTTTACTATAGAATTTAAAGAATCTTTCACTTGGTAAAAAAAATTTTTTTTGGTCTTTTTGCCATTTCTTGGTCTGCTCCCGCGGCATATGGAGGTTCCCAGGCTAGGGGTCTAATCCCAGCTATAGCTGCTGACCTACACCACAGCCACAGCAACATGGGATCCGAGCTGTGTCTACGACCCACACCACAGCTCAGGGCAACACCGGGTCGTTAACCCACTGAGCAAGGGCAGGGATCAAACCCACAACCTCATGGTTCCTAGTCAGATTCGTTAACCACTGTGCCACAATGGGAACTCCAAAAAAACTTTTAAAGTGTTTATTTAACAGCCATTAGAAACAAATTAAGACAGCTGAATTTGTCAGCTTCGAATTTGATTTCATTGTTTCTTCTTTGTAGCAGTGTATTAGTTACTATGACTAATTACCCCCAAATTTATGGCTTAAAACAGCAGTAATCATTTATTATCTCTCACAGTGTCTGGAGGTGAGGAATTTTGGAGCAGCTTAGCTGGGTGGTTTTGGCTCAGGGCCTCTCCAGAGGTTGCCATCAAGTTGAGCCAGGGCTGGAGTCATCTGAAGGCTCGACTGGGGCTGGTGGAGCCTCTTCCATTGTGGCTTCCTCACATGGCTGGCAAGTTGGTGCTATCATTTAGCAGGGCTCTCAGTTCCTTTCTCCACTGGCCTCTCTATGGGTCCCTGAGTGTCCCTTCAGAATGACTTCTGGTTTTCCCCACAGAAGGCATTCCAAGAAGCTAAGGTAGAAGCAGCAGTGTATTTTATGACCAAGCTTCAGAAGCTACACACTGTCACTGCATCATGTTGTTGACTACACAGGGGCAGCTCTGATTGTGGAAAGAGGCTCCTCAAGAGCATGAATATTAGGAAGTGAAGCTCTCTGGGGCCATGGTGGAGGCTGGCTGCCAAAGGCAGTTGGTCACATTTCTTTCTTTCTTTCTTTTTTTTTTTTTGTCTTTTTGCCTTTTCTAGGGCCGCTTCCTGCGGCATATGGAGGTTCCCAGGTTAGGGGTCGAATCGGAGCTGTAGTCACCCGCCTACCCCACAGCCACAGCAACTCGGGATCCGAGCCACGTCTGCAACCCACACCACAGCTCACGGCAACGCTGGATCCTTAACCCACTGAGCGAGGCCAGGATTGAACCTGCAACCTCATGGTTCCTAGTCGAATTCGTTAACCACTGCGCCATGATGGGAACTCCTGGTCACATTTCTTAAAGAAGAAATTCCTCTGAAGTCCTTAAAGAGTTGTTTGAGAATCTTCAGGAACAGGAGTTCCCTGGTGGTGCACCAGGTTAAGGATCCAGCGTTGTCATTTATGTGGCTTGAGTTGTAGCTGTGGCGTGGGTTCACTCCCTGGCCCAGGAACTTGTGCATGCCACAGATGCAGCCAAAAATAAATAAAATAATTTTTGAAAAAAGAACTTTCAGGAACAAATTATGATAATTGATTTTGTCACTTCTGTTTTCATTGCTTCTATAGCAGTTTTTGAACATTTGAAGTGTTAGTGAAGGAAGTCTTAGTTTTAGATAAAATTTACCTTGGAGGTAGGTTATTGAAAATGACTTTTCAGGAATAAGAGTCCCTAACCTTTTCGTGGATGGAAATACTTATTTTTCACAATGTCCTTAGATGGCTGGGATGAGGAGGAGTGGCGGAGGCTGTGTGTTGCTGCTGTAGGGTAAGCATGGCCTTGAGGAGGACACTGGTGTAACCCAAACTCTTAGGTCTTCCAGCTAGGAATGTCTTTCAGCTCAGGGAAGAGGCACCAGGGAGACAGCTGGTCCTAAGATGCTTCAGGGCAGATTTTAAGAGCAACTTGCCAAAGAAATCCTGCCCTGACAGGTTTATTTGTGATTGTTATTAGAGAGGAGTCATATGTTCTGACTTTTAATAAGATGAATGGTAGATGAATCAAAACTAGAGTACTTCCGTTTAATTTAGCCTGTTCTGCTAATTTTTAGACCAAGATTTGGTGTTAACTTCCCTTAAGATAGGGGTTTCCAGAAAACGTAATATGTGCTTTAAAACAATGCTTACTAAGTAATCTGCAAGGCTATACTGACACTAACAAAACAAAAATAAATTTTAAAATGGTGGGGGTAGATTGGGAAGAAGGAAAAGCTCCACTTTACAAACTGGCAGCTAATAAATAGAGAATGCTATTTTATTAAAGTTGATTTACAGTGTTGTGTCCATTTCTGCTGTCCAGAAAAGTAACCCAGTCGTACATATATATATATATATATATATACTTTCTTTTTCTCATATTATCTCCCATCATGTTCTATTCAAGTGGTTGGATATAGTTCTCTGGGCTGTACAGCAGGACCTCATTGCTTATCCCTTCTAAACATAGTGGTTTGCATCTACTAACCCCAAACTCCCAGTCCATCCCATTGCCTCCCCCTCCCTGTTGGCAACCACAGGTCTGTTTTCCATGTCTGTGAACTCTGTCTCGGTTCTGTAGACAGGTTCATTTGTTAACTACCATAATAACAACTGATTCAGGCAACAATGATACAAAGATATTAAACTGAGTTCCCATTGTGGTGCAGTGGAAACGAATCCAACTAGTATCCATGAGGATGCAGGTTCAATCCATGGCCTCGCTCAGTGGGTCGAGGATCCAGTGTTGCCGTGAGCTGTGGAGGCTGGCTGCCAAAGACTCGGCTCGGATCCTGCATTGCTTTGGCTGTGGTGTAGGCTGGCTGCTATAGCTCTGATTCGACCCCTAGCCTGGTAATATCCATATGCCGCAGGTGCAGCCTTAAAAAGCAGGAAAAAAAAAAAGTTAAGCCTTTGTATGAAATATTATTGGAGGAAAGGATATTCATACAGTCTGAAAGTATCTCCCCACAAGTGATTTATTAATTACAAAGGAGAAAAGTGTCAGTATGGTGAATAAATCTTCTAGGCACCCACTTAAACCAAATATTCAGATTTGGTATCCCCAGGAATGGGTCAGATGGACCTCATCTGCCTCCTGATGTGATGTACTGCAAAGGGTATGTCACCTGCGTGTATATGTAGTATTCTAGGCAGTAAGGTTTAATCTGAATGTAATCAGGAGGAAATAATCAGCCAAATCCAAATCGAAACACATTATGCAACACAGCTCTCCTGGATACTTCAAAAATGTTCAAGACAAAAAAGTCAAAAAGGAAAAGTCTGGTGAACTCATCTAGATTAATGGGGGCTAAAGAGACACGTCCATATGGGCCTTGAATTTTTTTTTTAATATAAAGAAATTTATAAAGAACATTATTGGGGTAGCTTGGGAAATTCATGGACTATGTGTTATGTTAGTAAATAGTGATCTATGAGTGTTAAATGTCTTGAGTGTAATAATTATATTCTGGTTAGGCAGGAAAATGTTTTTGTTCTTAGAAGATAGAATCTTAAGTATTTAGGGATGAAGTGACATGATGTCTGCAATTCATTCTCAAATGGTTCAGGAAAAAAGAGTGTGTTTTTAGAGGAGAGAGAGGAGGAAAGGGGAAATATGGCAAAATATTAACCAGTGGTTACCTAGATGAAGAATGTGTGAGTGTTCATTGTAATTTTCTTGCAGCTTTTATGAAGGTTTGAAATTTTTTAATATAAGGTTGGAGAAAAGTTTAAAATAAAATTTAAAAGTAAAATAACATTCATTCTATCTTACTATTTCAGGTGAAATCCCTAACCCTGTTTGTTACCCATTATCCACCAGTTTGTGAGTTAGAAAAAAGTTACTCACAGCAGGTGGGGAATTACCACATGGGATTCTTGGTCAATGAGGATGAAAGCAAACAGGATCCAGGTATGAAATGTTCTTGCTGTAACCACTACGAGCATTCCCTTGGTTTTCATGACTGATAACTCACAGTTCATAGAAGCATGAACTTATTCCTTATTAATAATAAAAGCTCTAGGGAATTCCTGTCATGGCACAGTGGAAATGAATCCGACTAGGAACTATGGGGTTGCAAGTTCAATCCCCGGCCTCACTCAATGTGTTAAGAATCTGGCATTGCAGTGAGCTGTGGTGTAGGTTGCAGACTCAGCTCAGATCTGGCATTGCTCAGATCTGGCTATGGCTCTGGCGTAGGCCGGCAGCTGTAGCTCTGATTAGACTCCTAGCCTGGGAACCTCCATATGCCATGGGTGCAGCCCTAAAAAGCAAAATAATAATGATAATAAAAGCTATAAATATTGACTGTAATTGACATTTGTTCAAATTCATTTTCTCTAGGCTTAGGGTCGGGTAGAATTTGTATTTGTCCATGCCATCTTTAAGTCCTTCTCTGGCCCTCCTTATCTCATTTTTCTATAAGAAGAAGGTGGGGTAAAGGGGGGCTTTTAGGTTTTGCTCTTAGATTCATCTCAGGAAAGATGCCCTAGCGGGCAAGTGTATTGGTCATCTTTAAAAATATGCAATATACAGAGTTCCCATTGTGGCTCAACGAGTTAAGAACCTGACTAGTGTCCATGCAGGTTCAATTGCTGGCCTCACTCAGTGGGTTAGGATCCAATGTTGCCACAAGCTGTGGTATAGGTCACAGACACAGCTTGGATCTGGCATTGCTGTGGCTGCGGTGTAGGCTGGCAGCTGCAACTCTGATTCCACCCCTAGCCTGGGAATTTCTATATGCCTCGGATGTGGCGCTAAAAAGAAAAAAAAAATTCCCCAAGTTTCATTTAACATTAATTACTAAGAATAATATTCTATACTGGTCATACATTTCATTTTAATTTGACAAGGAAGGTGAATCTCAGGCTTGCCTATGTCCACCACCTGGATTGGGGCCCAGCTGAGCCTCGATTCCACATCCTGTGCTTGCAGGTTCTCTTCTGCTCTGCTAGAATTGCTATGTGGGAGCCACAGTATTTTTCCTAACCTTCTGCTTACTACCACAGAAATTAAATGTTTCATGAAAAAGAACATCACTAGCTAATAGAAAAAATTGAAGTGCTGTAAGTAATGTGGATTTTAACATTTTTTTTTTTCATTTTTGGTAGTGATTTTTTAAAGCTACCAGCCTGTGGGCCAGTGATGGTTCACAGAGGTGGTGTACTCCAATGGAAAATCCATTATCCAAGATACTCCAGAGTCCACATTTTATTTTGGAAAAGTAATAAGTAAGGATGGACCTGAAAAAGAAATCAGGCAACTGGCCCAGATAAAACAAAGCACTGGACCTAAGATAAATGTAATATTGGGCAATCCTTGCCTTTCACCACCACACAGTCTTGAAAAACACATCATAAATTCTCTCATGGAAGCCAGTTTTGTATCCATTAATCTGCATCCAAAGTGGCAGGAGGAGCTTATAAGCTAAAACCCAATGGGATAAACAAACCAGAGTTCACTAACAGGGAAGGGTCAGTGGTTAAGCATTTGATATGAACTGACTACTAATCTAGACCCTTACATCCTAAGTGTTTCAGCATTTTATTTTACTGGTTTAAATTTTTATTATCATGAACATAACTTTAAAAACTAAATGATGCTAAAGACTCATGCCAACAGGCAGTGGTCTCCTGCTTCCATGCTCTTATTCCATGGCCCGTCCCAGCCCAGTCCCAAGGAAACTGCTTTCAACTCTTTCCTGCATTTCTTAAGTGGTTCTAAATAATATATTTACTTGCTCATCTCTTGGTTCCTCAACCTGACACAGTATTGACTGATTTCTCATGTTAAGGGAGGGCCGTCTGTCCTCCCCTTCCGTTTCCTCCCAGTGAGGTAGTTTCACATTTTTTCTTTGATTCCCATGCATTATTTTCACTTTTTTTTTTTTTTTCCATTTCTAGGGCCGCTTCCTGCGGCATATGGAGGTTCCCAGGCTGGGGTCGAATCAGAGCTGTAGCCGCCGGCCTACGCCACAGCCACAGCAACTTGGGATCTGAGCCACGTCTGTGACCTACACCACAGCTCACGGCAACGCCGGATCCTTCACCCACTGAGCAAGGCCAGGGATTGAACCCACCACCTCATGGTTCCCAGTCAGATTCGTTAACCACTGCGCCATGACGGGAACTCCCCGTTATTTTCACTATTACTGCCAGTAGGTATTGCTTACTCATGAGCCAAGAATGGAGACAAGTATGTTTTCTTACTTTTACAACTTTTTTGACGGCAATCATTGTTTTTATTTTTTCATTTCATTATTTTATTTGAGTCTATTGCTGAATCTTCCTGTATCCTCCAACAGCTTTGTAGAACACCTCTCTAGCCTGTTTTCCACATGGTAGAACCTGTTGGTTCCATTTTCCCCACTGCATTTATTCCTCCCGGAGCCCTTTGTGCTCCTGCTCATCTGAACTGGTTTTTCCCTAGACCTGCTGCCCAGCGGTTGTCCAGAGACCTGCCTCTGCTGTCATCCTAGGGAGTCTCTTAACCTCTCTTCTGTGCATGCGATTGCAAGTAATAGAACACTTGGACTCACCCTGGCGCAGACAGTGAGGATACGTATAACCTATAACTTCATCTTACAGGAACCTCAGGAAGAGGGGGCTTCGGCTTCTCTTCTTTGTGGTTCTCCAAGCTTTGTCTTCCTGCCCTGCTGGCTTCATCATCAGGGTAGTAGCAAGATGGCTGAAGCTCTTTTGGGCATCATCACCTCCAGAGCTGACAATGTCCAAAGGAAGAAAAGGGACCAGTTTTTCCTGTGACTTTTTCTTAGGAGCAAGGGAACTTTTCAGATGCCTGGTGGCATGTCATGGTATCCCATTTTTCTTTCAGAATTGAATCACATGCTCATTCTTTTTTTTTTTTTTTTTTTTTGGCCAAACCTGTGGGCAAGTGGAAGTTCCCAGGCCAGGGATCAAACCTGCACCACAACAGTGACCCAGGCTGCTACAGTGATAAAGCTGGATACTTAACCCGCTGTACCACAAAGGAATCCCCCACATGCTCATTCTTAAACCAGTCCCTGGATGTGAGAAAGGCAGGGTTAACTTTGACCAGCCTAGATTAATTGGAGTCAACATTTGGAGCTGGATATGAAGACTCTGTCTCCTGAGTTAAATGATAAGGGAGTTAATTGCCTTATAAATCAGGATTTTCTTAGAGGTGGAATAGACTTTGGATAGGTTGCTAATAATATCAATTAAGGAGGTAAATTTTTCAAGACTTTACATGAATGAAAATGTATCCAGTATACTTTTGCTCTTGATTTATAATTTAGCTAGGGCTAGGATTTTAGGTTGAAAATTTTTCACTCAGAAATTTAAAGCATTACTCCATTGCATGCTCCAGTATTATCCCTGACCATATCTATGTTTCATCTTTTACCTCTAACTCCTCTTCCGTCTAAAGTAGAGGCCACTGGTCATCAGTAAAATGCCCCAAAGCCCTTTTGAGTGATTTCCAAGATACTATGCTTATCTATTTCCCATGGTGTGGTAGATAAAGCAATGGACCAGCAGTAAGAAACCTGTGTTTTTAGTTACTTCCAATCTATAAGATCTTGGACAAGTCACCCAGGCTCATTCATGTCTAAAAAAAATTTTTTTTGGCCTATCCCACAGCATGCAGAAGTTCCCAGGCCAGGGATCAAACCCACGCCACAGCAGTGACAATGCCAGGTCCTTAACCCGCTAAGCCACCAAGGGACTCCTATGTCTAAATTTTTATGAGTCTGTCCTCAAAGTAACGTCAGAAACTATTTGATCAGCCCACATCTCTTTAATTGACCAGAGAAATTTTGCTCTAAAACACTTTTGCTAAGTTTCGCTATAATAAGCAGAATCGTGAATGATGACTTTCATTGACTCTAAACAATGTCAGCTTCTCTTGCCTCTACATTTCTTTTATATACCACTTCCCACCCCCAGCTTCTTCTCTCTCTCCCCCACAGAAGAGGGGTGAAAGATAGTCTTGAGGTAGAAAAAAGAAAAAAGCCATCCGCAAAGCAATGTTTAAATGGAGGGTGTGGGAGTTCCCGTCGTGGCGCAGTGGAAACGAATCCGACTAGGAACCATGAGGTTGCGGATTCCATCCCTGGTCTCGCTCAGTGGGTTAAGGATCCGGCATTGCCATGAGCTGTGGTGTATGTTGCAGACGCGGCTCGGATCGTGCGTTGCTATGGCTCTGGCGTAGGCCAGCAGCTACAGCTCTGATTCGACCCCAAGCCTGGGAACCTCCATATGCTGCGGGTGCAGCCCTAAAAAGGGTCAAAAGACAAAAAAATAAAAAAAAAATAAATGGAGAGTGCAGCATTTAGTAGGCTTTCAGAAAAGGATAGATGGATGGAAAATGAATAGACAGGCAGCCAGATGAATTCACCTCTTTTTTAAAAAGTTCACTGTGGAGGCTAGGTTATAGAGGTGGGGACATCAGCCTAACTAGGACTAACCTAGTTGAAGTGATAAAGACTGTATTTGTCTTAAAGATGAAAAGAGTTCACTTTTTTGATACCCTCCTGCCGTTCACTTCACTTTGGATCTTGTGAGCGTAACATATGAAGGATAACAAAACATTATCAAGGTTAAGAGGCACTGGTTTCTTCTACGTTTCTTTCCTAGTCTTTTCCCACCCACTTCCTCACCTGTTCTTTGTGTTCCTTAAGTTTTATTTGGAGGCAAAAGGTATTCTTAGTACTTTGTGATGTGAGTTTTAGTCTGTGCATTCCTGAGAATGTCAGCATTCTTTTCACCTCCCACCTCCAGCACCTACCCTTAGAAAAGTATTATTTGTCTGTTTCTGAATTATTAGGGGAGATTAAAGAAAATTCCATTATCCCTTTTCTCTGTTGTGTTCAGTCTTTTGGCTTTTTCGCTTTTAGCTGATAAAAGAATAAAGCATACACACGTATCAAATGAAATAACACATGAGAAAAGTTCTTGATAAATTTATAATTAAGTATACTAGGGTCTCAAATCATTGTGAATCTGGTTCATCTTGGACATTTTGGCAATACGGTGCAATTATATTGAATTTTGTAATGAAGGTGGATAATCCTGAGGTGCTTTAGATTTATCAAAGATTAAACCACAGGCAGCTGTTGGAGAGGAGGAATTTTTTTCTTTACCCTTAGGATCATGGTTCTTTGGCTGACCTAATAATCAAATTAACATGAGACAGAGTGACAGGAGAAAAACAAATTTCATTACGGACCTACGGGGCCCCATGAGGGCAAGTTGGACAGTTGAGGCTTCTGTGCCATCCTGAGTTGAGGAATAGGATCAGCAGGAGATGGGGCTCCAAAGGGCAGAAGGGTAATTCACAAGGAAATAAGAAAAATGGATATTTGGTAATTAGACGTTTGTCCTGCCTAACACATAGGTCATTCAAATAAGTTATCTCTGGTAATAGTCTGTCTCTGAGCCGTGGCCACCCCCACGCCACCTAAATTCTTTTAGGCCATTGAGAGGGACATAAAAAGCCCTTCCTGGGTTTTTTGGACCTCTACTGTCTTCAGCTCAAGATAATTTGAATGCCAAAGTGTCACATTTTGGGGAGGCTTTTCCTGAATCCCTTCACAGCATTGTCTTTGGATTACTGTACTTCATTATATCCCAGTTCTTGAAAAGTTTTAACTTCATGTCTGTGTATTAAGTGGTAGACTGGTCCCCCAGGAAGCAGATTCTAGGGTTTGTGTGCCAGCGTTTTTTTGAGGACTGCTCTCACCATCCACAGTGAGCCCACAGCTGGGCGATACTGGGCTGGGCGATGGTTCTAAGGCTTCAGCCAACCCTGCAGAGAGCTCTGTGTCAGGGTTGATCCTTCAGAGTTACCTCGACTTGGGATGAGAGAGCCAGGCTTTTAGACCTTCTCCTAGTTTATGTATTGTTGCATCACAAATTATCCCCTCAAATGGAAGCACTTAGCACAGTAAGTACTTAACTAGCTCCTCATGTCTGTGGGCCTGGAATCCAGGGGCAGCTGAGCTGACCGCCTTTACCTCACAATCTGTCACCAGGCTCCATCACAGTATTGGCCTCAGCATAAATCACTTCAAGGCTTGACTGGGATGGTTCTCTTCACAGCCCACTCATGGGCATTCAGCGGTTGGCAGACCTCAGAATCTCCGCTTGCAAGTTCACGCATGTGGCTGTGGGCAGGCCTCCAGGCCCTCACTGATTTCTTGGCCAGAAACATCAGTTTCTTACCATACAGACCTATATCCATAGGGCAGCGCACAGCATGGCCACTGGCTTTCCTCAGAGCAGACCAGCCGGAAAGTGAATGCCCAAGACAGGGGCCACCATCTAATTGCAAAAGTGATATATCACTATTTGTGTCATATTCTATTCATTAGAAACAAGTCCTCTGGTCCAGTCCATGAAAGGAGAGAGAATGCCATAAGGGCATGAACACCAGAGGCAGGGATCTTGGGTGTCCGTCTTAGAGGCCACCTGCCAACCCCCCTAGCAGCCAGTCCCTGGATGCAGAAGGGCCAGGATGGGGGGTGGCATTGGTGAAGCAGCTCTCTTCAGCTGAGCAAGTTTCCAAGGAGCACACAGCAGAGGGTTGCAGGCTTAACAACCTTCAGTCCTAAGTGGGATTCGAGTGGCGCCACACAGCATCCCCTTCAGTACGTATAACTCTTAGTTAACTAGGATATGTAATAAGTAAGAATTCCTCAGTCTTGTTATTTAAACTGTATAACCTCTAATATTCCCTTGTCTGTTTTTGTAGTTTCTTGCACTCTTAGAGACATCTCATATATGTTACTTTACAGAGTGCATTACATGTAAGACTGGTGAACACAGTCTTCCCCTGGAATAACACTGTTTTAAAAATCCGAGTTTCTGTTGTTTACTTTTTGTGGCCACGCCTGCGGCATATGGAAATTCCCAGGCCACAGGTTGCACTGGAGCTGCAGCTGCTGGCCTACACCACATCCATAGCCACACAGGCTCCAAGCCTCCTCTGCGACCTGCACCGCAGCTTGTGGTAGTGCTGAATCCTTAACCCACCGAGTGAGGGCAGGGATCAAACCTGCATCTTTACAGACATTATGTCGGGTTCTTAACCCACTGAGCCACCACGGGAACTCCCTAAACTCTTTGTAAAGGAGAATTTATATTGTACCATGAATCAGAATCACTCTCTTTTTGATAAAGAAGTTCATTTCACATTTTTCGGCAAGTAGCGTAACACTAAATACTGAATAGCATACAGTGAATAATTGTTAAAAAACCATTTTAATGGAGCTGAAAGATAGATCCTAAAGGCAAAAAGCGTTGAAAGTAAATACTTTCAAAACAGTATTTACCCTTTTCCTAGATATGTGATATTGATAAAAGGAGCTAACAAGTGATGAGATACAGCGGATTTTTTCAGACTATAAATTTTAATTGAGTAAAGTTATAAGAGTTTATATGTTATCTTTAATCCTCTAATTTCTTCCAACCTTCAAGCATGGTTTTATCTTTCTCTCTCTTTTTAACTTTTTTTTTTTTTTTTTTTAGGTGAAGAAGACAAAGTCCCTGATTTTGTCACTTTTCTTTATCAAATAACCAGAGGAAGTGCTGCAAGGAGTTACGGACTAAATGTGGCTAAACTAGCAGATGTTCCTGGAGAAATTTTAAAGAAAGCAGCTAGCAAGTCAAAAGAGCTGGAAGGATTAGTAAATAGGAAAAGGTCAGAATGATTGTGCTACATTTTTTGATTTATAATGAAATCTTCCAAGTTGTCCAAGGAAGGGGATTGTTCTATAAATGAACATCAGATCTTCCTTCAAGCACCTCTTCAAATATTCTGCAACATTTAATTATGATAAAATGAAAACAGCTCTTCCCAAAGCTCATATGCGTTGAGGCCCCTCTAGTCAGATCTTTATCTATTATAAAGTTGCTAAATTGGTTTTTTGATCATTTTTTTGAAGAATTAACTCCTTAATATGTCAACACATTAGTTGCTTAAAATGCTCACTTATGCAGACAATTACTGAAAGATACTTCAATGTATAAAATGTGAAGAGTGCTTCTTTTATTCTTAGATTGCATTCAGATAGGGAGTGGTTGCATTCAGAAATTAAGAATTCTGTCAGGATAAATGAAAATAATAGTTATCACATAACTAGGTGATTAGAGTCAGTATCCACCTGTCACTTTCTTTGTGAGCTTGTGACACAGTTTTCATTCTAAACTGACTTCTCCATCATCCAGAATGCTTATGTGAATGCAGGCTGCCTTTCACCCTGGGTATCCAGCCAGTGTGTCATTAATATGTAAACTAAACTTCATGTAAACCTGAGACATGCTTTGGAAGGAAAACCTTCCTAGGAAAATATCATATTAATAAATTACAGCTTTTTGTTTCCCAAGTAACAGATTGCATTATAAAACAACCTAAGTTCCTCACCCACATCTTGCCCTACCCCTGCCCTCTCTGGAGGGTCTGATGGTCTGATCTTCCTGATATTACTGCCCTGGTCCATAACCATATGACCATGTATGCAAAGACTGTTAGTCAAATAGAACATCTTGTCTGGGAGTTCTTATCATGGCTCAGTGGAAACAAATCTGACTAAGAACTATGAGGTTGCGGGTTCGATCCCTGGCCTTGCTCAGTGGGTTAAGGATCTGGTGTTGCCATGAGCTGTGGTGTAGGTTGCAGATGCTGTGGTGTATGGCGTGGGCTAGAGGCAACAGCTGCAGTTAGATCACTAACCTGGGAATCTCCATATGCCATGGGAGTGGCCCTAAAAAGCAAACAAACAAACAAAAATCTTGTCTGGACATCATGCTGTAAGAATATCTTTTTAATTCTGGAAATCATTACCAATTTAAATAATGAAATATTAACACCTAATGCTAGCCAAGGAAACAGTCACCAGCTTGTATACTGAGTTACCATTGTACAGCCAACCTCTCTTTCCCTTCTTCCTTCCCTTACAGCTTTGCCTTGCACTCCGCACCTTGCAGTGGTAAATGATGATGGGCCAGGTCCATAGGGTGGAATATTACAGGAGATGCATAGCGTTCTCTGTTGACATTTTCTTCTAGATCATTTCCCCAGTCAGAAACAAATGATGTAATCAGAAACAGCCTATTTTTAGTTAGTCATTGCAAAGGACATG
This sequence comes from Phacochoerus africanus, assembly GCF_016906955.1. Taxonomy (NCBI): domain Eukaryota; kingdom Metazoa; phylum Chordata; class Mammalia; order Artiodactyla; family Suidae; genus Phacochoerus; species Phacochoerus africanus. The sequence continues at coordinate 89,450,056 of NC_062547.1, forward strand.
AATATAAACTCTTTCTAGAGAGAATCATCTCTGAGAGTTAAAAATAAGCTTAGCCCTTAGTTCTTTGCACAATCCAAAGACAAATTTAAATCCTCTTTTGTTGTCTTTGTATTTTTTCCCTAAAGAAATTAAAATATAACTTTACTACAAAAGGTACAATACAAATCACAAGATGGCAATAAAATATGAGTTTATACATACTGTTGCTATATAGTCTACAAAGCAAGAGCAGTAAAAATCAGAGGTTATTTATAAATATTTTAACTCTTCCACTTAGTATATGGCATTTTGATATCTGGAAAGTTATCCTGACAAGACAGAGAATTGCAAGAAGAGGTTGCATTGGAATGGAATCTGACGATTTATCAGGACACACTGCATTTGTTGTTAGACTTTTTCACAGAAAGTGCTTCTTCCATCTGTTCCATTGGCCAGATCAAAGATGGCAAGCTGAATCTGGTCCATTTCTGTGCCCTCGTTAATAGCTTCTATTTATTGGACTCTTACTGCCGAGTCTAGGCAGCCAGTCATTTGCAATAGCCTAGGCATTGTGTCACTTGCTATTCTTGTGGCTTTATGTACATTAATTCACTTGATCCTTATGACAATCATCTCCATGTTATAGTTGGAGAAAATGAGACCAAGCAAGAGTAGGAAACTGCCTGGGAAACCAGGGTCATGCAGCTAGTTAATTAGTGGTAGAGTGAAGGTTAGAACACAAATACTCCTTCTCCAGACCCTAAATGTTTATCTGGGTTGCTTTTCTGCAGGAATTAAAAAAAAAAAAAAAAAAAAGTAGGTCCCTGTTACATTGGCATTTCACCCTTTTAATTGCTAGCTTTATTTTATTAAATCAATTTTACTTTTCATCCTGTGAGCACACAGTGTCTTGCTGAGTTAGAAGAGGGAGGAAGCTGGGCTCTCCCCTCCCTGGAGGAGGCAGGAGAGCTGATAACTTAGTCCCTCCATTAGAGCAGCAGCATGGAAAACTCCTTTCTCTGGGAGGTTGATGCAGACAAGCCTCCCCCAACCACAGAGCCCCGCCTGCTGGTCACAGACTTTTCATAGCTTTCAATGGATGTGTTGACCCCTAACAATTTCATTTATAAAATAAATAGTATTTTTTTTTTCTCTCCAGGAAAAGGCTAAAGTCTTTTGCCAAGTTATGGACGATTAATGATGCTAAAGACTTGCAAAAGTGGACAGATGACTTTGAAATGGAAGAAATTACAGACTTCTCTTCCTGATGATAATGAAGACTACATTTTTGAACAAAAAAGAGAGAATTAAAACTATCAACTGTACAAAACAACTCTGCAGTAACAGCCCATCTTTGTATGACGTGAGCAAAAAACATGACCGTGGTATAGTCTTATTAGAAACAGGGAGGCCTTTTGTGTAGAAAGTCTGATTCAGGTTCCAACCATCCTGACTTTTAAAAGCATAAACACTTTCGGATATTAAGATTTCTGTCATGTCACTAGCAAATGTCATGGATGATGAGATTCACATAAAAGCCTGAAGTGATAGAATTTACAGTTCAAGAACTTTTACAGAGCGATAGAACAATTTAATGCATGATTTTATTTGTCTCAGTTCCGATAGTTTGGAACTGGGTGAAATGTCTGGCCAGACTATGTCTTCATTCAAACTAAAATAATTTTTTAATGCCACCAGTTTATTCACTATGAGCATAAGAATTTTTGAAAAGAAACAGAATTATCAGGCTTTTAGAAACATGAAAAGGGTAAGGTCCTATGAAATCTGAAAAGTTAACTATTGTCCTAGTTTTAAGCAATTTAAAAATTGACAGATGAAATTATTTGTCATTTAAGTAAGTAATAAACATTTAATGAATATTTGGTATAATTTATTATTTTTTTTCTGTGGAATTTTGGAATTTTCAACCATCTGGCATTTGTTACTTTTTAGGTTTAAATGTGGAACGCAAGTTGCTGCTTCTCCCAAGTACACAGATCTGAGCTTATTCATTTGGGACCTTTCTGCTAACCAGTTACCAAATGTGTGGTCTTCCCTGTATTGAACCTTTCAGCTTTGTTGATTCATAAGAGAGTCCCTTCCTGCCTGTTTAGGTTGACAGGGGCTCAGCAATGTCCTAGAGCTTTTTGTATCACATACAACCTGGCCTCTCATATCCATATGCTTTTTGTTTCTAAATATATGATCTTGCACTCTTCATTCTGTTTCCCACCCATTTTTTATTCCTGCTGAGTTTGTGTCTTCCACAGACTTGATGGGCATGTGTCTCTTTCCTTCTTTAGTTGTTTCTTACTGTGGCCCTAACACTAACTCCTGGACACAGTCACTTTAGTCTCCCCAGGTTGAAGAGTTACTCACAGTTTAGGCCTCTGCTTCCCCACCTTTATGGACTTAGAATGTAATGTAGTTTGATTCCACTGTCTCTCCAGAAATATTAACATATAGTGGAATTCTCAAAAATGTCTCAAAATATAGTTGGGATTTACTGTTTAAATTTTTAAAAGAACAATACTTCTAAAACAACGTTTCAGTACTCTGTAAGACCATAAATGCTTTTTATGGACAAGATTTCAGAGGGAGTTCTATAACCTTACTGGCAGGACAGCAGAAAAGGGAGATGAATGAATCCAGGAATGTCCTGCCTATGCCTGAGGGAGCTCCAGGCACTGTAATCACTGGTCACATCCAAGTGGACATTCCAGGCCATCTCTGGCTGTCCAAGCCAGTGTCAACATTTAGGCAGGGGTGTGGGTTTCAGGAGCCGGATGACCAGGCAGTAGTAGTACAGTGTCTGGCAGCTGACACTGTGCAACATTAGATAGATTCTCCAACATAAAGCAGGAGGTCAGGCCTGCTCCAGGTTTGGAGGCAGACTAGCACTGCCAATCTCCATTTCTAAGGGAGGCTCATTCCCAGTCAGGGTCCTGAGGTGTTGAAGGGAAAGTTGTGGCAGAGACCCAGTCATCAAGGCTGTGCACATGCCATGGAGATTGGCAGGAAAGATGCTACGGATCAGGTAGCTACTCCAGATACCAGCCTTAAGGAGGGCTGCGATTCTAATTAGATGTAATGTCTTTTGAGATTGTGATTTCATTTCCTTTAGTCGTATACTCAGAAGTGGGATTGCTGGATCACATGATAGTTCTATTTTTAATTTTGGGGTGCCCATCAGACTATTTTCCGTAATGGCTTTTCCAGATTACAGTGTCCCCAATGGGGTACAAGGATTCGCTTTCTCCCTGTCTTCACCAACATTTATTATTGCTTGTCTTTTTTTTTTTTTTTTTTGGCCATTTCTAGAGCCGCTTCTGTGACATATGGAGGTTCCCAGGCTAGGGGTTGAATCAAAGCTGTAGCCACCGGCCTACGCCAGAGCCACAGCAACGCGGGATCTGAGCCATGTCTGAGACCTACACCACAGCTCACAACGCCGGATCCTTAACCCACTGAGCAAGGCCAGGGATCGAACCTGCAACCTCATGGTTCCTACCTGGATTTGTTAACCACTGAGCCACGATGGGAACTCCAATTGCTTGTCTTTTTGAGGATAGCCATTCTAACACTTGTAAGATGATAGGTCATTGTGGTTTTTGTTTGCATTTCCTGATGATTATAGTCAGTTTTCAATCATTTCTATCACTCTAAAAAAGAAACCTGTTCTCACTAGCAGTTACTCTCCATTCCTCCTTCAAATCCCCAGTCTTAGGCAGTCATTAATCTGCTTTCTGTCTCTATAGATTTGCTGTTTGGATATTTCATATTAATAGAATTATTCAATATTTGGTCTTTGTGTCTGGCTTCTTTCATTTAGCTTACTGTTTTCAAGATTCATCCCTGTTGTAGCATGTAACCATACTTCATTCTTTTTTATTGCTGAAAACTCTTCCATTTTGTACATGTATATGTATGTACATCACATTTTGTGTATCCATTCATCAGCTGATACACATTTAGGCTATTTCTACTTTTTGGCTGTTATGAATAATTCTACTATGAACATTCATATACATATTTTTATGTGGCAAGGCACAGGATTTTTTTTTATAGCTCCCCCCAGTAATTCTAAAGTGCAGTCTGATTTGTGAATCAATAATCTTGCAGATTAAAAGTGACTAAACAGTATTTTTCATTGCATCGACAGTCATTTATCCTTTCTTCTGCTTTATCTGTCATTTAGGACAAAGTGTGGCAGACTATAGACCCTTGATAACTATTTGTTGAAATAGAAAAGAAAAACCAAACCCTTTCAGATTAGAAACCCAGCAAAATGACTTGTCTTTTCATAATCAAGACACTGTTTCACTAGGGATTCAGGATCCATTCGGAAATGCATTATATCTTGAAACCAAAAAATAAAAATCTCCTCTAACAATCAGTCCAAGTGTGAGCGTGTTGTCATGGTGATCGTGGTAACGGAGCTAGTGAAACAGTGCTCACTGCATGAATTCCAAAGTAGAGACTAGATTGAATCCAATGTGGTCTATAAATTAATGGTGACCTTTGCTAAGTTCCAAGATCAATATTAATTACTGCTGTGCCAAATAATTCTGAAAGTGCCATTTGACGTTTCACACCAAGAATATGAGTAGAGAGAAAAAGGAACCTGAAATAATGCCATCTGTGGTTTCCAACTTTGTAATTACAGTCAGTTCCTTTTTGCAACATTGTAGTTAGTATTGATGATTATTGTGAGGGTTATTCATGTCCAGAGAGGTGTCACTATTCGGGGCATATCCATCCTGGTTTACCTGGGATGAATCTTCTTCCCGGTCTACACCTGTTTTCTTGGGACATTTATTAAAAATCTTTTTCACTCAAAAGTGTCTAATTCCGGAGTTCCCGTCGTGGCGCAGTGGTTAACGAATCCGACTAGGAACCACGAGGTTGCGGGTTCGGTCCCTGCCCTTGCTCAGTGGGTTCACGATCCGGCGTTGCCATGAGCTGTGGTGTAGGTTGCAGACACGGCTTGGATCCTGCGTTGCTGTGGCTCTGGCGTAGGCCGGTGGCTACAGCTCCGATTCAACCCCTAGCCTGGGAACCTCCATATGCCGCGGGAGCGGCCCAAGAAATAGCAAAAAGACAAAAAAAAAGTGTCTGATTCTACTAGTAAACTACATGGTTACCCTAGTTATAGGAACTGTTTCATGGGTACACTCACCAACTTTATAGATTTTGAATATCATCTTTAAAAAATGGTTTTTTTAACCTACTGTAGGAATTGATTTTTATCTGAATGTTCTGGTAGTTGTTTTTGCTTGTCCATAATAAATGCTTTACCTTGAGACATTTATTTTTTTTCTTTTTGTTATTTCCCTAATACATTATTAATTTTTTTTTTACTGTACAGCATGGTGACCCAGTTACACATACATATATACATTCTTTTTTCTCCCATTATCATGCTTCATCATAAGTGACTAGACATAGTTCCCAGTGCTACACAGCAGAATCTCATTGCTTATCCATTCCAAAGGCCATAATCTGCATCTGTTAACCCCAAGCTCCCAGTCCATCCCACTCCCTCCCCCTCCCCCTTGGCAACCACAAGTCTGTTCTCCAAGTCCGTGATTTTCTTTTCTGTGGAAAGGTTCGTTTGTGCCATACGTTAGATTCCAGATATAAATGATATCATATGGTATTTGTCTTTCTCTTTCTGACTCACTTCACTCAGCCTGAGAGTCTCTAGTTCCAGCCATGTTGCTGCAAATGGCATTATTTCGTTCTTTTTTACGCTGAGTAGTATCCCATTGTGTTTATGTATCTCATCTTCTTAATCCATTCATCTGTCAATGGACATTTAGGTTGTTTCCGTGTCTTGTCTATTGTGACTAGTGCTGCAATGAACATGCGTGTGCATGTATCTTTTTGAATGAAAGTTCTGTCCGGATAAATGAGCAAGAGTGGGATTGCTGGGTCATATGGTGGCTCTATATTTAGTTTTCTGAGTTACCTCCATATTGTTTTCCATAGGGGTTGTGCCAATTTACATTCCCACCAACAGTATAGAAAGGTTCCCGTTTCTCCACACCCTTCCAGCATTTCTTATTTGTTGACTTGTTATGATGGCCATTCTCACTGGTGTGAGGTGGTGCCTCATTGTAGTTTTGGTCTACATTTCTCTAATAATTAGTGATATTGAGCATTTTTTTCATGCACCCATTGGCCATCTTGTATATCTTCTTTGGAGAAATGTCTATTCAGGTCTGAACCTTTTTCAATTGGGTTGTTGGCTTTTTTGCTGTTGAGTTGCATAAGTTGTTTGTGTATGGCATATATGTATTTGGCATGTATTTATCTTCTTTGGTGAGGTGTGTGTTATAGGCCTTCTGTCTGTTTTTTAATTGAGTGGTTCATTTTCTTCTTGTTGCATTTTAAGAATTCTTTGTAAATTTTTAATAACAGTCCTTTGTCAGAAAATACCCCATGTCTTTTCTGGGTATTTTCCCCCAGTCTGTGCCTTGTCTTCTCATTCTCTTAGCAGTGTCTTTTGCAGAGAGAAGCTTAGTAATTTTAATGAAATTCAGCTTATCAGCTCTTTCATGGATCATGCCTTTGGTGTTATATCTAAATTGCCATTTCCATAACCCAAGGTCATCTAGATTTTCTCCCCTGTTATCCTTTAAGAGATTTATAGTTTTGCATTTTAAATTTAGGTCTGTGATCCATTCTGAGTTAATTTTTATGAGGAGAGTAAGGTCTATATCTAGATTCATTTTTAAAAATAGACTTTATTTTTAAAGGAGTTTTCAGTTCACAGCAAAATTGAGTGTAAGTACCAAGAGGAAAGTCTATTTTTATTTTTATTTTTTATTTTAATTTTTTGCCACACCCATGGCACATGGAAGTCCCTGGGCCAGGGGCTGAATCTGTACTGCATTTGCGGCCTGCACCACATCTGTGGCAATGCCAGATCCTTTACCCACTGCGCCACAGGGGAACTTCTGGATTATTTTTAAAATGTGTATCAGAAGTGATCCTGATACAGATAAAGAATTGAGTTTTGAGAAGCATAGTCATGATGCTTTCAGATTCTTAATCATAAGAAGTCACTTTTGCAAATAATAGTAGGCCTTTAATTTCTCCAAACTCCTTGCATTTCTTTGTAACAGAATGTCAGGCAAAAGCAAACACATAAAGTTGTGTTTTTGTGTTACAAGATTTAAAGGAGGGTCTATAGAGAGCACGCGTGAGGTCTCAGATTGTTCATAAGCTCTCTACTATAATGGAATTTTGTATTTTAAATAATATTCCAAGTAATGTAGAGCATAGCCAAGAAAGGAGATAATGAAAAGTATTCCCAAGTGTCAACTATGCTTCATGACCTTGAGCACCACAATTTTCTAGCGAACAGTGGCTTTGATATTATTAGTACACAAGCTAGGTTCTAAAATGCTCTTTTGTGGTAGACACAAAAAGCAAGATGACCTCAGTCGGAAAAGAGTTGTTGATGCCCCTAGGAATTAACTTAGACTTTGTAAGCAACAGGCACACCATTCCCTATGTAAATTAATGCTGGTCAGCAGTGGTTTAACAAACATGTAGTATTAGAATCTCATAGAATACTCATTCCTATGTCAGTGAGGAGTGAGATGTGAATAAAAAAGTTACTAAGTTAGTGTTCTCTTGCAGTGAGAAAATGCAATTCCTTATTTTAAGAAGGAGCAAGTTGAAAATACTAACTTTTCTATGGAGTTAAGTACCAGAGACTTCAAGGCATCTCATTTAAATGTAAAAACTACATTTATTAGTGGCAGGTGAGCGTAGGTAGCCAATTGCAAGACATCTTAGTATATTAAATTTAGCTGCTGGCCCCCCAACGGAAGAAATAAAATGTTATATAAATGCCTAACTATAGTTATGATCTTTTTTCCAACTAAAATGATTCCTTCAGAATAACAGTTTATCATAAATGCATTGATCTGTGTTTAAGTGAATAATTACATAGTTAACAGTGATAGATGCTATTTGAAGTTGCAAGAACAGAAAGACACTAGAGGATACACTGAAAGTAAGGAAAACAGCCTGAGTTAGGCTTAAGGAAGAAGGGAAATCTGAGTGATGTTCAATACACACACATGCAGTTCTGGGTTTGTTGTTGTTGTGCAGTGGCTTCAGCAACAGGATTCCTTTTCTCCTCACATGGCAGCTATTCCACCATTATTGTGAATCAGCCTTTCTCTGTCTTTTTGTTGCTTCTGTCATCACTGACTTTCTACCCCACTTCTGTTTCCTGGCCTCTGCTTTTCCATCGCTTATACACTATTGCCTTCTCTTCAGCAGTCTTCGTTTCTGTCCTCACTACCAACTTTTTATTTCCTTTTTTCAGCTGCCCTAAGAAGGCATCTTGATGATTTACTTTATCATGGTTGTTTGACTTTGTGTCTTAGGTCACCTCCCGAGCAGCTGGTTGGCCTGGAGAGGAGCAACCCCTAGATTAAGCATCTACTCTGTTTTAGTCACTTCTGTCCAGACCAGAATGGCAGCTTCACTTTATCCAGAAGGGACTGTGAGCTTAGCAGCAACTTTGAGAACCAGTATAAGTGATTGATCTGGTTTTATGGAGGTGCTGGAAATTTGTGCAGTATGTGAATACACTGGGAATCAGCCTTCTAAAAACAAAGAACCTCGCTGGTTCAGGCTAGTTGGAGGAGTATAGCAATACACCTGTCTTGAGTTAGTGAAATACCTGAATTACAGAACATTTGGCACAGTTGATTTATAGATTCAGTAACATCTTAAAATTGAAAGGGAGACTGTACCTAAAGTAAAGATAAAAATATCTGGTTGGAAGAGTTCCTGTTGTGGTGCAGCGGAAACAAATCTGACTAACATCCATGAGGACACAGGTTCGATCCCTGGCCTCACTAGGTGGTTAAGGATCCGGCATTGCCATGAGCCATGGTGTATGTCGCAGATGAGGCTTGGATCTGGCGTTGCTGCGGCTGTGGCGCAGACCAGCAGCTACAGCTCTGATTCGACACCTAGCCTGGAGCCTCCATATGCTGCAGGTGTGGCCCTAAAAAAAAAGACAAAAAAAAATCTGGTTGGAAATACCATATGCTATCATTTAGACATAAAATATGACATGAATGAACCTACTTATGAAACAGAAACAGTCACAGACATAGAAAACAAACTTATGGTTACCAAAGAGGAAAGGAGCAGAGAGGGATAAATTAAGAGTTTGGAATTAGCAAATACAAACTACTATGTATAAAGTAGATGAACAACAAGATCCTACTGTATAGCATGGGGAACTATATTCAGTATCCTGTAATAAAGAATAAAGGAAAGAATATATATATCTGAATCACTTTGTTGTACACCAGAAACTAACAATATTATAAATCAATTATACTTCGACAAAAATAAACATACATTTTAAAAACCTCATCAATGTGGAGTAATATGAGAAGTATTTTTTTATTACTACACAATAAACTTGATGCAATGTTAATGTTTCCGTGAAGAGTTAAGATCTTAAAATAAGTCCGAAGTTAATGTTGAAATATATAGAGAGTGAAATGGAAAAGCTTTTTACAGTTCTTGGGGAATGGAATAAAGCTAGATACTACTGGAAATAAACATACTAATGATAATGGCAGCTCCTTCTACCCTTAAGGTATTTAGGATTAAGTCTGTGTTGAATGGTTGTAGAAAGAAGTCCTAATTTCTCCTGAACACAAATAGAAGAATGTTCTCTTCTTAGTAAATAAAAACTCTCAAATTCCATGACTCTAGCAGGCAGCCTAAAAGTACTTCTGGATAAAAATAAAGGAGAAAATATTATAGTGGAGTCTAGTACTTTTTGGTCCTTAGCTGAGTTCCAAATTTCTGTGCTCTGCCATTTAGTATCTTTAAAGAAGTCATATGAAATATTTCTGGAAATTGATTTTCTCCTCTGTAAAATTTTAATCAGAATAATAAGTGACCGACTTAGCTTATTCATAGGATTGTTCTGAAGGTCAAATTAGAAATTCATAAAGAGTTCTATAAGCTATAACATGCTTGATGAATGTCAAATATTGTTACAGGTGATATGCTTGTAGTTTGAGTCTGACTGATAGAGAAGACTAAATAGCCCAGGTATGAAATTACACAATACTGGTATTGAATGTATGATGAAAATATTTGATATTATATGTTTTGGAGAGACTTAATTCAATCTAATTTTTAAAAATTAAGAATAAATATATATATATATAAATACATGAATATATATATATATGTATGTATCTACTCAGTACTTTTTTTCAGATTCTTTTCCCATATAGGCCATCTCAGAGTATTGAGTAGATTTCCCTGTGCTATAAAGTAGGTTGTTATTACTTATCTATTTTATATATAGTAGTGTGTATATGTTCATCTCAGCCACCCAATTTATCCTTTCCCCAGTGTTTGCCCTTTGGTAATCATAAGTTTGGTTTTGAAATCTTTGAGTCTCTTTTTGTTTTGTGAATAAGTTATTTTGTATCATTTTAAATTAGATTCCACATATTAGTGATCTCACGATTTTGTCTTTCTCTGTCTGACAATATCACTTAGTATGATAATCTCTAGGTCCATCCATGTTGCTACAAATGGCATTATTTTGTTCTTTTTATTTTTTATTTATTTATTTATTTTTTTTGTCTTTTTGCCTTTTCTAGGGCCGCTCCTGCGGCATATGGAGATTCCCAGGCTAGGGGTCTAATCGGAGCTGTAGCCACCGGCCCAGAGCCACAGCAACGCAGGATCAGAGCCACATCTGCAACCTACACCACAGCTCACAGCAATGCCAGATCCTTAACCCACTGAGCAAGGCCAGGGATCAACCCACAACCTCATGGTTCCTAGTCAGATTCATTAACCACTGCGCCATGACGGGAACTCCTATTCTGTTCTTTTTAATGGCCAAGTAATATTTCGTTGTAATATGTACCACATCCTCTTTATCCATTCTTCTCTTTATGGACATTTAGGTTGCTCCCATTTCTTGGCTATTGTAAATAGTGCTGTACTGAACATTGGGTGCATGTGTCTTTTCTTGTTATGATTTTCTCTAGATATATACCTAGAAGTGGGATTGCTGGATCATATGTAGTTCTGTATTTGGTTTTAAAGAAATCTCCATGTTGTTCTACATTGTGGTTGTACCAATTTACATTCCCATCAACAGTGTAGGAGGGTTCCCTTTTCTCCACACCCTCTCCAGCATTTATTGTATGTAGACTTTTTGATGATGGCCATTCTGACTGGTATGAGGTGATGCCTCATTGTAGTTTGATTTGCATTTGTCTAATCATTAGTGATGTTGAACATCTTTCGTATGCTTTTTTTCTGTCTGTCTTCTTTGGAGAAATGTCTTTATATTTTCTGACCATTTTTTAATTGGGTTGTGGGTTTTTTTGATACAGAGATATTTGTGTATTTTGTAGATTAATCCCTTGTCAGTTGCTTCATTTGCAAAAAATTTCCTCCCATTCTGTGAGTTGTCTTTTTGTTTTGTTTATGGTTTTCATTGCTATGCAATAGCTTTCAAGTTTAATTAGGTCCCATTTGTTTATTTTTGTTTTTATTTTCATTACTCTAGGTGGTAGGTCAAAAAAGATTGCTATAACTTACGTCAGAGAGTGCTCTGCCTATATTTTCCTCTAGGAGTTTTATAGTATCCAGCCTTATGTTTAGGTCTTTGATACATTTTGAGTTTAATTTTTGTGTATAGTCAGAGATTGTTCTAATTTCTTTTTTTTTTTCTTACATTTAGCTGTCCAGTTTCCCTAGGATCACTTATTGAAGATACTGTCTTTTTTCCACTGTATGTTCTCGCCTCCTTTGTCATAGATTAATTGACCATAGGTGCATGGATTTATTTCAGGGCTCTCTGTCCTGTTCCATTGATCTATATGTCAGCTTTTGCCAGTACTATACTGTTTTGATGACTATAGTTTTTACTGTAGTCTGAAGTCAGGGTACCTAATTCCTCCAGTTCCGTTTTCCTTTTTCAGTATAATTCAGGAGTTCCCACTGTAGCATAATGGGTTAAGAATCCAACTGCAGAGGCTCAGGTTGCTGTGGAGGCACTGCTTCAATACCCTGCCTGACACAGTAGGTTAAAGGATCTGCTGTTGCTGCAGCTGAGGTGTAGGTCATAGGTGCAGCTTGGATTCAATACCTGGCCCAAGAACTTCCATATGCCACAGATGTGACCATTAAAAAAAAGAAAAAAGATAATTCATTCTTTTCATCTAATTTTGTATAGTGTCTAAAATAGTATTAAAATTCTCTCAGAGAAGAATCAGGAGATACTATATATATATATACACACATACACACATATATGAGAGAGTCTTCATATGCATATGTGAGTGAGTATACTAAGCACTGAGCTGAGTGTTTTAGATATTTCCCATTTAACCTTTATAACAACCCTCTAAGGTAATATCTCCATTTTTCAAATAAAGAATTACAGGCTTGGAGAGAACTAAGTAACTTGCCCAAGATCATACACTACTGAGCTATGAACACTCAATGCAAGATTTTCTAATTTAGCAAACATTTTTGAAATTAAAAAAAAAAATCACCCTACAGTAGAGTGGGTCTTCTCAAGGTACTTGGATCTATTCTTTTTTTTTTGAAAATTAATTGAGATATTTAGTAGACAGTGCAAACCATAATTTCATCTGAATATAAATGTATGTACATGTTTCCAATGAGTTATCTATCAGTTATCACAAACAGCAAGAACCTTAGAGCTTTGTTAGAAAAACCTATTGCTGGAATTTAACAATCTCACATGCTCTCAGGAGAATACCAACTATTTCAAGTCAGTGTTACAAACTCCAAAAAGAACAGGGGAGTGGGAATGAGAAGTGGACCACAGTTGTAGTATTCAAATTGGGGTATTTGACTCCAGCGTCTTCATGTTTAATAATGATAATTGTATGTTAATATTATAAAGCTATAAATTTTCCCCTAAATACAGCTTTGGGTGTAATCCCATAAATTGTGATGTTTTCATTGTAGTTAATTTCTAAACATTATATAATTGCAGTTTTTATTTCTTCTTTAGTCTAAAGTTGAGACAGTTTTAAAATCATCAAGTAGTTGAGGTTATTTTGGCCAAGTTCTTTTTTTTTTTTTTTGTCTTTTGTCTTTTTGTTGTTGTTGTTGTTGTTGCTATTTCTTGGGCCGCTCCCGCGGCATATGGAGGTTCCCAGGCTAGGGGTTGAATCGGAGCTGTAGCCACCGGCCTACGGCAGAGCCACAGCAACGCAGGATCCGAGCCGCGTCTGCAACCTACACCACAGCTCACGGCAACGCCGGATCGTTAACCCACTGAGCAAGGGCAGGGACCGAACCCGCAACCTCATGGTTCCTAGTCGGATTCATTAACCACTGCGCCACGACGGGAACTCCTTGGCCAAGTTCTTAATTGTCGGCAACACCTTTCCTTTGCATTTCACAAAGATAATTCCTAGATATCAGATGTTCTACTACAACTGCTGCAGAGAAGCCAGATTTTAAGACAATGCCTACCTGAGGAGGCATGCTGTGTCATGTGTCACATAAAGGTTTATGAGAGTTATATATCTTTATTGTGGCTTATACCCTTCATCATTGTAAAGTAACTGACATTGTTCCTTTTAATTCTTTTTGCTTCAAATTCGCTTTGCCTGGTATTAACATGATGGTATACATTTCCTTTGGATTTGCATTTGCCTGGTATATCTGCCTGATAAACTCCTTTTTTTTTTTAATGAGTCTTCCTGCTTTCTCTCTTTTTAAAAATTTTATTGGTGTACAGTTGACTTACAGTATTGTATTGTATCTGCCATTCTTTATTTTGTGAGTCCTAATGACTTAGGTATGTCTCTTAAAGACAATAGGTACTTGTTTGAGTTTTAGACTTATTGTTAGCAGCAGCAGCATTTTTGTAATAGATGAGTTTATCTGTTACACATTAACTGATATATTTGACCTCAAATTTTATTGTTTTTCTTCCTTTACATGTTTTTGTGGGTTTTTTTTTTCTTTTTCTGTTTTGCTGCATGGTCCCCTTTGCCAGGTACATCCCATTTCCAGTGGTAACTTGGTTTTAGTTCTGTTCAGATTGTGTTTATAACTGAAAATAATTAAAATTTTATTCCTCACTAGACTACTACAAAAAAATATATTTGGTGCCAGTTCTCTTACACTACTGCCCTCCTCTCTCAACTCTTTACCTTTTTGTTGGTGTATTCTGGATTTTTCCCAGTCTGTTATCATTCAGTTTGCACTCTCGCTCTCTCTTTTTAAATACAGTTGAGTCTTGAACAACATGGACTTGAACTGAATGGGTCCATTTATATGCAGATCTTTTTCAATAAATATATTAGAAAAAATTTTGGCGACTTGTGACAATTTGAAAAAGCTTATTAGCCTTAGCCGAGAAATATCAAAAAAGTAAGGAAAAGATAGTTCTTCCGGAGTTCCCGTCGTGGCGCAGTGGTTAATGAATCCGACTAGGAACCATGAGGTTGCGGGTTCGGTCCCTGCCCTTGCTCAGTGGGTTAACGATCCGGCGTTGCCGTGAGCTGTGGTGTAGGTTGCAGACGCGGCTCGGATCCCGCGTTGCTGTGGCTCTGCCGTAGGCCGGTGGCTACAGCTCCGATTCAACCCCTAGCCTGGGAACCTCCATATGCCGCAGGAGCGGCGCCCAAAAAATAGCAACAACAACAAAAAGACAAAAGACAAAAAAAAAAAAAGATAGTTCTTCCATGTGTAAAATAAATGTAGGTACTAGTCTATTTTATTATTTATTACCATGAAATATACACAAATATAACGTTAAAATTTATAAAAACTGATGCGTACAGGAGTTCCTCTTGTGGCTCAGCAGTTAAAGAACCTGACTAGTATCCATGAGGATGCAGGTTTGATCCCTGGCCTTGCTCAGTGGGTTAAGGATTCGGTGTTGCCATGAGCTGTGGTGTAGGTTACAGACACACTTGGATGCCGCATTGCTATGACCGTGGTGTAGGCCGTCGCTGTAGCTACAATTCACCCCTAGCCTGGGAATGAACTTCCATATACCTCGGGGGCACCCCTAAAAAGACAAAACAAAACAAAACAAAACTGATGCATACAAACACAGGCCATACATGGTACCACTTGCAAATTTGAGAAATGTAAACAAAGATGCAGTATTAAGTCATAATTGCATAAAATTTACTGTAGTATTGTATTACGCTACTATAAGAATTTTGTGGCTACCCCCTCTTGCTATCGAAGTGAGCTCAAGTGTTCACTTAAAGCACCATGTGACGCTAATCATCTCTGTGTGAGCAGTTTATTTCCCCAGGAAAGTGCGTATCACAGTAAATAGTGATCTCTCGTGGTTCTTCTATGTTTTTCATCTTGTTTAGTGCAATACTGCAAACCTTGAAAAACACCATGGGACTCATACAAGGTGCTGCTCCTAATTCTGGAAGTGCTCATAAGAAGCCAAGTCATGATATTACAAGAAAAAGTTGAGTTCCTTGATGTGTATCACAAATTGAGTTCTGCAACTGAGGTTGCCTGCCGTATCAAGATAAATGAATTCAGGGTAAGGACCATTGTTTAAAAAAAAAAAAAAAAAAAAAAAGGAAATTTATGATGCCAGCAGACACAGAAAGGGGCACTTTTTTCAGGATATCCTTTTTACTGTATTGAAAATGCAATTTTTGTGTGGGTGTAGGATTGCTGTGAAAAAGGCATATCTTTAGACTCTAATATGATTTGAGAAAACAAGTCATTATATGCCAAGTTAAAGCAAAAAGAAGGTAAAGATCTAAAGCTGAAGAATTTAATGCCAGCAAAGTATGGTTCGATAATTTTTAAAAAAGGTTTGGCTTTTAAAATATCAGGAGAAGATAACAGAAGAAGCAGCTTCTGTTGACCAAAAGGTCACAGACCAAGTCCCACAAGCCATAATGAAAATCATTAAGGAGAAAGGATTTCTGCCTGAATAGATTTTTTTTTTATTTTACTTTTTTTTTAAATCTTTTTAGGGCCACATCCATGGCATATGGAGGCTTCCAGGCTAGGGGGTCCAATCAGAGCTGCAGCCGCTAGCCTGTGCCAGAGCCACGGCAACATGGGATCCAAGCTGCATCCGCGACCTACACCACAGGTCATGGCAATGCTGGATCCTTAACCCGCTCAGCGAGACTAGGGATCGAACCTGCAACCTCAGCGATGCTAGTCGGGTTTGTTAACTGCTGAGCCATGACAAGAACTCCCTGAATAGATTTTTAATGCAGATGAAAATGCCTTATTCTGGGGGAAAAAACAATGCCACCAAGGACACTTATTAGTAAGGAAGAGAAGTGAATACCAGGATTTAAGGGAAAAGGTAACTCTACTGTTTTGTGGGAATGCTGTCAAGTTTATGATCAGGGCTGCCTTTATCTATGAAGTTGCTAACCCCTGGACCTTGATGGGGAAAGATAAACATCAGCTCTCAGTCTTGTGGGTGTACAACATGAAGGCCCAGATGAGAACCTTCTTTCAGGATTAGCTCCAATAATGCTTTATCCCTGAAATGAGGAAGTGCCTTTCCAGTAAGGGACTGCCTTTTAAAGATTTTTTTTGATACTGGAAAATGTCCTTGGCCACCTAGAACCCCATGAGTTCAACACTGAAGGCATTGAAATGGTTTATTTGCTCCCAAACATGTCTCTAATTCAGCTTCTAGATCAGAGACCTTTGAGATAAGGATCTTTAAGGCTCATTATGCATGATACTCTATGGAAAGAATTATTAGGGCTGTGGAGGAGAACCCAGATAGAATATCATGGACTTCTGAAATGATTACACCATTGAATCATAATCATAGAAAAAGCTGTGGAAACCATCAAACCCCAAACAGTAAATTCCTGCTAGAGAAAACTGTCTGGATGTTGGCATGACTTCATTGGATTTACAACAGAGCCGATGAAGGAAATCCTGAAAGAGACTGTGGACATGGCAAAAAAAAAAAAAAAAAAAAAGGTGAGGGGTGAAGAGTTTCAAGATACGGATCTTAGAAAAATGAAAAGCTAACAGATACCACACTAGAGGAATTAACGGAAGACAACTGGATGGTGATGAGGGCTTCTGAACCAGTGCCAGATGATGAGGAAGAAGATGTAGAAGAAGCAGTACTAGAAAACAAACTGACTTTAGACATTGTGGCAGAAGGGTTTTGATTATTCAACACTGCTTTTGACTTCTTTTACAACAGAATCCCTTCTGTGATAGGGGTACTGAAACTAAAGCACATGTGGAAAAAAATATTGGTTATTGTATAGAAACATTTTTTAGAGTCGTGAAAAAGCAAAGAAGTCAGACAGAGATTAGTATGTATTTCCATAAAGCTGCTTGAGTGTACTTGCCTCCTTGGCCTCCCCTGACACCTCCGCCACCTCTGCAGCCCCCAAGACAGCAGGGCCAAGCCCTCCTCTTCCTCCTCCTCCTCCTCAGCGTACTCAGGGTGAAAATGGCAAGGATGAAGACCTTTCTGATCCACCTCCACGAGGGAATAGTAAAGAATCAGTGTGCCATACAGTTAATAAACTTATCTGTTGTGTGTATGTGTCTTTGTGTGAAAATCTAATAACTATACGACAAGAACCACATGAGATGTTTTTGTGTCATTAACATCACTGCCTAAGTACTCATGGAGTAGAACATTATGTGCAAGATTTGGATGGAATGGGATAGCCTATCTTTCCGTAGGCATAAGGTGAGTGATATTTAATATAAAATTAATAATGTATTGGTTTTCTTACTGTTTCGTAACTTTGCTTTCAAAGAACTGCATTACCCTCCAGTATGCCTTTTTCTCTCATAACTGAAGAAACTGAATTATCAGACTGTCATCCCAAGTAAGTGCTTTTTTTTTTTTTTAAATTGAAGTATTGTTGATTTACAATACTATATTAGCTTCAGGTGTATAATGTAGTATTTGATTATTTTCATGAATTGTACTCTAAAGTTATGACAAAGTAATGGCTTTATTTCCCTCTGCTGTACAATATATCCTTGTTGCTTATTTATTTTATTTATTTCTTTAATGTATTTATTTTGTCTTTTTGCCATTTTTAGAGCTGCTTCTGCTGCATATGGAGGTTCCCAGGCTAGGGGTCCACTCGGAGCTGTAGCTGCCGGCCTATGCCAGAGCCACAGCAATGCCAGATCCGAGCCTTGTCTGAGACCTACACCACAGCTCACAGCAACACCGGATCCTTAACCCACTGAGCAAGGCCAGGGGTCGAACCCGCAACCTCATGGTTCCTAGTTGGGTTCATTAACCACTGCACCATGACGGGAACTCCTATTTATTTTATATTTAGCAGTTTGTATCGCTGAATCCCTTACCCCATTTTGCTCCTCCCACCTCACTCTCCCCACTGCAAACCACTGGTTTGTTCTCTATATTTGTTACTTGTGAGTAACCTGTTTCTGTTACTGGTTTCTGTTTTGTTATAATCATTCCTTTGTTTTGTTTTTTAGATTTCACATATAAGTTCTAACATAAAGTATTTGTCTTTCTCTGTCTGGCTTATGTTACCAACGATGAATACTCTACGTTTGTCCACGTTATTGCAAATGGCAGAATTTTTTTCATGGCTGACTAGTATTTGTGTGTGTGTGTGTGTGTGTGTGTGTGTCTCACATCTTTATCCATTCATCTATTGGTGAACACTTGGGTTGCTTCCTAAAGTGACTACTGTACATTATGTTGCTATAAACATTGGAGTGCATGTGTCTTTTTGAATCAGTGTTTTAATTTTCTTTGGATGTATTCTGAGGAGTGGAACTGCTGGATCATATGGTAGTTCTCTTTTTAGTTTGTTGAGGAAATGCCATACCTGTTTTTCACAGTGACTGAACCAATTTACATCCCCACCAGCGGTATACCAGGGCCCCCTTTTCTTCACTTCCTTTCCAACACATATTTGTAGTTCTTTGTAAGACTCGATGAGGAGTTCCCTTTGTGGCACAGCAGAAACAAATCTGACTAGGAACCATGAGGTTGCAGGTTTGATCTCTGGCCTTGCTCAGTGGGTTGAAGATCCGGCATTGCCATGAGCTGTGGTGTAGGTTGCAGACTTGGCTCAGATCCCGCATTGCTGTGGCTGTGGTGTAGGCTGGTGGCTACAGCTTCAATTGGAACCCTAGCCTGGGAACCTCCATGTGCCGTGGGAGCGGCCATAAGAAGAAAAAAAAAAAAAAAGAAAAGACACGATGGTAGCCATTCTGACAGTTATGAAGTGATATCTCATTGTGGTTTTGATTTGCATTTCTAATGATTAATGATGTTGAACATATTTCCTATTCCTATTGGCCATCAGTGTATCTTCTTTGAAGAAGTGTCTGTCCAGGTCTTCTACCCAGTTTTTAATTGTTTGGGGTTTTTTTTGTACTGAGTTGTAGGAAATATTTATATATTTTGGATATTAACACCTCATTGGTACTATCATTTGCAAATATTTTATTCCAGTCAGTAGGTCGCATTTTCATTTTGTCATTGGTTTTTTTTTGCTGTGCAAAAGCTTTTAATTTCAATTAGGTCCCCATTTGTTTATTTTTTGCTTTTGTTTCTTTTGACTTGGGAGACAGGTCTAAAAAAACATTGCTATGATTTATGTCAAAGTGTGTTCTGCCCATGTTCTCATCTAGAAGGTTTATGGTTTCAGGTCTTACAGTTATGTCTTTAAACCATTAAGTTTTTTTTTTTTTTTTAATGTAGCAGTCTTTCCAATGTTGTATTAATAATATAAGTGTAGTATTGTATATCTTAAACCTTTATAATGATTAATTCATTAGTGTGTAGGCTAGGCTACTGTGAAGCAATGGTACCAGTTTCATTAGGCTACTATAAAGCAGTCATATTGCTGCTTCCTCATTATCAATGCATGAATTTTTATACCTGTCAATAAATATAAATTTATTTTTAACATTATCTTTTAATTTTTGGTGTCTAGTATTAGTAATACCTATACCACCTACAGTGTTTTGTATCATATAAGACAATACTGATACAGGTAGTGACAGATGACTCATCTTATAAACAGACTTAAATTTACAGTATCAGTAAATAGAATACCGGGAATTCCCGTTGTGGCGCTGTGGAAAGGAATCTGACTCGTAACCATAAGGATGCAGGTTTGATCCCTGGCCTCACTCAGTGGGTTAAGGGTCTGGCATTGGCATGAGCTGTGGTATAGGTCACAGACATAGCTCAGATCCCGTGTTGCTCTGGTGTAGGCTGGCAGCTGCAGCTCTGATTTAAGCCCTAGCCTGGGAACTGCCATATGCCACAGGTACGGCCCTGAAAAAGCAAAAATAAATAAGTAAATAAATAAGGTACTGTAAAGGTATTTTCCTTATGATTTTCTTAATAATATTTTTTTCTTTTTTAGGTTCCTCTATTGTAAGAATACAGTATCTAATACACGTACCATACAAAATACATTAATTGGCTATTTACCTTACCAATAGAGCTTCTAGTAGGCTATTAGTAGTTCGATTTGGGGGGAGTCATAAGTTATATGGGATTTTCAAATGCCTGAGGGTCAGTGCCCATAACCCCTGCATTGGTCAAGTGTTAGTTATTTTAGCTTTCTTCAATAAGTTCTAAAAGTTTTAGTCTGTTTACACTTACCGCATTTATTTGTATTTATTTCTTTAAGTGAAAATGATGCTTATCTCTAGCTTTTTCATACCAAAACTTTCCTATAACGTCTTTATTATAATGTATCAGCTTAGGTTCTATTGTAACAACATTTCCTAGAAAAGATTCTTTGGTTGTTACATTTCCTAAATTCTTATATATAGAAATGTAGCTTTCTTTTGCACTTGCATTTGAATGGAAGGTTGGCCTTTTAGGATCTCATTGTTTCATTCAAACACCATCGCCCTTTGGTATCTAATGTTGCTGAGAGAAAATATGAGGTCAGTCTTATTTCCCTTTATGATGACATTTTTCCTCTGCATAGATATTTGTGTGATTCTTCATACTTGAAGTTCCATAATATAACCAGAATTTGTTTCATTAATGACCATATTCTATTTTTTTTCCTTAAACGTACTGATCCCTTTCATTCTGCATGTTCTAGCATTCCTTTTATGCAAATTTTTTTTCTACTCTATATGCGAGCATATTTTTTTCTGTTTCATGTTTTGTTACCTTCTTTAGAACACTGTTACCAGATAGTAATCTTTTAATGATAACCTTTAAATCTGTATCCTCATCTATTATGTCTTATCCTCCATTGCTCTCCCCTTCTTCTTCCATTTGTTCTTTTCAGATTCTAAGATAGCATATAGGGCACATTTCCCCCTAAACATTTATTAAATTTTCAGGAAGAATTCTTCAAATGTATATTCTGCTTTTATCTTTTCATGTTATAATCATCTTCTTAATTATAAAAGTTATTTTTGTGTGGATCATATACAATTTTTTTTTTTTTTTGTATTTTCTAGGGCCGTACTGGCAGCATATGGAGGTTCCCAGGCTAAGGGTCTAATTGGAGCTACAGCTGCCGGCCTACGCCAGAGCCACAGCAATGCCAGATCCGAGCTGTATCTGCAACCTACACCACAGCTCACAGCAATGCCGGATCCTTAACCCACTGAGCGAGGTCAGGGATCGAACCCACAACATAGTTGGATTTGTTAACCACTGAGCCACGACGGGAACTCCGTACATTTATTTTTCTTATCTTCGAATGGGACCAATTCGATGTAGACCTGCCCTTTGCCCATTGTGGTAAAAACACTAATCCTTCTTCCTTTTTCTTCATGTTTTTATCTTGGAATCTTTATGCATTCATTCAGTTATTTTCAGGGGAGATAGTCCTGGAGCAGTGATAATGGACAGCAGCAAATCAGCCAAGCACTTCAGCTGTGCTGCCTCCATGTATATAATCACCATAGTTATTGCACTTCTCCTTCCCTGGGGCCTGCTAGTTTGGCATAAGGGGGAGAGGATTTGACAACCCCAGGTTGCTCATGTCCATCTCACTTCAGAATACACAACAGCATGAAGTCCATTGGCTCACAAGCCCTTTTAGAAGGTCTGGTCTCACTTATTTCTGTTCAGTCATCTTTGTTCTGCAGCAGTAGAGCGGGTTTTGTCATTTCTTGGCCATCCTCCCTGGTTAGGAAACCAGATAGGGGGAAATAAAAATGACCTGGCTGACAGACAAAGTCGTACATATGGGAGGGCTCTCTGCATATCAAGTACAAATGAAGCAAAACCAATGTGTGTTGTTAGAAGGTTGGTAAAGGACAGTAGGGGCTTCCGTGGTGATAATATTCTGTTTCTTGAGATGATACCAGTGGATGTGTTCATGTCATTCTTTTTTTATGTGTGTAATATGCTTCAGTAAGGTGTGTTCTCAAGAATATGCTGAAAAGTCATCCTTCTAACACTTCACTCAGGCTTCTGTGCTTATTGGCTTGTGTGAAAGTGGGTGCTTACTACCCCTGCTGTGCTTTTCCACACCCCAAGTCTGGCCATACCTGGTGCAAGTGTTGTTGAGAGGACTCAGCATACTCGCCCCCATCCCTCCTACACCCCATCCTTCTTGAGACAAGACTAAATAAATGGATGTCAAATCTCAGCTTCCTCCTTCAGTTTCTTTATCCCAGTTTTATTGTATTTGACAAATGTGCTTCAGAGTGTATGCAGTGGGATTGTGGTTGCCCTGATTTTCATTGTAGATGTTTCCTTTTCTCTGTTTGGCCCTGTTTGTGATTCTGGGTCTCAGAAGGGGGGAAAACAGATTTCTGCATTTTATGTTCCTCTCATATTTCCTGAAATTCTTTTTAAAATGATGAATATTGGCATCATTTTGACCCTAAATATAATCTTAGCCATCCTGCTTGGAATAAGCTCCTTTTAAAAAATGAAAAGTCGGCGTCCTATCGTGGCTCAGTGGTTAATGACTCTGACTAGGAACCATGAGGTTGCGGGTTTGACCCCTGGCCTTGCTCAGTGGGTTGAGGATCCGGTGTTGCCGTGAGCTGTGGTGTAGGTCGCAGACGTGGCTCAGATCCCACGTTGCTGTGGCTCTGGCGTAGGCTGGTGGCTACAGCTCTGATTAGACCCCTAGCCTGGGAACCTCCATGTGCTGTGGGAACGGCCCTAGAAAAGGCGAAAAGACAATAAATAAATAAATAAAAATAATTTTAAAATAAATAAATAAAAAATGAAAAGTCAGTCACTGTTGCTGCTGATGCATTCTTTAAACATATATCTGATGCACATTGTTTCTGAAGGCTAAGACCTGCTGTATAGCACTGGGAACTATAGTCACTTATGATGGAGCATGATAATGTGAGAAAAAAGAATGTATACATGCATGTGTAACTGGGTCACCTTGCTGTACAGTAGAAAATTGACAGAACCCTAAAAACCAGCTATAATGGAAAAAATAAAAGCCATTATAAAATTAAAAAAAAAGAATTCCTTGTTAGTTCTCTGCTGCCTTTTTGTAGCTGCAACCTGGTGGAGCATCTCATAGAACTGAAAGGTAAAACATGGCACTAATTATTGTAGTCTTATGCATTTTAATGATTGTTGTGCTTTGTACTTGAACTCTGAGGTGGATTTGTTGTGAAGGTTGTAATTTTATGAGTCAGAAATGAAGTGGAGTTACCGCAGTTTCCAGTGACCAGAAACA
Organism: Phacochoerus africanus; assembly: GCF_016906955.1. NCBI lineage: Eukaryota > Metazoa > Chordata > Mammalia > Artiodactyla > Suidae > Phacochoerus > Phacochoerus africanus. The sequence continues at coordinate 89,473,734 of NC_062547.1, forward strand.
AAGAGGAAAATTCAGTGATGAAGAAATCTGTCTTGGGAGCTCATAGTCTGGGCTGTGATTGATTTTTTTTTTTTTTGCTCTGTTGTATTGATAATATTTTAACAATATCTAATATTTATAATAAATCAGTAATATTAATACCAGTTAGAATGTTAATATCAAGAGTAGGAAGAGTAAGCATCTAACTACTCTCCTGCTTATTTCCCTAAGTATTCCATTTCTCTGATTGAGGAACATATCAGATCAAGTAAAAAATAAAATCAAAAGTAAGGGCAGGCTTTAGTTTCCAATTAAGATGAAGTGATAGGTACACTCCACTTTATCTTACCTGGATTAAAACCAAGGGCTCTGGAAAGAATACCCATAAAGCAACTAGGAATCTGAGCAGTAGATAATGGTAGGCAGATTGATGAGGGAAATAGAAACACAAGGTATGATCACTACTGGTGAGTTTGCTGCATTTTTTTTTCTTCCTCCTGTTTCTCCCAACTTAGATTAAAAGGCAGAACTGTACATGGATATGGACAGAAAAAGCTTCAAGCAAAACCTTCAGAACGCAGGACGTAGAAGGGAGACATGCTCGCACACCCCACCCCACACCCCCCATGTAGGGTGGATATAGTTAGGGAAATCCTCTGGGGTTTTTCTCTCTCAATCCTTCCTCAAGTCAAACCCCATTCCTGCAACTTCATTCCTGCAATGGCAGCATCAAGGGCAGATACATGGGCACCTAAACTCTGGGAAAGAATTCTTTTTTTCTGTTGATAGGAACTTGTAAAAAGAGGCCCTCTTTACTCATCACTTTATACTAGCGGTGAACTCAGTCATGAGAAGTGTACTATGGTGCAGGGAGGATAAAACCTTATTTTTCTAGGTTGTTTTTTTTTTCAAGCCAAACAACCAGGACAAGAGGCTCTAAGCAGCAGGAGGGAGAGAAATCACAGAAAAGGGGGAGCTTCAGGAAAGAGTCTTATAAAGCTGTGTATAAAGTCCTAGGCTTAATGGCAAGCTGCTAATGCATGGAACTGTCCCAAGACAAAATATTAAAGGCTTTGAGCACTAGCTGTGATGTAGACCAATATCAGGTCCTAGACTGACTACCTGAATGATGGATGTGTGAGGCAGATTTGAATGGCACAGCAAAGACTTTGAAAAACTAAAGTGATAAAATGTAACGCACTGATGTCAGGTAAGAAAGTATGGCCTAAACCAATCAGTTTGATAAGCAGCTAAAACAGCAAAGTAAACACTCACCAAAGGACTTTGACAGGACCTAGAGAATTACAATCTATAAAACATTTGGGAGGAATCCAAAATGCTCAATGTGTCAAGAACTAGGAAAAAAATCTTAAAAAATCTCGAGAAAAACCAGCCTCAAGATGGCTCATTTAACTTATCAGTAACATTTTTATTTTATTTTATTTTATTTTATTTTTTAATTTGGCTTTTTAAGGCCACACCAGTGGTATATGGAGGTTCCCAGAGTAGGGGTCAAATTGGAGCTACAGTTGCTGGCCTACACTACAGCCACAGCAATACAGGATACGAGCTGCATCTGCAACCTACACCACAGCTCACGACAACCTTAACCCACTGAGCGAGGCCTGGGATCGAACTTGTGTCCTCATGGATACTAGTCAGATTTGTTCCACGATGGGAACTCCTCAGTGACTTTGAAGCAGCTATTATAGCCAAGCTCCAAGAAGTAAGGGAAGACACTCTTGAAATGAATGAAAAGATAGAAATTCTCTGCAGAAAAAATAGAAGCTATAAGAAAAACATCATAGGGGTAGATAGAAATGAGGATTTGTTGAACTGTAAAGAGTTTCAGTTTTGCAAGAGGGAAGTGTTCTAAAGATTGGTTGCACAACAGTGTGGATGTACTTAGCACTACTGAAATGTATGCTTAAAAATTGTTAAGGAAATTCCCTGGTGGCTTAGCTGGTTAAGGATCTGGTGTTGTCTTTGCAGGGGCTTGGTGCGCTGCTGTGATGCAGGTTCTGTCCTTGGCCCTGGAACTTCCACATGCCATAGGCATGGCCAAAAGAAATGTTTAAGATGGTAAATTTTGTATATTTTACTGCAGTTTTTTTTTTTTTAAAAAAGAATAAAGCAAGTTGACAATTACTTATCTGTGAACAGATCCATGATATAAATATATATTTTGGCCACACCCATGACATGTGGATGTTCTCAGGCCAGGGATAGAACCTGCGCCACAACAGTGACCCAAGCTGCTACAGTGACAACACAGGTTCCTTAACCCACTGCCCCACAAGAGACCTCCTCCATGATATAAAATTTATAAGTAAAAACAAAACGTGTTTCAGAGTGGGGGGAAGAGGGTGGGGAGGAACCAGTTGGATTGCACAAACTGAAAAATATAACAATTGTAATGAAGCCACTGGATGATAACAGAGGAAAGAGTCAGTGAACTTAAAGATCAATATAAAGATCAATATATATTATTCAATCTGAATAATAGAGCCTCATATTGTACCTGTGGCTCAATATCAAAAGGTGTCTTTGGTCACTTACATGTCTTTGGAGTCTCAGGAAGAGAGGACAAAGAGATTGATGCAGCTAAGTATTGAAGGAAATGAAAGGTGAGTTAGCAGAACATACGCCTGTAAGGATTAGAGAATCTCAACAAAATAAAAAACTGTCCAAATGCATCAAAACCAAATTGATGAAAAATTTAAAAAATTTTTCGAGACTAAAATAGTACATTACATATAGAGGCAAAATTATTCAAAGTTGCAGATTTCTCATCAGAAATCATGGAGACCAGAAAGCAATGGAGCAAAATTTTTTCAATGCTGAAAGAAAAGAAATGTCAATCCAGAATTCTATATTTCGTGAAGCTATCCTTCAGGAATGAAGGCAAAAAAAAAAAGGCATTCTCAGATGAAAAGAAAGTAAGAGAATTTGCCAATACACTTGCTTTAAAAGAAATGCTAAAGAAAATTCTTCAGGCAGAAGGGGAATGAGAAGTTCCCATCGTGGCGCAGCAGAAACGAATCCAACTAGGAACCATGAGGTTGCAGGGCTGATCCCTGGCCTTGCTCAGTGGATTAAGGGTCTGGCGCTGCAGTGAGCTATGGTGTAGGTCAAAGATGCAGCTCAGATTCTGCGTTGCTGTGGCTGTGGCGTAGGCTGGCAGCTGTAGCTCCAATTTGACTCCTGGCCTGATCTCCATGTGCCATGGGTGTGGCCCCAAAAAAGCAAAAAAGGGGGGGGGATGATACCAGAGGGAAATTTGAAACTTCAAGAATTGAAGAAAAGCACTAGAAATAAAAAATATATGGGTAAATATAATATTTTTAATTCCTCTAAAGTACTTTAAAATATGTATAATGGTTGCAAACAATATGACATTGAATGGTAGGATTTTTACTGTATATGAATGTAATACATATGGTAACTGCAGCATAAGGGTGGAATGCAAAGGGACCTATATGGTTGAAGGTTTCCTACATCTTACTGGGAGTGATAAAATATTAATAAGTAGACTATAAAAGTTAAATATGTTGTAATCCTTGGAACAATCATGAAAAGTATTATACAAAGTATGGAGTTTAAAAAACCAAGACATAAGTTAAAATAGAAAATTAAAAGATACTCAGGTAACTCAGGAGAAAAACCATAAAAAGAGAAACAGAGGAATGGAGAATAAAGGGGACAAACTGAAAAAAATAATAAAATATAGGTCCAGCCATATCAACAATTACATTAAATGAAAATGTTCTAGAAACACCAATTAAAAGACAGTTTGTCATTTTGGTTAAAAATATAAGACCCAATTATATGTTGTCTGTAAGAAGTCCACCTCAAGTAGTAGAAGTAGCTTAAAGTAGGAGGATGGGAAAAGACCATGAAAAGACAAATCAAAAGAAATCTGGAGTGGCTATATTAATCACACAAAATAGATTTCAAACAAGAAAAATAAAATATAAAGAAGTAAATTACATAAAATCGACAGTTCACTAAGAAGACATAAAAATCCTGAATATGTTTGCAGCCTACAACAGAGCTTCAAAATACATAAAATACGAACTGATAGGAGAAAAGAGATAAATCCACAATTATTGGTGAAAACTTCTCTGTGTAATCAACAGAACAGGTAAACAGAAAATCAGCAAAAATATAGAAGACCTGAATTATATTATCAATCAACTTGATCTAGGTGACTCTTACAGAAATTCCACTCCAAAATGGCAGAACACTCTGCATGTACATATGTAATATTGATCATGACAGATCATATCCTTGGTCACAAAATAAATCTTAACAAATTTGAAAGAATCAAAATCATATAAAATCGTATAAAATATGTTCTCTCACTAAAATGGAAATGAACTGGAAATTAGCAAGAAAAAGATACCTAGAAATTCATGTAATTACATGGATGTTAAATATAACACACTTCTGAATAATCCATGGGCCAAAGAGAAAGTCTTTGGGGAAATTAGAAAATATTTTGAAGTGAATGCACATGAGAATACAACATCAAAATTTGTTGGATGCACCCAAAACTGTGCCTCTAGGGAAATTTATAGCACTAAATACTTATATTAAAAAAGAAGAAAAGGGAGTTCCTGTTATGACTCAGTACGTTAAGGATCCGGTGTTGCCGTGAGCTGAGGCATAGGTTACAGACATAGCTTGAATCCAGCTGTGGCTGTGGTTTAGGCCAGCAGCTGCAGCTCCAGTTCAGCCCCCGGCCTGGGAATTTCTGTATGCTGCAGGTGAGAATGTAAAAAAAAAAAAAAAAAAAAGGAAGAAAGGAAGGAAGTCTCCATTTTGAGAAATCAGAAAAATGGCAAGCAAAATAAATGTAAGGCAAGCAGAAGGACATAATAGAGAAAACTAATGAAGTGAAAGGCTAGTTCTAGGAAAAGATCAGTAAACTGGTAAACCTCTAGCCAGACTGACCAAAGAAAGAAAAAAGACAAAATAACAGTATTAAGAATGAAAGATGCAGTAACAGTATATACCACACAAACACTAAAAAGATAATAAGGAAATAATATGAGTAAATTCACATTTAATCTAAGCTATTGAATATCAAAGTTTAATAATAGATTAATGGGCTGTTTCTTGAAAGACATGAATGATTGAAACTCACACAAAAAGAAACATAATCTGAATTGTCCAGTATCGATTAAAGGAACTAAATTTGCAGTTAACTTTCCAACTGAGAAAATTCCAGGCCCAGATTTACAGAGGAAATAATAACCATTCTACATAATCTCTTTCAGAAATGAAAAAGTAGCAGTGTTTCCCTACTCATTTTGAAAGCTAGCATTAGCCAACTGCCAAAACCAGAGAAAGACATTTCAAAGACCAAAATCTTGTATGTAGACACAAAAAATCCTCCAAAAAAATTAGCAAATTGAATTCAGCAATATATAAATAGAAAAATGTGTCAAAACCAAATGGGGTTTATGCCAGGAATGCAAAGCTGGTATCACATTCAAAAATCAATCAATATGATCCACCGTATTAACAGACTAAAGTATCAAAACCACATGATCATATGAATAAATGTAGAAAATGCACTTGACAAAGTCAACATCTATTCTTGATTTAAAAAAAAAAAAACTTGGAGTTCCCGTCGTGGCGCAGTGGTTAACGAATCCGACTAGGAACCATGAGGTTTGCGGGTTCAGTCCCTGCCCTTGCTCAGTGGGTTAAGGATCCGGCGTTGCCGTGAGCTGTGGTGTAGGCTGCAGACGTGGCTCGGATCCCGCGTTGCTGTGGCTGTGGTGTAGGCCAGTGGCTACAGCTCCGATTCAACCCCTAGCCTGGGAACCTCCATATGACGCGGGAGTGGTCCAAGAAATAGCAAAAAAAAGACCAAAAAAAAAAAAAGCCTCAAGACACTGGGAATATAAGATCCTTAACTTGATGATGAATGGTGGCTACTAAAACCTGACTGCTAACATTTTTAATGGCGAGGGACCAAATACTTTTCCCCAATATTAGGAAAAAGAAAAGAATGTCTGCTCTCAGCATTTCTGTTTAACATCGTAAGTTCTAGCCAGTTTAATAAGGCAAGAACAGAAATAAGAGGCATGCAATTTGGAAAGAAGAAAACTTTCTCTTTTCAGAAACATGATTGTAGAAAATCCAAGGGAATCTATAAAAAAGCTGCTAGAACTAATTAGTTTAGCATGGTTAGCTGAAGGATACACAGTTAACAGAAAAATCAATCACATTGCTGTATACTAGCCATGAGCAATTGAAAGTCAAAATTTAGGAGTTCCTGCTGTGGCACAGTGGGTTAAGGGTCTGGCATAGCAGCAGCTATGGCATAGGTAATAAAAATGTAGCCAAAAAAAAGGAAAAAAATGTCCAAATTTAAAACGTGTACCATTTACATAGTTCCCCCCAAATGAAATACTTTTATTTAAATCTAGCAAAATATCTGCAGTGTCTAAATGTTGAAACTACAAACACTGATTAAATAAATCAAAGAAGTTCTAAATTAATGAAGAGGTACTATTCATAGATTAGGATACTTAACATAATTAAGAATGTCAATTCTCCCAAATTGATTTGTAGTTTTAATGAATTCTAACCCAAATCTCAGCAGGACTTTTTTGTAGATACAGACAAGATTGTTTTAACATTTATATGAAAAGGCAAAATAACTTTGAAAAAGAAAAACCAAGTTGAAAGACGTTGGATTTTGACTCAAAAAATATAGTAATTAAGGCAGCGTGATATCGGGAAAAGGAAAACCACATAGATCAGTGGAGTAGAACCGACCAAGTCCAGAAATAAAACCACACAAATATGGTCAGTTAAGAAGTTCCCATCGTGGCTCAGTGGTTAATGAATCCGACTAGGAATCATGAGGTTGTGGGTTCAATCCCTGGCCTTGCTTGGTGGGTTAAGGATCCAGCTTTGCCATGAGCTGTGGTGTAGGTTGCAGACGTGGCTCGGATCCCCATTTGCTGTAGCTCTAGTGTAGGCCGGCAGCTACAGCTCTGATTGGACCCCTAGCCTGGGAACCTCCACATACTGCAGGTGTGGCCCTAAAAAGACAAAATAAATAAATAAATAAATAAATACAGTACAAATATGGTCAGGTGATTTTTTTGTTTTGTAGGTTTTTTTAGGGCCCCACTCAGGCTAGGGGTCCAATTGGAGATGTAGCCGCTGCCAGCCTACGACACAGCCACAGCAGGGCGGGATCTGAGCCATGTCTGTGACCTACACTACAGCTCACAGCAATGCTGGATCCTTAACGCATTGAGCAAGGCCAGGGATTGAACCTGGGTCCTCATGGCTGCTAGCCAGATTCATTTCCACTGAGTCATGTCGGAAGCTCCCCAGTCAGTTGATTTTTGACAAAGAGGAAAGGCGGTTCTTTGGAGAAAAGATAATCTTTTCAACAAATGATGTTAGAACTACTGGAATCTGTGTGCAAAAAAAAAAAAAGAACCTGATTTCCACTATACTTCTTGCACAAAAATTAATTCAAAATTGACTCTAGACATAAATGTAAAATGTGAAAATATAAAATTACTAGAAGAAAACAGACGATTTTATGACCTTAGATAAAGAGTTTTTAGGTATGATACCAAATATAGTCCATTTTAAAAATGAATAAATGGGTCTTCATCAAAAATTAAAAAAAAAAACAACTTTTAACCTGCCAAATACTGTTAAGAAAATGGAAGATCAGTTATGAACTGGGAGAAAATATTTTCAAATCACATATCCAACAAAGGACTCACAGCCATAGCATATAAAGAGCTTTAGGAGTTCCCGTCGTGGCGCAGTGGTTAACAAATCCGACTAGGAACCATGAGGTTGCGGGTTCGGTCCCCGCCCTTGCTCAGTGGGTTAACGATCTGGCGTTGCCGTGAGCGGTGGTGTAGGTTGCAGACGCGGCTGGGATCCCGCGTTGCTGTGGCTCTGGCGTAGGCCGGTGGCTACAGCTCCGATTGGACCCCTAGCCTGGGAATCTACATATGCCATGGGAGCAGCCCAAGAAATAGCAACAACAACAAAAGACCAAAAAAAAAAAAAAAAAGACGTGAATGGTAAAAAAAACACATAAAGCGATATGCAACATCATTAGTTATTAGAGAAATATAAAGTCCAAATAAGATATGACTGCACACCTATTAGAAAGTCTTAAAACACCTACATACACAAAACCAAATGCTGGTGAGAATGTGGAGCAAGTGGAATTCTTAAACTTTGCTGGTGAAAATGAAAAATGGTACAACCACTCTAGAAAACAGTTTGCTAGTTTCTGTTAAATATACAGTTGCTATGTGATTCAACATTCCTACTGCTAGCTATTTACCCTAGAGAAATGACAACTTACATTCACCCAAAAACTTATCATGAATGTCTATAACAGCATTATTCATAATGACCCAATACTGGGAACGATCCAAATGTGTTTCACCTGGTGGCTGTATAAACAAATGATACCTCCATGCAAGGGAATACTTTTCAGCAATGCAAGGGAACAAACTATTAATACAAACAACAACATGGGGAAATCTCTCATTATGCTGAATGAAAGAAGCTGGTTCCAAAATGTTACACACTCATGATTTTACTTACTTGACATTCTGGAAAAGACAGCATATAGGGAGGGAGAACAGATTAATGTTTGCTTGGGATTAGCATTGGAGGAGGGTAGAAATTTGGGAAGCTCTGTATCCTGATTGTGTTTGTGATTATACAAACTTGTGCATATATTGAAGCACAGAGAACTCTATATCAAAAGTAAGTCTGACTGTATGTAAATTTTTAAAAAAACAATAGTATTGGAGTTCCTGTTGAGAGTCAGCAGTTAACAAACCTGACTAGTATCCATGAGGACATGGGTTCGATCTCTGGCCTCTCTCAGTGGGTTAAGGATCTAGTGTTGCCATGAGCTGTGGTTTAGTTCACAGATGCAGCTGGGATCCAGCATTGCTGTGGCTGTGGTGTAGGCTGGCAGATACAGCTCTGATTCGACTCCTGGCCTGGGAACCTCCGTATGCTGCAAGTGCAGCCCTAAAAAGACAAACAAACAAAAACAGTATTTAAAAGGAGGCAAGAATATAAAATGGGAAAAAGACAGTCTTTTCGTCAAGTGGTGCTGGGAAAACTGGAGAGCCACATGTAAATCAACAAAACTGGAAAACACCCTCCCACCATGCACAGTAATAAACTCAAAATGGCTTAAAGACTTAAATGTAAGACAAGACAACATCAAACTCCTAGAAGAGAACATAGGCAAAACATTCTCTGACATCAACCTTACAAATGTTTTCTCAGGTCGGTCTCCCAAAGCAACAGAAATAAAAGCAAAAATAAACCAATGGGATCTAATAAAACTGACAAGTTTTGCACAGCACAGGAAACTATAAAAAAAAAAAACACCCAAAAAACCAAAAAGACAACTTATGGAATGGGAGAAAATGGTTTCAAAAAGATGCAGCTGACAAGGGCTTAATCTCTAAAATATGCAAGCAACTTATACAACTCAACAGCAAAAAAACCCAACAACTCAATTGCAAATTGGGTAGAAAACCTGAACAGACATTCTCCAAAGAAGATATATAGATGGCCACATGAATAAATGCTCAGCATCACTAATTATTAGAGAAATGCAAATCAAAACTAGTATGAGGTACCACCTCATATGGGTCAGAATGGCCATCATTAACAAGTCAAAATAACAAATGCTGGAGAGGATGTGGAGAAAAGGGAACACTACTATGCTGTGGGTGGGAATATAAATTGGTACCACTACGGAACACTATATGGAGGTACCTCAGAAAACTAAATATGGAACGACCATATGGCCCAGCAGTCCCACTCTTGGGCATATATCTGGACAAAGCTTTCATTGAAAAAGATAGACACACCCATATATTCATTGCAACACTATTCACAATAGCCAAGACCTGGAAACAACCTAAATGTCTATCAACAGATGAATGAATTTAGAAGATGTGGTCTATAACCACAATGGAATACTACTCAGCCATAAAAAAGAACAAAATAATGCCATTTGCAGCAACATGGACTGAACTAGAGACTCATACTTAGTGAAGTAAGTCAGAAAGAGAAAGAACAGTACCATATATCACTTATATGTGGAATCTATTATACAGCACAAATGAACCTTTCTACAGAAAAGAAACAGTACTTAATGCCACTAAACTAAACTAAAAATAATTGAAATGTTAAATTTTATATATGTTTTATGCATATACAAAAAATAGATCACATAATACTGGTTTTTATATAGGTCTTGACTGAGAAATACTAGGGGAAATTGCCCTATGTATGCCCTATTCAAGTAAGTTCTGTGTTCTTTAAAGAACAAAGTTAATCTGTTAACTGTTTCCAAAAAGTCATACATGAGTTTTGCATATGTTGCCATAGAACTTTGTTAATCATAAAGTAAGTTAAAATAAGATCTCAGTGTAAAAAGCTTGCTTTTTAACTGCTTCTGTAAAGCCCTAGGCAACAAGAAAAGCAATGTTTCCTCCCGTAATTAATTGCAGAGAAATCACAGATAGTTACATAATTGCCCTGATTTCATCCTGAGGATACAGGAGCTGAATGTGAGGAAAAGAATGCTCTGGGAGAGAGTTGCTTTGCAAGGACTTGATTAGGCTGTGTCTTGGGAGGATTAGAACAGAGCTTTAGAAGGTGTGGGATTTGCCCCCTGTATAAACAAACTTCTCAACAATAAAATGTGCTTTTTCCAACTAGGCAATATTTGAACTGTGAAAGATTAGGCTATTATGGATGTGTCACAACTATTCCTTGAACCAACCTAATTCTAGATTTTAAAAAAGGGATATGAGGTGTTAGGAGGACAGTTAAAAATCCCTTCTGCACTCACAAGAGCTTAAAGACAAGGGAAAAAGGGAGGATGGGGCTCAGGAAATGGGACTTTTTATGGCTCTTTTAAATTGTTTTTTATATGGTTGCATTATTCTACTGAAAAAAAATTTAATGTAAGGACCAAACAGCAAATGCTATGGTACATTTTCTTGGTTGTCCAGGTGGTTTATCTTAGGATAAATGGCAAGGTCTCACTTTAATGGCAACAGGAAAATTCAAGCTAGACTCTAGTTTTACAAAAGCTTATTGCTGAATCACAAAAACGCATGACCACAATGAACTGAATAATGAGTAAATGACACATCCACTTCATTATCATTTAAAATATTTGTTGCCCCTTCATGGGATCACCTTCCTGCAGGAGAATAATACTCCCTGGCTGTTGAACTCGGGCATGGCCAAATGACTTGCTTCAGGCCATAAATTATGAGCAGAAGTGACACATAGCACTTCAGAACAGGAACATTAAAAACAAGCATCTTTTTCGCCATGTCTCTTGTTCCTCTGCTGTTAAGACCAGCAGTATTCCAGATAAGAGCTGCTCTATGAGCCTTGGTCTATGAGTGGAGCAGATCGGTGATAGACATGTAACATGAGTAGGAAATCAACCTCTGTTTACTTGAGGTGGTTGTTGCCGCAGCATTACTTAACCTCTCCTGACCTTTGCATGTTCCCTCCACACAGTAGCAGCTTTGTAAACGTTTATGTAGTCTGTGTAACATTTTGTCTAGGTTTTTCATTTACCTTTGTATCCTTTCCTAAAGGCCAAATTTGTACAATTTCTTTTCTCTTCTTTAATAACGGAATCCCAGTTTCATTCTAGCTGTAATGTGCCCAGCTAATGGTTTGATTGGTCTAAGCCAATCATAGCAACCCTGTTCCTCCTTGAGAGTAAATGGTCTATGGATGAGCGTATGATCTAGTTCTGATCATATGCGGTTTAAAGAGAGTCTGCCAGAGAATTCAAGCGATCCTTTCCATTTCTGATAAGGGGGGCATGCAAGAGAAAGTTGTTTTTGTCCACTTTTGTCCACTTTTCTCGACTTTAAGCTTTGAAAGCTCTAAGGTAAGAATGTAATGCCTGGACCTATGAGATGAGTAAAGTCAAGGATAGAAGGAGCTGGAGTCCTTGATGACACAGTCGAACCATCAAATCAACCTTAGGACTGCCTACGTAGACTTAGTGAACTAATAATATCCTTATAGTTTAAGCCATAAGTCTGGTTTTTCTGTTCCTTTCTGCCAAAAGCATTCTGACACAATACATGTGGACGAAGCTTTGTTCACTTGGCCTGTTTCACAAGGGGTTCATCTTTATGACTACTCAAAATAAGCCTTAGATTTACCTGTTCTTAAAGTACAGTGGAAGTTAAAGATATTTGATGATTTTCCTTAATTTGGTCACCCTAGTACAGCTCTAACCTTAATGAAGTCCTCCCTGGTATAGGCACTGACTGAAGCTCTCAGCTCCCTGTGGTCTTTTCATGTGGAGTTCCATATCTCCAGGTGGTTCTAGAAGGTACCTGGGCCTAGTTTTTTCCCCAATGGAGAAAATAAGTTTATCATGAGATTTCTCCAAGAAAAGACAGTCAAGACAAAAGAAGCTGCCAATGCCACTGTCTTGAGCTCTCTGTTACATTGTATTCCAAAGTTACAAGGAAACGAATGTAGAGGGACCCCATGGCTTAAGCCTCAAGGAATGCTGTGTGTGTTTCCTCCAAAGCAGGAGTATTCCCCCATTCCTAGTCACTGTCTTGACCAACAGCAATGACCACAGAGTGGATCATGGGTTTAGGGAAGCAGGCATGCCTTTCAGTGCTCTAAGTTTGGTCTTTTCATAGTTTCTTGGAACAGTCTCCATTTTGGCATTCTGTTATCATGCATTATTTCCAGATGTTTCTCATTTTTATTCTAGTTCTCTGTTTCACAAACTATGTGTTATTATTTTTAATCCTTGTTTTATGTCTGTGTTTGTGGATCCTTGAAAAGGTCTCATAAATGTGATCATTCTTTAATTTTTCTAGGTATCTTTTCCTTTGCTGTCATAGCTGTATGTGGCTTCTGGATATCATGTAGGAGTGTTACTTTAATTTCAGGTTTCTGGAAACCCATGACAGATATCTCAATTGTTCTTGCACTATTTTCCTTTCATCTCTGTTTTACATGCATTTCATCTTTGCCAACAGAGTGTTCCAATATTTGGTGTCCCTTTTTATTGCCTATGCTACCACATACGTCTTTTCACCTTGTAAATAGGAAAGAAATATACAAAATTTGTCTTGTACAGTTATTTAATCAATCTTGGTAGCTATTTTGAAACATTCCACTAAGAGCAGTTAAGTTGCTATTAAACTAATAGGTTATTTTTTCCCTGAATGGTCCAAATTCAGAATCATCAAAATAACTTAATTTATATTTTCCTATTTTAATTTGCTTCGTATAAATTAGATAGTAATTGACCATATTTGCAGTTTTGCTCCACTTATTATGTCTATTTTATAGATAGGCTGCCCGTAGCTCAAGTTTTGTGTCTACTTGGCACCTGTGAATTCTTAGCATTCTTTCTTAGATTTATGCCTTGAATCAGAAAAGCTTTATTAAAAAATGTGTTTCTGCACATTGTCTCATAAAATTTTCTTTGGACAGACTAACATACCCAGTTTTCAAGGCGTTTAATGGCTATTTTCACCTTGTTGATTTATTGTGTTTTTTGTTTTGTTTTGTTTTGTTTTTGGAGCATTTCCATTCTTCCATCAGCTCACAGAAACCTTGAAACATCTGTGCCTGGGAGAACAGTGGTCACATGGAAATGAAAAGCACATTTAGCTGCTTTGTTCCTGCATATTGTGTGGCAAATAAAAGTCATAGGCCCTTGACATTCCAAACAGCCAGTGATGTACTGCACAGCTTGTGTTCCAGTGGTCTGTATATCAGCTGGTTATTTGAAATGCACTTCTCCATGGAAACAAGAGGGGCACTGAGGTTTCTAGGTTAGTTCATAAAAGCCTCTTTCACCCATAATATAACTAAAATTATATAACTGCAGTGAGTAATTGTAGAATATTATTGCAATATTGGTAACCCTTAAGTAAGCCAGAAAAGTAATCGAATTGAATAAAAAAAAGTTTTAAAAACTTATGTTGAATGATGATTATCAAAGAAAAATACTAAACTAGATGGGGATAGAGAAGAATATGCATAATGATTCCAACAGGAATAATGTAAGAACAAGTGGCAATAGTTTTCTTTGTTATGTTAGTTTCCTTTTAAAATAAACAGCTTGATAAAGTTTCAAAATATTCCTCATTAAGCATTATTTTTTATAATTAGGTCAAAGATGCCAAATGTTTCTTTAAAACGTTTTAAGAAGTGAAAAAAATCTCATGGCTTTCTTCTTGCTTGAGATAGCTGTATCAAGCTGCATCACTTTTGATTTAATTGAGCAGGGTGACTTTCGTGTCCTTGCATCTCATCTGTTAAATAGATGAATATCAGTTGCCCACTAAGTGACAGGTGCTGCTCTAGGCTCTATACAGCAGCAAATAAGACAGACCAGGCATTCCCGTCGTGGCTCAGTGGTTAATGAATCTGACTAGGAACTATGAGGTTGTGGGTTCGATCCCCGGCCTTGCTCAGTGGGTTAAGGATCCGGCATTGCCGTGACCTGTGGTGTAGGTCACAGATGCGGCTCAGATCCCGAGTTGCTGTGGCTGTGGTGTAGGTGGGAGGCTACAGCTCGGATTAGACCGATTAGACCCCTACCTCCATATGCTGCAGGTATGGCTCTCGAAAAGACCAAAAAAAAAAAAAAAAAAAGAAAGAAAGAAAGAAACAAAAGGAAAACATAAAGCCTTAAAAAATAAGAAAAAAAAAAGACCAAAGTCTGGTAGATTTATAGAGAGAGTGATGAACATCTCTAGGAGGGATTTTCCTGTGGAAATGAGGCAAGAAAGAAAAAGGTGAAGGAGGAAGGGAGTTACTGAAGACTTGAATGGAAGACAGAGATTTCCTGAGGAGAAATGAATTCACCTGGGAGTAGGAGAGGGTGAGAGGGAGAAGGTGGCCCCAGAATGCTGGACTCCCTGGGGAGAGGAAAGGAAGGAAAGGAGGAGAGAACTTGGATGAGGCACTGACCAGCCCAAGCCATGGAGTAACCCATCTACCCCAAAACAACTTGTGTGACTTAAGGTGAAAAGAGTGAGGGGGGGCAGGGAGCCAATTTCCACACGTGCGGAGGGAAGAAGCCATTCTGCAAGATGGCTGTTAGAAACTATAGGAAACAAAGCAAAGGGAACAGGCAGATGATTTGGCAGCAGTATCGCTCAGATAAACTCTGTGGTTTCCGAGAGTAAATCATGAGGGATAATTTGAGAAATGTCCAGAAATTTCAATTCAGATCTATTTTTTTCACAATAAAAAGCTATTTTTTTATCTGTTATAAAGTGATAATGTGTGATTAAAAATTATTTAGTGTATTTGGAAAGACAGAGTTGGAGAGAGCTAGCTAAGTGATGGGGTCTTCAGGAACACAGAGTAAAAGAGATTCCCCGTGCAGGATGGGTAGGAACTAGCCCACAACTGATGACTTGCTCGTCACTTTCTCAGCTTCCTCGAATTGCTTGCTTGCTTCTTTATTTAATTTATTTTATGGCTACACCTGGGGCATATGGAAGTTCCTGAGCCAGGAGTCCAATTAGAG
Organism: Phacochoerus africanus; assembly: GCF_016906955.1. Lineage (NCBI taxonomy): Eukaryota > Metazoa > Chordata > Mammalia > Artiodactyla > Suidae > Phacochoerus > Phacochoerus africanus. The sequence goes on from NC_062547.1 coordinate 89,489,311, forward strand.
CTGCAGCTAGGGGCAAGGCCAGATCCTTAACCCACTGAGCAAGGCCAGGGTTTGAACCTGCATCCTCATGGATACTAGTCAGTTTCTACCAAGCCACAATGGGAACTCCGATTTTTATTTTTATTGATGCACCCTTATTTTCACTTTAAGGAGTCCTTGAGATTTATTGAAAGGTGTCGAAAGTAATGCACATTCACCCAGTTCTATGCCCTAGAAAGACCCCACCACATGTAATTCCCTTAAAGGATCAGAGGAGTGCAGAGGTTAAGAGCATGAACTGTGTAGTCAGAACATCTGGATTTGAATCTTGACTCCAAGGACACAGTCACTTCCTGTGTTGTGTGACTTTGGGCAAGTTGCTTACCTTCTCTGGGCCCCAATTCTTTATATGCAAAATGGTGTGATAATAGCACCTAGATCATTATGTTACTTTAAAAATTGAATGGGTTAATGTACATGAAGCTCTTACAAAAATGCCTGGCCCTGAGGCAGTATTAGCTTTAAAAAGCAAAACAAAGCAAATATAACTTTAAACAATTCCCGCCCCAGTTACTTATATTAACGGAAACAAGAGCTAATGTCGCTGCATACATATTCATTTGCCTTCATTAACAGTTTGGTAAATGCTTACAATCTTATAAAGGGAAGGGTTAGAATCTGGCTCAGCTGCTTGGGCTCAGCCCATCCCAGCACCAGCTCTGCAGAGGAGCTCCAAGTCTGTCACATCTGAACCTGGTTCACTTCAGGTCCTAGATTCACTGGCTAGATTTGTTGGTTGCACTTTGTTATAGTGTGTCAGGAATTGCATACGGAAGCGCTCTCAGTCTTCCTACTCAAAGATGGTGATGATTTTTATCTGTTTGTGGATGTAGCTGGAATTTATTTTAAGTGGGTCCATGGAAAGAAAAAAAAAAAAAAAGCACCTCTTTGGATGCCTTCCTTCTAGTAGAATTTATCTAGAACAACAACAAAAAAAGGTCCCTCTAGCCAGATATGGCTCCACACAAGCCAGTGATGTAACTAAAGACCATCCTTGGGGCACTTCCAACATGGCTTTTAGCCCCAGTCAGAGCCCTATTGCTGCACACACACCATAACCACCCCCCCATCCTCGGCTCTGTCTTAAGGAAAATCCAAATTTGAACTTTTTTTTAAGAGTTAAATGTTAGCGGCCAAACACACAGCTCCCTACTTATGAAAAATCCACCTGTCTCTTGCTTTTCTCCCATGGAAAGCCTGCCCTACTTCCTCTTTTTCTGCATTTACATAAAATATGCCACCAATTCCAGAGGAATTTTTTTTTTTTGAGAGAGAGAGTCACAAATATTGAAGTGGATACCATGAAAATTTTTTCATCATCGTTGGGGAAAGAGGAAAAGGTAGGAAAAAATCTAGTACAATAAAGTAGTAAGGAACCAAAGCAGAAGAGGCATGAGGGAGAGAAAAGGGCTGATTGGGAATAAAGAAGAAAGTTAACTACTTTTGTGGGTAGAGTCATGAGAAGCAATTGGAATAGGATAGGATTTAGGAAAGAAGCATCTACTAGGCAATTTAGGAAGTTAGGTATGGAGGGTTACAAAAAACCATAGTTATCAGCACACTGAGGTGACAGCATGCTCAGTCAGACTGGGGGTGCAGCAGAGATATTAAGTCAGTAAAGAATATGACCCAGGGGAGTTCCCGTCGTGGCTCAGTGGTTAACAGATCCAACTAGGAACCATGACATTGCGGGTTCATTCCCTGGCCTTGCTCAGTGTGTTAAGGATCCGGCGTTGCCATGAGCTGTGGTGTAGGCCACAGACATGCCTTGGATCTGGCGTTGCTGTGGCTCTGGCGTAGGCCGGTGGCTATAACTCTGATTAGACCCCTAGCCTGGGAACCTCCATGTGCCGCAGGAGCGGCCCTAGAAAAGGCAAAAGACAAAAAAAAGAATGTGACCCAAATTGTTGGGGCAGGCTTTGTCCACCTAAGCCAGTTGGGCAAAGGTCAGCACCATGGATAGTCCCAAAGGCTGATTACTGCATGGACTCTGCAAAGAAGCAAAATGAACTCTAGGTATTTGGAGATAAACCAAAGTTTATTTTTTCAGCTTTGCCCCTGAGACCAAAGCTTTCTTGTTCTGCCTATATTGAAAAACAATAGAAAATTTGTTGAGCACCTGCTATGTGCCAGGCATACTTACTAGTGCTGAAGAATGACAAAGAAATAAAATAAGGTTCTGCCCTCAAGAAGCTTACTACCCCTGGAAAAATCAGAAATTAAAAAAAAAAAAAAAAAGGGAATTCCTATTGTGGCTCGGTGGTAACGAACCCGACTTGTATCCACTGGCCTTGCTCAGTGGGTTAAGGACCTGGCATTGCCATAAACTTCAGTGTAGGTTGCAGACGAGGCTCAGATCCCGTGTTGCTGTGACTGTAGCAGAGGCCAGCAGCTGGACCCTTAGCTTAGGAGCTTCCATGTGCCACAGGGGCAGCCCTAAAAAGAATAAGGATAGCTAATTTTTATAGATCAGTTACTATGTGCCAAACAATTTACTATGGATAAATTGTTTAATTTTATCAACAACTATAAACAAAAGGCATTACCATAATGTTATATATGTGGAAGCTGAGGCACGCAGGATTTAAGAAGCTTTAAGTCACATACCTTATGTGAAATAGAGCCAGAATTTAAACCCAGACATTCTGACTTCAGTGTGCCTACCACACTATATTGTCTTCATGTCAGAGTGACACCATGGAATAATACCTATGGCAGAGATATAGCTAAGATACAGGAGGAACATAGGAAGATACACCTGAATCAAAATGGGTTTGAAACAGGGAGAAATTCAGGGGAGCCCATTTAGCAAAAGTGGCATCCATCTTGAGTTCTGAAGAATGAGAATTGGCATGAAGCAGAAGGCTGAGCTTGGCTTATAGTGCCAGGCCTACTGGAGGTTTAAGGAGCCATCAGCTGTCCCCTCCATTCCTCATATTCTAAATGGTGGATAAAGGACTCAAGGGCCTAAATGGGACCAAAGTGTGAGGCTTAGCTAATTCCTCAAAAAGTACAGAAAATACAGAGAGAATGGAAGATAGGCCATGCTGCCTTTGCATTCCTGAACCTCAGTCAAAAAAGAGTTGAGATTTCAGTATCGTTTCTGGATATAAGATTTCACTATTTAATAAGAAATACCTTTGATACTAAAAAAATCCTCAACCAAATATTAACAAAGTAAATTTAGTAATATAT